>NC_042301.1:10728947-11028947 GCF_901000725.2 Takifugu rubripes
AGCATCCAGAAGAATGAAAGATGGCA
The DNA here is from genome assembly GCF_901000725.2 of Takifugu rubripes. Lineage (NCBI taxonomy): Eukaryota > Metazoa > Chordata > Actinopteri > Tetraodontiformes > Tetraodontidae > Takifugu > Takifugu rubripes. The sequence continues at coordinate 10,728,974 of NC_042301.1, forward strand.
GCCGTAAACCTCTCAAACCACATATGGATTTCATGTCATAGAGCTCACGTGCTTTGGCAAGACACCGCTGAGGCTGTTAGCAGAGCTGCACACGTGGATCCGCAACCCCCCCGCCCCCCATACGCCCTCATGCATGACTTGTCTGCATGCTTAAAGCATGTGGTTTACAGGCATGTCTGCAGAGTTTAGCCGCGGCTGCTAATCCCTGCTCTCTGCCGCCAAGTCATCTGCTATCACAACACGACCCCGCCTGGTCCCCAGGGTCCGTCGGCGCGCTGCAAATCTAGCAGGGTCCAATAAACCCTCTGATGCTTTTAGGGCAATAAAACAGCTTCCCCCACCTTATACCTGAGATCTCCTCCCAGCTGAGGTCCTAGATTGGTCCGACTTTCCAGCTTCTTTGTTACATTTGATTCCCCGTTAGCTTCAGCAAATGATGAGTTAAAGGTAGAGTTAAAGGTATTTCAGGCCATTAAAGACTCCTTCCTTTCAATTTCCCGGTGAACATGGAAGTCATTAAGGTTCCTGTGTAAAAGGGGACCTTTAGCTTCCACCAGTAAGCAAACAGCAATTAAAGCTAATTAAATTAAAGCTCGTATTACATTTCAGGGAGAAAGCGCGCCATCCACCACCGGGTGTTTTTCTCGTGAGATTGAACAACAGCACTAAAATCCAGACAGTGTGGGAAGTCATTTTGGAGAGAACCACAGAGTAAGCCTGCACTTTGTCTTGATTCAGTTTACCTCACTCCCTAAAAGCAGTGATGTAAACATATGTGGCCAGTCAGCTGCCCCTTCATGCTCAGCTCCTTTAAATTTAAATAAGAAATGCTCAAAAGCAGGAAAGGGGGGAGGGAACATCAGCTTAAACTGATTAAAAAAAAACATCATTTTTGTGCCTAGGTGATCTCACTCCCACATATATCAAGTGTGCAACCGACCCAGCACCACCGAGGACCAGCTTTTTATGCACAAACGAGAGTTTCATCGTTTTTAGCTGCATATTTGGTTGTTTTATTTGGAGGTTTTAGTGACACAGATGTGAGATAAGAGACATAAAAGTCCAGAATAAAGACCACAAAGTCCAGATGAGAACTAGATCTGCATTCTGAGTTAGCACCAAAGGTTTTAGTGCATCTGTAAATTACTTCAGACGTTCTTCCAGCCGGGATATCTGAGCTCTCGGGGCCAGAATTTGGGTTTTCTCCGTGTAAAAGACATAAACCAGCCTCGGTGGGTCTGAACCTGAACTTTCTCTCAGAGGTTACACATCCATCATGCAGGTATGGCCGTTTACACAGTCCTAAGGGGGGGGGTTAACAGGCTTGTAAGCTCCATTTCAAACATTATCAGGTCCAACAATCTGTCTGCAGTTGGATTTCACCCCATTCACCCGTCCCTCTCCGCTCACTCTGTCCTTCCACCTCCAACGAGCCCAGGCTGCTTTCATTACAACCAGATTGTTCAAATAAATCACCCCCTTCCCCCCCACCCCCAACTCTCCTGTCTCCTTCTCTCCCCAGCCCCCAACCCCCCTCCCTGCAGACAAAGGCTTTTAAATGAGAACCATATTTTGGGGCTAATGAGGGTGATGGGCTGTGAAGTTGGGCAAATCTGACCAGAAGTTCCAGAACTCTGAGCCCCACCCCACCCAAATCCACCCGCCACGTTTGCTGGTACCAACAGTTCTGTGACATAACTGCTGTAACAAATCAGAGGGGAAAAACTTCATCTTTATGGTTGGATAATTAATGGTGCTAATCATATAATGAGCGTGAAGGAGGGTGTCATCAAATATGGCGACTATTCCGAATTAGCACAAAGCAACGCGACAAGCGTGGTGAATCAGCGGCGAGCAGTCAAAGCCAGCAGCCAGGATGGGATTTACGAACAAACAGAGGCACTTGAATGCAGCAAATGACTTTATTATCCCGAGAGTGTGCAGGACATCGTCCTCCATCAGCAACCGACTATCTTCTAGTTGTCTTTTGGATGTTTTCATATATATTTACTTCATTTTTATGTTACGGTTGGCAAAGGTTCAGCTTCTGCGTTGACTGTCCAAGGACAACACGGCTCCTGTAATTAGCCCTGTCATGCTGTGGTGTGGGTGGGAACATAATGTTGAGAAGAAGGTGAAGTTTAGCTTGAAGAATATGTTTTCAACTCTAGTTTTCGTTCCTCAGGACAAGAACCGTGAACTAATTGCTCTTTTGCCTAACATTTCTCAGTGGAAAAAATATCTAAATCCATAAATCAGGGTGACATCAGAGTCCTGGTGCTGCGTTTGTGGTCCCCGCAGGTATGTAATGAGGTATTTACTGATGCATTAATGGAAGCTTCATACTCTGGAACGCTGCCCAGATTCCTAAAATCTACTGTCTACTGAGCAAAGAAGTATTTCTAAAATCAGAAAAGTCGGTGATCAATGAGACACAACCAGGTGTTTTACATCAGTTCTTTATAATACTGTTCCTTTTCTCAGCATCGATCGCCTTTTGGGCAAACAGGAACTCACTAACAAACATACAAAAACATTAGAAAACAGACAAAAATGTCCCTAAAAACAGGGAAAGTTCTACAATAAGCATTTTTTTTGAACAAACATTTCATCTGGGGTGATACAGAAAGTGTTCTGACTGTTAGAGAGATGATATACGAGCATCTGTGTCTGTGACTAAACCGGATTAATGACAGAAAGGAAGGAAAAGAGAGGGCAGGGAAGCGGAAAAAGTGGATCCTAGCATCCACCGGACTGAATTATGAGCTGTGATATGGCAGGAGGAACTGAGACAAATGTGGGGATGAGAACACTTTGGTTCTACTTCACGCTAAATATGATGTCGGGAGGAGTCCACTTGAAAGCACAGCAACTACAGAGTTCTTAATTTTAGTAGTGCGTTCAGTCAGTAAATTTCATACTGGTTCCCCACAATCTAGCAAAACAATCGGCGGCACGCTAGGCAAAGCACAGAACTGGGTTTTGGGGGGTTCTCTGTATCCCTTTGATATACCGGAGAGAAGTGCAGGTGGAGGTGACAACCAGCCAACCATTTTCTGTTATTTATTTCTGTTTATGCAAGAAGGCGGTGCTGGAGCCCACTGCCGACTGTTGTGGTCCAGGAAGAACCTTCCCTGGAATCAAACCCAGAAACTTGTTGCCAAGCGGCCTTGCGAACGCCAAAGATCCAACCATTCAAGCTGATCTATCAGAATTTCCAGAAAAGTAATTTCTTTGTCCTCGCCGGCTGGTTTTGAGCGTGAAACTGAGTAACGCCGCGGCAGCACTAGCGTAAAGCTTGCGGATCGTATCTGAGAAGCTAACGGCTAAAACTCAACGAACTTCACAGCAAATTCCCTTCACGCTTCCTGAACTGTTCTGGCCACGTGCGCGCGGCTCTACAGGAGCGAGCTTTGTAGTGAAAACACTTTGAAGGCAGTTTCGGGAAGGTTGGCAGTGAAAATAGCCTGTGGCTTATCCTGGCAGACCTAGCACGGAGAATAAAGGCCCTGACAGTCCGCTTCTGCGCTGGCTCGGTGAGTTCCTCACATACTTTCCTGAACCTCAAACAAAAGCACTGTGTAATGACAGCCGTCACATTTCACAATCATCATAGAGCCGATATTTAAAAAGAGAAGCCGGTGTTCACTTCGGATCTACCGGTAAGCAAAATTTTGTCAATGCGAAGTTTCAAAGTCGCGGTTTATTTGAGCAATACTGAGCAAACATCGCTGGTATGAAAATATCAATATGACACGACAGACTTTCATCTTAACAACAAGAATGTTCCGCTCTAAATGGCTCTCCGTTCAGTCCATTTATCTCTCACAGCAAATTTAGCTACCACCGAGCGAAGAAGCTCCAGGACCTATGAGAAGGATTAGTGGCGAACTGTTGACACCGAAGAATTCAAATCCCCCCATGGTGGTGAGAAGTCGGCGTCGCCGCGCCACCGTCCTTAGTGCAACCATCGGTTCTGTGGTGGCTCGTGACTGAGACGCTGCAAAAGGGTCAGAAATGTTTCTTTTCAGTGCAAAAGATTTCTGTCGATAATCTCCACCGGGAGCGGGCTGGTTTGACGGCCGCTGTCTCTTTCTCCAGTTATGAAGACGCATCTCCACGAGGTTTCTCCAAAATCCAGCAAAAGGATTACAGCTTGGTGAACGTTTCTTTCACGCAGACATAGAAATTCAAGCGGATGAGCCACTGGGCACATGCGACGATGCAAAAAGGCACTTTCTACCCTTCTAGTTGCACCTGGTTTACTTCAGCGTAGCCAGACTCTGCTACCAAGTTGTGGCCTTCTCGTTGTCCCGCGGAGGCCGGCCATGTTTCGAGTTAATTCTGTTATTAGTCGCGGATGTTTTGGGAATAGGAATGAAACCAGTATGCCGGATGCAAAGCCAGGCGTAGCAGGAGTTCAAGAGTCTGGAAGGGGAGGCTCGTGGTTTCCCAAGACGACTGCATTGAATCACATCTCAGAAGTAAGATGGCTTTAGGGAAGCCAGGTTGTTATTCGATGGGCAGTGTCCAGGCATCAGCGGCACTTCGTAATCCAAGCCCCCGTTTTGTTGTAGTGACGGAGGCGTGTGACAGCGGTCGATCTCAGCCTGTTTGTGAGGCAGGGTGCCGTTGCCGCCATTCTCTAGACCGACCTTTATCCCATCCAGCTCCATGGGATCGGAATCAGCGGGACCCATCTCCAGCTCCATTCCCGCCTTGGCCTCTCGCCTCTTACGCACGCAGATGATTGTCCCGGCCAAGAAGGATACTACTAGCACCAGCGCCAGAGCAGCCATGGCCAGGATGAGGTTAAAGGTCATCGGGCTCGGCGTGGGTGCAGTCGTCCCTGACAATGGCATCAAGACCCCTTCAGTGTGAGCCTCTGTGCAGGACCCGGTTTCTACAGAACTGTTGGTCCTTAAACTAAACTGTTCACCCAGGGGGCTGGCGCAGACCGAGTAGGTACAGTTGGGCTTCAAACCCCGTAAAGTGTACTCAGGGTAGGACGCCGGGATGCTGAGGATGATGGGACGGCGGTCGGGACCTGAGAGGTTGCGGTAAATCAGCCTAATGCCACGGATGTGCGGCCGCGTCTCAATGAAGCGGTGGAGGTCAAGGAGGATGGACGTGGACGTCACCTGCCGCGAGCTGATGGCAGCGTTAGCGGCAGGCAGGACGGAGACAGCTACAGCAGCTTCTGTGACTGAATGCTTGGGCTGGTCAGGAACGTTGTCTACATTTTCACAGTAGAGGCCAGAAATCCCTGAAGGACAGAGGCAGCCAAGTTGGCCCATTGGGTCCAAATTACACATGCCACCGTTGAGGCAGATGTTTGCTGGACAAACATTCTCCCCCAGTTCCCCACTGGTGGAACTGGGGGAGAATGTTGGTTCTGGGGGAAGAGGGTAAGGAGTTTTGGAGGGGATAATTTCCTCACTGGGTGGCGGAGGTGGAGGTGGAATGGCGTTGGTGTATGTCATTTCCGGAGGTGTGGTGGAAACCAGGGGAGAGGGGGTACTTCCGATAGGGGATCCGATCAGCACCGTTGTCGTAAGTGGACATCCGAAATCTTTAGCTTCCAAAGCTGAAAGTTTCTTCCCGGCGTTAACTAAAGGAAAGTGACATCTGGTTTCCTCTGGCCTTTTGAAATTGACTTCCTTCTCTTTGAGCCAGGCAGGAAACCAGGCTAGCGGACACAAACAGTTAAAGGGGTTCTCCGCCGCTGTCAGGTGTGACAACCGAGGGAACCTCTGCAAGAAACCCGGTGGAAAGCCCTGGAGATTAAGCCCACTCAGATCAAGTTCTTGGAGTCCGGTCAGCTTCTCGAAGTCCTCCACCCTGAGCTCACCCAGGGGGTTACCAGCCAGACTGAGCTTGATTAGCCCCTTCAGGGAGTCCTGCTTCAAGGCCGGAGGGACCTCGGTTAACTGGTTCATGGAGATATCCAGCTCATGAAGGCTCTGCATGGAAGCTATGAGCTCATCATCCAAAGAAGTAAGCCCCAGAGAAGCTACTTTAAGGGCCTCCAAGTGAGGAGTCTGAAAGTCTGAAGGTCCCAGTGATGGAATGTTGTTGTTACTGAGGTCCAACAACAGAAGGCTGGGGAAACGCAGGGATGGCAGAGAGCTGAGCAGGTTCTCCTGGAGCTTGAGCTCCAGAAGCATCTCCAAACCCTCAAAGGCTTCCGAGTGGATGCTCTGAATCCGGTTCCCATGAAGATACAACCTCTCCAGCTGGACCAATCCAGAAAAACTGTCCTTCTGAATGTGGGTAATGAGATTAGAGGATAGATCCAGGTTCTTCAGCTTCGACAGCATCCCAAAAACTCCGTCGGGAATCTCCCTCAGCTTGTTCTGACTCAGATCTAACAGCGCCAAGTCACCATGGCCTTTAAAGTCGTCCTGCGACAGCGTATCGATGCCGTTTTCGAAGATATAGAGATTCTGAGTGGCGGTGGGGACTCGGGGCACGGTGCTGGCACGCCGACTGATGCAGAAGATGGACACCGGGTCATGGCAGGAGCAGTCCGCAGGGCACTCGGAGGCTAACAGCAACTCAGAGGAGAGGAGGAGGAGGAGGAGGAGGAGGAGGCGGTGCAACATCTTGGCGACGGGATCTGAAAGACAGAAGAGTGACAACGTTTGAGGTCACTGCGGATTCACTTCCCAGTAAACCTAAAACAACAATAAACAAACACGAAATACGAGTCAGGACAGGAAAAAAAAGCCTTGACATCATTTGTAATGTTGATGCTATTTGCTATTTTCTTTATCCTTCGCCAACGTGCTAACGCGCATTAGCAACACTGATGTTTCCTGTGACATAAACACGTCAAAATGGTTCTTTAGCATGGCACATTAGCACAGATACGGTACGGGGAGGGGGGATGGGGGGCTGAGGTGATGGGCTAACACGGCCCACCCAGGACGACCCTTTCTGTGGTCACTTTTCAGGCCCTCCTCCATGTTTACGCCACAGCCTTTAGCCCGTGAAACCCAGTCTGCGGCGCTACGGCTGGGCGGTACCCACTCTGCGCACACGTAACCTGGTAAAACGTGCACGACTCCGTGCGCGCGCTGGTTTTCCTTATGCCAGAAATGTCTCGAAATGAAAGAAAACACTCAGTGCAAACATTCGATGGGAAATAAACGCTCAAAATAAAAATGCTTTCAGGTCAAGACTTGAGATTCGCGTCTAACCGTCTGCAGCTCAACCGCAGGTTTTTGTTTTGGTGTGTTACATCATCGCAGCTCCAATCCTTCTCTTTATCATTAATTTATACGCTTGCACGGGATGATCAGCCCACGGTTTAAACAAAGCACTCTGCAGGAAGACATTTATATCACAACGGCTCCATGAACACCTCCTTTATCCTGGGATAGACTCAGCTTCTCACAGGAAAGACGGGGCGGCTCCTGGAGGAACCAAGTACGGGGAGATGAAGTGAGCAGCTCTGTGTAAACATCCCGTCTCTCCTCTTCCAGGCAGAAAAGTGCCCACGTTATCCCCACCTGTCAAAATATTTCTTCCCGTCTTGTGCTGAGTTCCCAGAAGTTTCGGAACACGCTGTTGTTCCGTGAATCTCGGCTCAGACCTCGGAACGCTTCAACTCGGCAAAAAAAAGAGCAACGCCGCCGTCAAACTGATACAGAGCAGGTCGAGCGTGCGCCTAGGGCCCGCAGAGAGGCGCAGCGCGCATGAGCATTCCTGCGCACGCTGACCCACAAACACACCATCCACGACGCAGCTGGATTCTGTTACCCACAATCCAGTGCGGCCATCCCTCACTGTGAGACAGAAAGGCCGCATAAACCTTTGCTGCCCCCCTTAAAAGGGTGATAGAAAGCAGTGAAAAGATGGGTCGGGTAATGATTGAGAGAATAGGACGGGAAACTTGGCATCTTATTAGCTGGTAGCCAACCAGCACCTGAAACATCTGTTTGTATGTCTGAAACATCTGTTCCCAGGAAGGCTGCTGCTGTTAACACTGTTAGCTCGCACCAGTAGCTGGATGCCAGTGCAACACAACAACATGCCGGGTCCCTTTTTACGTCTGTGCCAACAGGGACCATCGTGAAATGTTTCCAAGGAAAACTGGAATCACTGATGACAAAGCAACCATTATAATGGGGGGGGGGGGGTGTTACGATGATGACAATAACAGATGAAGCCCTCACAGATGGAGAAAAACACCTGCGTGCTGACAACTGTCGTCTAGACTAGGCAGCAACAACTGTGTTGGTGCGCTATTTTAGAAGACAGACAAGACACGCATGCACCCTGAACATTAAACGGGTCCTTTAGCCGCCATGCTAACTTCCACTGTAGCTACTAGTCAAAAGCCAAAGGAAGAATTTAACCTCTTGCAGTATCGTGTATGTTTGGATAATATTTTGCTTCTCTCGCAATTCAGAAATGTAATGGATTTTCCCGTTAAACAAATATAATCTGTATTTGAAGGGGAAAATAATTAGCCTGGTGCCTGTCTTCCTCAGATCACGGCACATTCCTGACAGCTCCACCCACGATATCGGCCTGGCTGACACCTGGGTGTTACTAACTCAGGTATGCTACTGCAGCTATGATCGACATGCATACAGGTGCATCGCTGATACTGGTCAAACAGCAATTTTTCGGGCCAAGCATTGCTCCGAGAGGCTACCTCAGCCCGAAATGAATTAGCTGCGGCTGAATTAGCTTGAAGAAACAGCATAAAGAAGCTGGCTCGCTGCAGTAAAAAGAATGTGATACTACAGCACAATGTGTGTCGGTAGGTCCTGTTCTGGTACTACATGGGAAAACGACCATGGATCCACGCTGTTTTAGAGTGTTGTTCTGCTTTGGCAGCGTGTCTGCTGGCCTAGCGTCAACCCTAAGTAGACATCGTTAAAGTTATTTGTTGCACATGGGAAGCTACATCGACATTCCTTATAATAAATGACAGAACAAATGAATTAGTGGTGTATAGAAGAAAATTCCTACTCAGCTTGTGCGTACTTGCTTTAGCGTTCTCGAACAATTAGGCTATAACCTAAATATTAGCATTCAGCCAACTGTTATTTTGTTGGCTGATTTCATCGCAGCCTCGTTTTCTGCTACATTTGCAACCGTTTAAATCGCCAATTATGCCATTTAAATGTCTCCGATGTTTCACTGTACCTCATGTGTGTGGAAAAGGGTAAGCATTTGTGTGTGTGGTGGGGGGTTCTCGCCTCTGCAGCTAATGGTTAGCAGCCTGATGGCAGCAAATGAATCATAACTAACGTCTTTATCAAGGGAGGTTTTAGATTTGGAGGCACGTCTGAACACACTCCACCAGTTTCTTGAGTTTGAGCCACAACACTCGATGTGAAAGGACCTTACAATGTTTACTCAAGAGCACGACAACTAAGGTGCACACGTTTGACACGCTAAGGCTCATGCTAAGCTAAGGTCAACTTGAGTATACCAAATCATCGCGTCAGTCTGACGCCTCTTTTTCTGGAGGCACCAGTTCGGCCTTTCCTGGTTTGATATCTGCCTGTGGTGCAGTTGGACTGGACACACACACACACACACACACCCTGTTACTGAAACTGATACCAGTTTTTCCACTAAGAGATGCCAACAATTATGCATCACAAGTGCAATTGCAATTGTGTTAGTGTTTCAAAACACAAACAGAAGAGCGTGTGTGTCCGTGTCTTGTCTGTCAACGCGCGCGTAACCTGTAATCACGCTGGCACAGGTGTGGCGGCGAGCATTCTTCCCTCCATTCCTGTCTTTTCTCCCCGTTCATCTCTTAATCCTCTCGGGGCAAACCACACATCCTGCAGGTGTTTCAACATCCTTGAGTAAACTTCAAGGTTCCAATGTCCAGACGGAGCCGCTCTTTTAGCTCCTCTTATAGAAGACACTCGTCTGTCTCCTCCCGCCATCCTCCCAGACTGATTACTTGCTAATGATCCGTGGGACTGTTTACCAGCCGAGGTCCCATCCCACCTGTCAGTCAAGGATCGCCATGGTTACGTCTGTCAGCGAGGGTAGGATGTGCGCCGTCTGTGCAGATTCAGACTCAGGTCACATGATCTGTTCTAATGGCAAATGTGTGTTTGAGATGTTTTCAGAAAAATAAGATTACACTTTCGGCTCTGCTCCAGGTGAGGCTCGAACTCACAACCTCGGCATCACTCTGCTGGCTACTGTCTTATAAGTACCGCGCGCTGACCGATTGCGCCACTGGAGCTTGACAGGCACAGAGGCTGCACAGACACACCCAAGCACACCCGCCAGGTATGACTGCTGCCCCCTCACACACACTTACACACATCACAAATGAGAATTTATACATTCAATGCATATATGAATTAAAAGCAAATGCAATTAGTGCGTGTGTGTGTGTGTGTGTGTGTGTGTGTGTGTGTGTGTGTGTGTGTGTGTGTGTGTGTGTGTGAGAGAGACAGAGCGTGAGGGAGAGAGGAACTAGAGGGATGGATGTTTACTTTGTCACTTATCTATTTACTTAAACGTCTGCTAATCTTTCAAAGTAAACACACTGGACAGACAAGCAATTAGTGCAAACTAACCAGTGTGTGTGTGTGTCTGTGTGTGTGTTTGGCTCTGTTAACATCAGTGGCCTCGGCTGGTTCCTGACCCAGAAACAAAGGCTGCGTTTTTACACAAAAACAGGAAAAAATGTCGTATTTTTAACTCCTCGCAGCGACGCTCACAGGCGTCTGCAGCTTCACGTCCAAAAGACCAGAACCTACGAGACCAGTATGTGAGAGCAGTGATGGCTCAGCCCAATACAGCAGTAATCTCTCTCTCTCTCTCGCTCTCTCTCACACACACACACCACAGAAGCGCTATTGTGACTTTTATATATATTGTAACTTTACAGAAACTTCGGTTACTAACACGTAACTGAAAAAAAAAACGGGCTAAAGGTCATCGACGCCGTCTTCATCCCCCTGTTTGTTTGTTCTTCAGCGTGTTTTTGGCTCTTGAGTCACAGTTTCTTTTCCTCTTGTTTTGCTTTTCCTTTGTTTCAGATCAGAACCTGAAACAGGACACGTTCTGACGCGAGTGCGACAAAACTCAGGTCCTCAAATTCAGCAACAGTGATTCCAGACAAAAGCTAGATGTTCCTGGATGTGGGAAACGCGCACGACGCGGTTTCCAAGGGCGACGGTAGACTGTTGCACCCCTGAGATGGTCGCGTCAGTCATCAGACCAACATTTCAGAGGGTTCGTTTGGGTGTTCTATCCAATGCAGCTCAACCATCAGAACAACCGGGCGGGGTCAGAACCCCTGAAGCCACCAGTCAAACGTGCCCTCCTCTGAAGTGACGCCTGCTTTGGTTAGCAAACGTCTCCCTGGCTTCATTCCACCTCCCGTTACTCAGCTCTGACGGAGACAAATGCAGGAGCTGCGGCGACACGCTCCGTAGCAGACCCTGAAATGTGCCCCCCAACCCCCACCCTCTGAGCCTTCTGGGAGACAAACGATGTTGTGTTTTGCGTGGATGGATGGAGACCATATACACACAGATCCACATGCATGTCCAGACTCCCACAGGCCCCCGCTGACCCCGCCGGGGTGCACCGATAAGCATTAACAATAGAAATATCATTGCAAACAGCACGCACCCTTAAAAAGTCAGAAGGCCTCGCGTGCACAAACTTTTCCTTCCCCGAATAAGGTTCAATTTTGACACAAAGTTAGAAACAAATACATTAGCTTAATTTCTCTGTCTGGTGTGTTTTGGCCCCGGCGGAGGAGCAGAGCAGCACCGAGCCAGCGTCTCGCTGCTTTTCTTGGAGTTCTGCTGTGTTTACGGAGAGTCCTTCAGCAATCAGACATGGACGGGTGCGTTACGCATAAGGTCAGACAGAAATAAACACCGGCTCCTATTTAGGGAACTTTGGAACCCTCGGTTTGGTTCAAGCTAACCAAATTTTAGTTACATCGGTGGAGATCCTGCCCTTTCCTTCCATCTGTGTTTGGATTTGTCTCCAGGAAGGAAGATTTCCCCTTCAACAGTCCCAGTGAGTGAGGACGCAGTGAGGACGTGCCGTGGCCTCGTAGGGTCGTTCCGATCACGGATCACATTCCGCTAAGCTTCAGAAAATTTCATTTTTTGATGCCTTGCTGTCGTTTGCAGCGTAACGTTTCCATGTTATCGCTCAGGCCTGATTTCAGGTGCCTCTGAACAAAGAGGGATTCGTGCCTTCTTCGTTATCAGCTAAAAGAAGGGGAAAATGATATCAAGGCGAAAACAAATGGGAGAACCTTTTCATCCATCTCTTTAAAGTGGTTTCTGGTTCCCCTCCGTGAGCGTGTTCGCCCACGGCTCGCTCTGTTCTGCAGCCAAAGCGGGTGTCAGCGCCATCGCAAAGCAGTTTAGAAGGCTATAAAAAAAGACACTAAAGAAGTCTGTTCACCTCTTTTTTTAGCTCAGAAAAACAAGCTAGCCCTCTGTAATTAGCAGCTACGAGGCAGTTTTAGCAACAAACAACAAAGTGCGAGGTGGATCTTTCACAAATGTCATTTGTAGCCATCCTGACGCTGTTGCCAATGAGACAATAACCTGCTGGAACCCTGATAAACATCCCCAACATGCCAGGACTCGCTGCTTTCATCGGCTTGTCAGGCGGCGCAGGACGCGTGACGATCCACAGGACCGGCTCGCTTGTGTGGCGCAGATTGCTGCTAATTTGCTTAATCTGGACAGTAAAAGCGACTCGTCCTGAACGCCTCTTTCTCTCAGCCTGCGTTTCTTCTGCTCCGTCAGTTCCTTGTGGAGATCTGAGGGTTGACCGGTCCGCCCTCCTTTGACTCCTGACCTCTTAATCCCCCGCCAGCTGCAGAGAGGCCTCCTAGGAAGACTCTACAAGTGTGTGCACATGTGAAGGCGTGTGTGTGAGGCACAGAGGAGAGAGAGCGTGTCCGTGCTGCAGGCACATCCCATCCCCAAACATGTCAGAATAGGGATGTGGAGGCAGTTTAAGACCTGAGCTGCAGCCGACCACCAGGGGGCGTCGGTTTTATCCCCCTGTGCAGCTACATCTGGTTGTTACGTGACCTATTTTCGCGGCTTTGCACAAAGACGCTCCGTGCACAGGGAAAAGCAACATGATACGACACGCGCGGCCAAACGCAGGCGCACAAGGACACCAAACACTCCCCTCGACTCGCACCTGTGGCGGGATAATCTTTCGCACGTCCTCGCACACACCGGCGACACGCGAGCGTGGGCTCCGGCGAGCGCTACCCAACACTGGTTGCAAACCTGTGCACGCGGAGCGGCCTCTGTCATCGCGGAACATCACGGATCCCAACCTCCGACCCCTGGCTCTTTGAAGTGCTTTGTGGGGCCCTCATGCCCGCCCCCCCCCCAAGCTACTGTCTTCTTTCAGCGTGTGCATACGTGTCTGCCCAAGGAAGCTGTTGGATGGGGTTCCCTTATCATCTTTTCCACAACACACACGCACAGCGACACCTCGGCTACCCTCAGGTGATGCTGTCAGTGGACGGAGGCTGAGGGACGTGTTATCTTAAAGACTTCAGACAGATTAGGTGTCAAGTCAGAATATAAAAGCCTCCTTTATTCAGCCCTGCTCACAGCGCCAAGACAAACAGCCCTAAATCGCCGCCTGGCAGTTTTGTTACATTCGCATGTTTCAGGTTATGGATGCTTCAACAACTATAATTAGGAAATGTGACGGGTTTTATGACCTTCAGCTAAGAAACTGAAGAGGTGTTTGCAGATGTTGAGCTCTAAAGTTTGACATGGACACCAAAAACAAGCAAGAAGGCTTTCAGTTAAAAGTCCATCTGGCTTGTCATGAAACAATCATTTGGCTATTTGGTGTCAACTTTTCAGCATTTTGAGGTTTTCTAATTGGCCACAAGGGGGCGTTTTCACGTTTTACTTTTAAAAAGCCACCAAGTTAGTTCCCAACTGGTTTTCCGGCCCTGTTGGCTCCCTGAAACTGTCGGAAATCCGAGCAAAGCTGTCGATTTTCTGACTGACAAAGAATCCAAACGCAGGATAAACGTTGCCAACTGCATAATAACCTGTGTTTCAACAACCGATGCCACAGTCAACCTGGTTTTGTTCTTTTTCCCTTTTATTATGATGAGAAACCACGGCTGACATTTAAAATGAGGGCGTGCGCCGCCCGTTCTTCGCGGTGCATTTAAGGTGAACAGGCTCAGATAAACAATTCAGAAACCTGTTATTTTACCCTGAAAACGGACGTTAATCTGTGCTGTCGACACCACAGCCTGTGTTTAACCTGCGTATTAAACAGTCTCGTTGTGTAATCTGTGGCAGTTTGATGTCTTTATAAAGGGGCATAAAATGGGGGGGGGAAGCTGCAGACAGCAGGTTATGAAAGGGTTAATTGTTCTCTTAATCTCAGCCTGGTATTTTCACGCCGGTTAACTGTTACCGCAGACCTGCGGCGGGAGACGTCCTCCTGTCCCGGTGCCTCCCGGTACTGCACAGGAATGTTACGAGTCTGTCCGGGTCTCTACCTTCACGCTGAACCACCATGTTTACACAAGGCTGGGGAAGGGGGGGTGCTTCGAGACACGCTTCACGCAACCCCCTAAAACCCGCCCGAGGGTGGAGGCGTGGCGGCGGGGGCTGGGGTCAGCATAAGGGGGGGTGAGTGTCCCCAGGTTAAGTCTCAGCCTGTTCCAGGTTGGAGTCTAGAATTCCAGAGGTGTCAGGGAACCTTGTAACGATGTAATCCGAGCCTACTTTGGCACTGGAAACGGAAACCCAATTTAGCAAAACCTCAGCGATAAATGCCGTCCCTGACGCCAGCGTAGAGGTTCAGACGTGGACGAACGCGTGCAGTAGAGGGCGGGGCATAGTCAGGAAATGATCGATCGCGGTTGCCTGCCGCTAACACTGGAAAGGTCGAGTCGGAATGAGCAGTTAGCCGGTTAATTCCAGTGTTGCACTCAGGATGTGTGTGGAGTGAAATCAGCGTCTCTTTATGGAAACTGGCAACAGCTTCAAGTCTGATAAGAGATTCTGCTCGCATTTAATCGCATTACTGAGACAGCCAAGCATCTTGGAGAGGTTGGACGGGTGTTTTTACCTTCTTTCTCATCCGAACATTGAGGTTTGGAGGGGAAATTCTGGTCACACAAGGAAATAAACAGTGTCGTGAAATGTGATCCGCACTCCAACGGGAACGTTGTGCATCACAAGGGTTTCAGTATGACGCCGGGAAAGAAAAAAGGCAGGAAAATATTCGGCTAACACAGCAGAACGCTGGAAAACAGATCGGACAAAAACCAGAACCGGAGGGGAGGAGGGACTAGAAACAAGCCTCAGTGTGGTGGTAAAAATGTGACGTCTGTGCACGTCAAACACGGCGGACGAGGTGGCCGCTGTCGCCCGGGACAACAATGGGAGCGCTGCAGAAAAGGGACTGGCGGAGTTTTGAAAGTTTAAAATAGCATCAGGTAGCAGAAATAAGTGCCGGCCAATCACATCATAGCTTTATGGCCCATAAAGACAGAGTGGAGCAGGCAGTGGTACAGTGACCGAAATGTGACCTGAAGGGCCGTGTGTGTGTGTGTGTGTGTGTGTGTGTGTGTGTGTGTGTGTGTGTGTGTGTGTGGCACCACAGGGTGCACTTCAACCCCAATAAGAGGAGGGGTTGTAAGATGGTGAAGGTGCTAACAACTGAGATGTCATCCAAACATACACACCCACGCATGCGCACACACACTTCGCCATGAACGGTTTAACTTCCTTCATGGGGTTATTAACTCCTTTATTGTAAACCTTTACCTTTATTTAGTTGTCATGGTGGCATGACCCCAACATTTATTAGCCGACCTCTGGGATTAACGCAAACGGGGTCGGTGGGCGGGGTTTAACCTTCATGGCGCAGCATCTCACCAAAACCTTAATTAAATTGCTGAGACACCAGTCAGGAATGTTTGCTTTGCTCTCCATGCCGTCGCTGCTTCAACCTCTCTTTGCTTTTCCCATACACGTCCCGGGATTGTTTGCTTGATAGCAGATTTGTCCGAAACTCCGCCTGTTCATTGAAGGCAGCACGGGTCAGCGTGCACGCACAGGTCATCTGCAGCTTCCAGTATTCCATAAATTCTGCGTTTGCATGGAATATTCGTAAGCACAGAACCAGCCCACGCCAACATTCCGGAGCGGAATTTTACTATTTTGCGAACCTTAATTAATTCGATTTAATTTAAAATGATAAAAAGACAAATTCCTGAAGCTTAAACGTTCCAAGAAATCAAATTGATTAACTTTTGATTTTTCATTTAATAGATTTTATTCATTTGGATGTAGATTTGGGGCGGAATTAACGGATTATTGGTTTAAAATGAAACCTGAAAGCGCTCCTTTGGTTAAAGGGGACATCAGGAAACTATAATTATGTCAGATTCAACACATAAACACAGAATCTAGAGCACAGTGGGGAAAGTGCGGATCAACAGCCAATCAAACTGATTCAAACAAGCAGCAGACTTGATTGAAAGCATGCAGAGGCGGATAAAAAACCCTAATCCTACACATTAGGCACAAACGCGTTCTGGAGCGTCGACAAAGATAAGAACTGATCCTGTTTCCGCGCATCTCCGCGGGGGGAACACTCCCCTCTGTGTGTCTCCTGGCTCCGCGCGCACCTCCGAGCGCGTCCGGCCGGCTGATCCTGACCCGAGATAGAAACCCGGGCGCCGGGGGAGGAATGCAAGGCAACGCGGGCCAAAAGGAAAAGCTCTCGGGCACGGAGCGCGCCGAGCCTGATCGAGCTGGGTCGATTACTGCGGCTCAAAGTAACCAAATGTGTGTTTTTTTAGCGGAGTTTAAGAGAAGAAAATGGATTTCAGTTACGGACAAACTGCAGGAAGCTCACCTGAGGAGTTATACGGTGCTCGTGTGCTGTATTATTTTTTTTTAAAAGTCACCGTCGTGCAGGAAAAACTCACCTTGCTATTGAAATCCACAGTCCGACGTTCGACTTTTTATCCACTTTGTCAGTTCGAAACCCTCCACCGAAGTGTCTCCATGCGAGGCAGCAGAGTGAAAGTGGGATCAGTGCAGCGCGCTCGCTCCGCTCCGCCTGTGGAGCTCCGGCAGAGTTCAGGGGCGCACGGCCGCTCCAACAATAGTGCTCATTGAGGAGGAGGACTGACTTTAAAACAAGAAGTGGGAGGGGAGCGCGCAGTGCGGCGCGTTCCCGCTGCACGCTGCACCTGCACAACAGCAGATAGGGCGCTTCTGCAGGTAAACCTGAAGCTGGAAGTCAGCTTTTTACATTTTCACTCATATGTTGGTCTTGCTACTCAATCAGAATGAATTATATTGAACAATGCTGTCGTTAAGCAGCATATCGGCATCATAGTGTTCGTCTAATAAATAGTTTTTCTTAGTAACATTGGCTTTAAAGTCTAACAGTTGCGCACAGATGCGCGTATAATGTCTAGAAGTCTAAACAACTGTGGGTTTAATACGTTTATTCACGCTTTAATTATTAACTGATCTGAAAAGGTGAGTTTCCATAGTTACCCAGTTTATGCTGATGGACAACTTTTTAAATTGCAGTGATTTGAGGAGTTCTGGAGGTCTTCCAGAAAACGACATGTTTTCTGTCCACAAGGGGGCGGTAGTATTGCCATTAGAGCGCTTCTATGAAAATGTGATTCATGTGGATGTAAATGTAACATCTACTGACGTCATTATGCAGGTTAAAATTAGTTTTTAAAAAGGATACAATTAATAATCAAGATCATCCCCTAAGGAGAAAATGTGATTCTACATCTATTTTTTTTTTTAAAAACAACTCATTTATCAACGATAATAATTACATTTTCAGGAAATTTTGACAAACGGCAGAGGAACAGATGATTAACTTTTGGATCCACCATCTGGATCCAGAAATAATAACAATATGAATCTATTTCATTTGGCGGCACCTTTCTGGTCACCTCACAGCAATAATGAACAATATGTAAAAAAATAAATAGACACAGTAAAAGCACAAAACTAAAAAATAGATATTACAAAACAAGCAGTCGTGAATGAGGTGATAAATAAAGTGAAGTGACAAACAAATGTTATAAGCTTGGTTGAAAATTAGTTATTTGGGGCTCTACAAGTGTTTTTCTAGTGAACTCATAAAACAGATTCAACTTCGTACATGGTCACTACTAATGGTTGCTTCAGTCTGCATGTCTCCGTGTATTTATACCGCCTGATGGCGGATGACGGCCACTAAGCTCACGCTTCCGTCCGACACCTCAGGCTGCAAATGAGCTGTGTACAAACAAATGAGCTTCCTCCCTGCAGAAAGCTGCAACTGTTGTCTCACAGAGATATTAGTGACCCAATAATCCCATCATCACAGCGCCGAAAGCCTAAAATAAGCGTGTCAGGACTGGCACGCCCTTGTGGTGAAAGGCGGAGGTAAATTCAGACACCTCTCACACAAAAAGATTGTCAATTTGTATTTTAAACGTGTTGCTTTGAAAATCTTTGCCAGGTTTCCGTCATTATTCCATGAGCACCCAGGCACAGAAATGCTTAAAGTGCACGAAATTGGTGCAAGAACAACACAACACAAAAACTAACACTTAAATTGCAGCTTTTTATGACTTGTGTCACCCTAAACTAATCATATTTGCATGTGTGTAGAAGATAACTGACCAGTTGGGGGGGAATTCATCCATATTTGCCCAATAAATCTGGGCTCTAAAGTATCTACTGTAGCCATTAAAGAGCTGCTGTGTGTTTGTGCTCTTGCGCGCTTGTGTTTGCGAGGCTGAGAAAGAGGAAGCGACTCTGACGGGAGCGCGTGAAAACAAACAGGGCAGCGACGCTCGTGTTTGACCTGCTGCTCCCTGGTGGAAGGCCGAGGTGGGATTTTCTCATGGGAAGAAATCAATACGGCAAACCGACGGTCAGATCAGGTTAGGTTGTTTAATTGATGGAAAAAACAAGAGATGGGGAGAATTCAAGGCACGTTTGCTACTGATGCTTGCATCACCAGAGTATAACAAGCACTCTTTAGGCCTTTCGTCAATTGAGAATCTGCAAATGTCCTCAGTTTTACGCTAGCATGTTAGCTCATTGTTAGCATCCCTTCTGGCTCTCAGTTCAGGTTTTTGAGAGGCAATGTGGCACCAAAGTCAGCAGCAGTTTACCTTTAATTTTTAAACTTTAAACCTAAAGCATCAGAGTCAGCAGGGAGTCTATATTTGGATCTTTGTTGCCTAAAATAATGTCCCCTCCTCTGCCTTCCTACAAGTGCCATTAGCAGTCCTTCACACACTCTTAGCGGGGCTCAAATGGTTGTGCTGGCCTTGACAAGGTCATGTGTGTTATATGAGGTCATGGAAATGATCTGAGGTTTTGGGCTGAGTTTTTACTGCATGTGTAATTTCCCAAGTGTTCATTTCCTTCATTTTCTGGCAGAAATCATGAGGCAATGAAAGCCCTGGTGTAACGTGGACTGGTGTAACGTGAGCAGCAACCGCGGCGGAGTGTTTCGGAGTGTTTATGTGATTTGTGCAGGCAGTGCTGGAGAAGGCTCAACCTCCCCAACACGACGGAAACGACCCTGTGTTTCCTCATCTGTGCCTCTCGGACTTCACAACTCCCCGACAGAAGCGTCCAGAGAGTCGAGGGATGCCATTCCCGCCTGTCCCGACGCACATTTCTGTCTGCGCGCCACCTTTTCCAGCAGTCATCAGGGCCGCGACGCAGAGAAAACATGAAATAACAGAGAGGAATTCGAGCCTGGAGTGGCTCTCCTGGGGGGAGAGGCGGTCTGAATGGCTGTCTGGGCCTCAGCCAGAGACACTAAAGTAAGACCAGAACAGACTCCAGCTTTTCATTCTATTATTCCTCTTTTCCTGCCTTTCTGTGCTACAGCTATGTTTTAAGGAAAATTCCAGGTCTCGTTGTAAAGACACACTTTAGTTCCCCTCCGTGTGTGTGTGTGTGTGTGTGTGCGTGTGTGTGTGTGTGTGTGCCTGTTGCTTTCACATAAGCAAGCTCTTGCAAGAATAGACACAAATTCAGACACATGCATAAAGGCATACAATATGTTCTTGTGCACGATACCAGTCCTCCTTAATGGTTTCTGCATGTGTGACACGTGTATTTACATTTACACATGTGGGAAATATGAAACGTTTTGAGTTCCATCCAGATCAGAGAAGCCGTGTTTGATTAATCACACGCGTGGGCGTTGTTGTTTTGTTCCGCGCGGCCTTCGGGATCGCAAACAGACCTTCTCACTATCGGCTCTCACTGTATTTCAAACCAGATACAGATTAATCCCAGGCCACAACCACAGCAGAAACCACATGAGAAGACGCAGAACAGGTGGGGAACACTGACGAAACAACGCAGAGAACACGAATGCGGTTACGTTCCCCCACTCTCAGCTCCGCACCCACATAAACGGATTTTTGCACAACAAACCCCAAGAATTCCCGTTTGGTTTGAAAGTAGACGATCGCGATTGTCTCTTAATTAATGACAAAACTATTCTCTCTCATGGCGGTAAAAAGGTTTCTGCGGCCCAGTGCGCGGGAAGAGTTCAAGTTCCAGGTTATAAATCAGATAAAGTTCTACAGACCCGAGATTTGGAATAATGCGGGAGTAATTCAAAAACATCCAAATCAAGGTCTAAAAGGATAAAACCGCACCGTTTCCCTGCACTATCATTAAGATTGCACAAGTGGTGCATGCGGTCGCTGCAGCCTCAGCAGCTGTGTTTGTCTTCAGAGGAGGAGTTGCAGCTGGACGCCGTGCACGCCATCGCGTCTGATTATGTGTGTATACAATCTACGGCGACTTGTGACATGTTTATCTTGATTTTTTTTTTATGCGTTGAGGGAGAGGGCCGCGGCAGGAGGCCACTGGTGGTTCTCACAGCCCACACCGCGGCTTCATGGCGGGGACCGTGAGAACTGGAGCGGCAGGGGTCCTCCTGGTGGAGCAGGACTCAACAGGATGTAAACAAATGGAGAGGACGCGGGGAAAACATCTGACGAGGCCGCTCAGGATCTTTTATTCACAAACAGTTTACACCTGAAACGTGCCTGTTTCCATCTATCACACGGACACATATTTAAAGTTTAGCCCGGGAAGAGTCAACCAAGCTCAAATAGGCCCAAAACACAAAATGAGCTAACAGTAGATAGCGCATGATGCTAAAGAATCAACATGTGGCACTTGATTTTTGGCTTTGACCCCAGACGACCTGCGCTCAAGCCATTCCCACACCCTTCGTCTCGTCCTCATTCCTCACTGATCATCGGATGACACCGTCACCTCTCCCTCATCCGTCCTCCGTCTCTGACTGCACCTTCCCTCATGCCACAGCAGGATTATTTATGTGCTGACGAATGGAGGGAGATAGAACGAGACCCAGCGCTCGACCTCTGCCCTCTCACTGTCTGCGATCCTGAAATAACAGCTGCATCTGGCTTCCATTCGCATCAACCGCGCGTTTTTCCGCTTGTGTGTGTGCGTGTGGGGAGGAAAACTCCATGGAGACGTGTTGAAAGCTGTGCCAATGACAACTTAATACCGCCACCATGATTTGGTTTATACAAATTGTCTTTCTCCCGCAGACTTTCACATAAAAGCTAAACTCGTTTTAGCATCATTTTACTGTAAACAAAGCTCCTGAGCTGCATCTGTGAGGGGGGGGGGGGGGGGGGGGGTTGCAGGGAACAAGGAAGCCCTCCTTCATGCACATCTTGGATGTAATCAACAACTAATCAACATGTGATCGCGGACTGGAAAAACTAGTTCTTATTGGTCGTTCGAGGCTGCAGTAGATGCTGATTTATTTTTTCTCTCTGACAGATGAGACTGTTTCGTGTTAATGTCAGGCAGCCTTGTGCACCAGATCATTGAGGGGCAAAAAGAACATAAATCACACACACAGTATAACAATATCAATATCAATATCAATCTTTATTTATATGGCACTTTTCATACGCTAGGTAGCACAAAGTGCCTCACAAAGGATAAAAACAGCAAAGAGAACAAGGGAATCAAGAAAAGGACACACACACACACATGCATACAACACACTTACACACACATCCACACACACAAACAAGCTTAGACAAGCTGAGACATGGCTGGGCACCGAGACCTGAGGCGAAGGAGACGCCACCTTTGGAGGCCCACCAGGCCGAGGGAGGTCACGGTGCGTGACCACAGGCGGTACCGCCACAAAGACCACCCCGACCCGGACAGACCGGAGGCTCAACACCAAAGCACAGAGCCCCCTAACCACCCAGGCCAGGGTCGACAACGGGACAGCACCCCCAGCGGTAGACCGGAAACATCTCCCAGCCTGGCAGGCCCCCATGAGGAAACACCATGAGGAAACACTGGAGCTAAAAACTGAAGGACTGAAACAGTAAATGGGATAAAAGGTATAAAAGCTAAAAACTGAGAA
This sequence comes from Takifugu rubripes, assembly GCF_901000725.2. Lineage (NCBI taxonomy): Eukaryota > Metazoa > Chordata > Actinopteri > Tetraodontiformes > Tetraodontidae > Takifugu > Takifugu rubripes. Next base: position 10,751,441 of record NC_042301.1, read on the forward strand.
ACTAAAAACTGAAGGAGTAAAACAGTACTAAGACTAAAACAGACTAAAACAGTAAATGGGATAAAAGGTGTAAAGACTAAAAACTGAGAATAGGAAATGAGGGAGTAAAACAGTAAAATAAGGATAAGACATAAAGAAGCATGAAGACATAAAATAAATTGAAAATAATCAGAAAATCAATTAAAGGCCTGATTAAAAAGGTGTGTCTTGAGCCTCTTTTTAAAAATCTCAGCAGTCTCTGCGGCCCTGAGGTTCTCCGGCAGGCTGTTCCACAGTCGGGGACCATAATAACTGAAGGCCGCTTCCCCGTGCGTTTTAGAGCTTACATGTGGGATGGTTAAAAGGCCGGTGCCAGAGGACCTCAGAGTCCGCGAGGGTTGATAGAATAAAAGCAGGTCAGATAAATAAGTCGGGCCAAGACCATTAAGACATTTAAAAACTAATAAAAGAACCTTAAAATCGATCGTGAAACGCACGGGTAGCCAATGCAGCGATTCTAAAACCGGTGTGATGTGCTCCCGCCCTCTGGTCCTCGTCAGCACTCGTGCAGCTGAGTTTTGTAATAATTGTAGGTTGGTGATGCTCTTTTTTGGAAGACCAGAGAGCAGGGCATTGCAATAATCTAAACGACAAGAGATAAAAGCGTGCATAAAACTGGCCTGAGAGAGAAACGGGCGGACTCTGGCTATATTCTTCAGGTGGTAAAAACCTACCTTTGTTATGTTTTTGATGTGTGGGATAAAACTAAGCTCAGAGTCAAAGATCACACCCAGATTTTTTACAGATTGAGATGGCTTAAAATCCTTTAATTTTGGAAAAAAATTCTCTCTCTGACCTTCAGGACCAATAACTAAGACTTCTGTTTTGTCCTGGTTGAGCTGTAGGAAGTACAATAAATAGAACAATAAATAATGCAGAAACCAGCTCAATCCTATCTAAGAGCATAAAAGAAGAAGACGTTAAACAATTTCCTCTGTCTGTCCGCATGTGTACCTCGATTAATTGTGAGCAGAGACAGGAAGTAGAAGAATTCATCTTTGAAAATGAAGCGCAAAGTGCTTTAGGCCATTAAATTGAGCTCATTTAGCCAAAGTCGTACATTTATGAGGCTGACAGAAATTTGCATCAAATGCTGTTAATTCAGTCCTAGTCAAAATGACTAAGTGCTGTCGTACAATAACATTAATTAAAACATTCTTGAGGATAAAAGATAAAGCATTATTAAATTTGTCACAGTTGAGCTTTACAAATAGACTGAAAAAGGCACAAATGACTAAATTCTCATCATTTATGCCGTGTGAGAATATGGTCAGATTGCCCCCTGCTGGTGAAAGAGTGCAAATTTCATCCCTGACGCATTCAGAACCGCAAATTTAGTGTTTTAGTATTCAATGTTTGCCTATAAATAATAAAGTTCAGTCTAATAAAAAGGCCAGAGTGATTGCTCCTCATGGCTGCAGTAGTTCTCAGTAGTTACAGCCTATAAATAACACATGTAGCAAAAGAAAATCTAAAACAATGAACACATAATCTTTAAACATCCTTTAAAATAAATAAATTTTCCCTCTTCGTATCACATAACACACAAGTGTTTTTAAAATCCCTCTCCTGAGCTACAGGGTCACCAGAGGCCTAGCTCCAAAGGGGAGTTCTTCGTTGCCCCTAGGGCTTGTTGCGGCTCAGGACCTGGGATTCTGTAAAGCACCTAGAGAGGATTTTGATTCTACCAGACGCTATATAAATAAAGATTGGATGATCGATGGATCGTGTGATTCAGAGACCCGGGAGCTCCGCAACGGCTCCAGGGCCCCAAGTTGTCTGGGACCAGCACGACACCTAGTGGATCAAGGATAAACTGCACACACGTTATCAAGTCTTCACCTGCGAGGATCAGAAGTCGGGCAGAGGTCAGAATGCAGTCACCTGCACCACATGAGATTATAGACACATATTTCCCGATTTGGTTTGGGCCTCTCTGATCCTCTGCCAGTAATCTACCATCTGCAGGATGCTCTTCGTGGTGGTGGTGATCAGTTTAGACAGGCTGCAGTCGCTCAGAGGATGCCGGGGGTCCACCAGAAATAAGGTGTCCTTGGGAGGGTCCGTGGGGTGGATGCCCAGGCGTTTCAGACACATCCCCAGGTAAACGTCTTCGATGAACACAGCTTTGAGCTGAGGGGACACCCCCAGGATCTTGGCAGGTAGGTCCATGGACATGACGTAAGACATGCCCAGAGGGTAGGGGGGGTACTCGGGCTCGGGTACCACGTGTCTGGGCATGTAGAATTTGTTGAATGGGTTTCTGAGAACTTTGCTGTGCCACCACACCAGCCCTGTCATGTAGTTGTGTTTGGCCGTGCTGGAATCCAGCAGCAGCCTCACCAGATTCTTCACGTGGAGAAACACGTCCGAGTCCGCCTTCATGACATAGGAGGTGCGGGGGCAGTTGGTGGCGAGCCATTCCAGAGTCATCATCGTCTTGATGGTCAGATTGCGGTAGCTGTCCAGGAAGTCGCTCTGGACCAGGTCACGGTACTGCCGGCTCTCCCGTCTCAGCTCCTCCTGCTGCTTTGAGGCATCAGCGCCCCCAGACAGGCCCAGCATGAAAAGGGTCTCCACCAGCTGACCCAGAACCAGCTTTTTGCTTCCCCACGTCTTTCGGATGGCGTCACGAGCCGCCCTGCCGCTGGGCGGGACCGGAACCACCAGGAGCAGGAAAGGAGTTGAGTTTTTACAGGCTGGCGTGTCGCTGATGACAAAAGTGTAGTTACCTGGGTAGGCCACATAATACGAGCCAGGACTCTGAAGCTCTGGTGCACAGTACAGCAGGAGTAAGGATGCCGCACCCAGCACGCCAACAATGGCTTTTCTGTGGTTTCTCCTCCAGCGTTTTATTAAAGCTGAAAGCACAAACACCGCAGTAAGGTTGGGTTCTAAACACCATGATAATCCACAACTTTGCATTATCAATCATATCGGATGAGATGCAGTTTCGAGGTCCGAGCTGACCAATCACAGGGCAGAATGTTTAGCGATCGCCTCCCCTGTTGGGAGTTGGATTAATATATCCCCTTTGTTGCCTCTGTAGGGTTAATTTATGGCTTAATGGATGATTCTGCTGCAGGCAGAAGGACAGCATGGAATAGATTTGCCACTGTTGCTTGTTGGGGGTGAGGCCCTGGGATTCTGTAAAACAATCTTGAATGTAATAGACACTATATAAATAAAGATTGATTTGATTTGACCTTTGGCCCTCGTATCTGGCTGCCAGGGTACTGTGGGTCACCCTGCGGAGCAAACATCCATCTCCATCCCTAGACGGGGGGGAGGGCAGGAGAGCCATAATTTATGTTCAGTAGTAAGGCTCCTGATGGCCACTAGAGGGCAGCCAATCATTGTTTTGGACTTTAGCTGCGAGTTGTTACCACAACAACTTGAACAGGTTAGGGCAATAACTACAAATCTACAGTCATTGTTGATTCTCCAGAAAAGAGCAAGATTTTTTTAAAAGAGAAAAATGTTAGAATTCTACCACTAGATAACAATATTAAAAGTAATGACAGCGTTAAACTGTTAATGATACAGTATTTCAACATAGTACACAGGGAATGAAATTTAAACTTCAACTGAAATTAAAATTTAAACTGTGAATTAACATGTGTAAACATCACACAACCCCTTTCAACCACAGCTGTTGATGGAATGTCACAGTTTGCATTCTTTTTTCTTCATCTCTTTTTTCTTTTTAGAATTAGAATTTGTTTATGTCTGAAAGAACCACCGATATAAATTTACATACTGGCACCTTCAACAGCCTCAGGTGCACAGGAGACCTGTGTTTGTTATTTAAATAACAACAAAGGCTTTCCAAAACTGGAAAAACGACATTTTCTGTCCACCACCGGCCACCATAGGATCACTATCACCTCAGAGCAGTGGAGGTTTTTACACGACAGGTGATGATGAAACTTTCACACTCGATTTTTTACTAAAAAATGCAGGTGGAATTCCTCCAAAACAATATTTATTAGAGCCGATCCGTCTGTTTTCATTGACAAATGAAATGACGCACGAAAGAGTTGTGGTCCTGATGGATGGTTGAGCAAAGAGTGAAGAAGAGGAGGCAAACATGTAGAGAACTGTCTGATGGGTGTTAAAACAAGAGGCCAGAACTATTGTTATCTGACACTCTGAAGGCCATAAAATCTCTATTATCCATCATATCCACCCCTTTTTTTTAATTAATCCTCTACAACATGAATAAGTTCTGCTTGTAGCTTGTGCTGCCTATACATTTTTTAAACATCACTACAGCTTTTGTTTTGTATAAAATTCACATTTAAACGCAGCAGAGATGTTTTTAAAAATGTATGTCACCTGCCACCTCCTTGGTTTGACTGAAACTAATTTATGGTGGAGAAAGATGGAACTGAACACAGGGGAAAACCTGCTCTAACGGCTCAACAACCCCCATTTCAACCCCGTCCTCCTCCGCTCAACTCCTACCCTGTGCGCAATGCAGGACACCATTGGATCTTGGGTTTTGAAGGTCAAATTTAAATCCCCCGGTGGTGATGTCTTGCGGGTTTGTTCGCTGCTGCGTAACCATTTAAAACACTCACCTTGAAACATCCCCGACCCCATGGAGGCGGCGCACCCAGTCCCAGGTGCACCAAACAAGTTTGAAGTCCCTTAATCCAGTGGAAAAATCGTTTCCTTCTTTCCCACCCGCTGGACTCTGGAAACTGAAAATAAAGACACGCATACTGCTTTTAAAAGAGCTGCTCGACGACCCGGAGACAAGCTGCCGGATATTTTTGGGAGGGGACCCATTAGCGCTGCACACCTCCACCACTGAGGGGCGCTTCATTTTTTTGTTTTTCCTTTTTGCCATTCATTAACAGTTTGATGGTCTCACAAAACAAACACTATTAATTATTCTATTTTTACTGTCAGCACACGTAGCAAGAAAAACGAGTTCTCCTTCCATGTTTTAATAAACTTGAAGGCGATTGAAATTTAATAAATGTACATTTTATAACTATATTAAATACCCCATCATCATTGTATAATGCTTTACCGTCGAAGGAGAATTACAGGGCCAGATCACCAGCCAGTCACAAGCTAGGAGGCCTAAGGAAAATGTGCTAAAACATGTAAATAAAAATGATTACGTTAAAAATGAAGGACATTAATTTCCTCTGGTGTCAATTCTACTTGCAGGATCAGTTCAACGGCAGTAGAGGACGACAATGATGATGATGATGATGATGATGATGATGATGATGATGATGATGATGATGATGATGATGATGACAATAATAATATACGATTATATACTAACAAAGTACTGGTCATACGAATAAAACAAAACAATTATATTAAAACAACAATAATAACAATAGGTTTTATTCTGATTATTATTATTATTATAACAACATTATCTTTATGAATAATAATAACAATAATAAGAAGAAGAATGTTATTGTTTTTAACCATAACATTGTTATCATTGTTGTTGTTATTGTTGTATTAATTATTATTGTTATTATAGTCATAAAGTCTTGGATGACCTCACATTTCCTTCTTCAGACAAAAGTGACGTCATTACGTGCGTTTACATGCGCGCAGCACCACGAAGGTCGTGCGCGATCCGCGCCACTCTCGTTCACGCCACACGCGTATTGCTCCGCGCCGGTCGACAAGCGATCTGCTGCTCAGCTGTTGTCTACTCATGCCAGTGTTGTGTAGTTGTGGTCTGTAGATATTGAACTGAATTACTGAAATCTTAAACAAAGTTTTATCTAATCTTCATTTTTATTATTTAATTAATTTATCTTTCCGTTTCCCAATGCAGTCCCTCGTTCGTGTGTGTGTGTGTGTGGGGGGGGGGGGCATTCATAGGACATGAAAGGTCACCTTCTAGTTATGTAGTGCTACTGAATTATCAATGCATAATGTTTGGTAACGCTATGGTAACCTTTGTTTCTCTTTCTTTGTCTCTCTGAGTCCAAGTGGAGTGTGCGCACTGAAGCCCTGCGAGCACACAGCCTCCAGTGCACAAGCCTTCTATCAGGTTACAATAGAGAGACCAACACCACTAACCTTTCATCTGGCTGTGCCTTATTGTATATTTATTATAATAGCATTATATGTATGTTAAAGTGGAACCTGCCAGTCAAGATCCGCAGTTGCCTATTCTGAATACAGCAGGAAGATACGTTGGTTAAGGGGAAAATGACAAAATTTTCACAGAGGCAAGACCTCACAGATATAGCAACACATCGGTGTTTGATCCAGAACACTTTACAGCTAATAAGAGCCGCTTATGGACAACTTTAGGAGCAATGTATCCGACTGTGTAAATTCTCAGTCATCCAGGTCATTGTATCCAAGGTAGTTTTCTCTGTCAACTGGACTGGGTTTCTTCTCTTGAAGACGTTTCGCCTTCTATCCAGAAGGCTTCTTCAGTTCTGAAATCGCTGGGGAGAGAGCTTGAAAATATATAGCCCCTATACAGCATGCAAATAGTCCACAGGGGCTTCTGGATAGAAGGCGAAACGTCTTCAAGAGAAGAAACCCAGTCCAGTTGACAGAGAAAACTACCTTGGATACAATGTATCCGACATTCCAACAGTCATCCTGATGGTAAAATAACTGAACCACATGGAAAGAAAGAAAATGCGAAAGCTTGTGTAGAGCTCGACAGCAAGGGAGAAATGTCACCAGAAGGAACCCAGGAATGAGCGAGCTGGATTGATCTATTTTGCAACAGAAGATCCAGGAGCATTACCCTCAGAGGTGCAGAGCGAGCTAGCAGAGATGGCTGCACTTAAGAGCATGCCTAAGAAGGTTTATACTGACAACACTGCCTATCAGGTAGAGTTGTAACAACAAAAAAGGAATCTGCTGTGAAGGAGCAGGATCACGAAATGTTGCATAAACGTAATCAGGACCAAATACCAGAAGGTTTAAGGTGGCAGATAAACACAAGGCATTCTAACCATTTGGAATGTTAGTTTTGGGTGTAAGACCCAAAACGTGGGTGCATGAGCAGCTTGGCAGACATCTTTGTTTCTAGTTCATAATTATTTATTGTTATTCTGTGAGTGGGGAAAATAATATAAAATCCGATTTTTAATCACTTAAAAAAAACATTTCAAGTCATAGCCACAATCCACCACTAGAGGGCGAAATGCCATCAACCGAGATTTGAGGATAGAACGTAATAGAAAGGTAAGAATAAAAATAGGTATTCATTCAGACTTTATCAGATTTTATTTAAACATTTTCACAATCCAGTGTCTGATGTAAAGTTATATCATCAGAATCATCCTTTGAGGTTCACAAGTGTCAGATGGTGAGTGGTCCACTCCCTGATCCTTGTGTCCTGTGTGTTGAAGTGCTCTTGAGCAAGAGCATGTTAGCACAATTCTACTTAGATGTTCCAAGAGCACCTTGTTTTATTTGTGTTTAATTCTCAATTATCCAGAATTGTTCTACTGTCCTACCCAAACCAGATTAAGACTTCTAATGTCCTAAAGTCCTTGCAGGCAACCTGATATCATGTCAGCGGTCGCCTCAGGCAAATCAAACATGAACAAAAGGCAAAGACGTTTAAGTAAAGTAAATAAAGGCAAAACTTTTTAATTGTCTGCTCAGTATAAAGATGTTCTATTGCTGCCTTTATGTTTGATCTTCACTCTTGTCGCCCTTTTGGTGATGACGACTGTCCGTGGAGACCTTGTAGATGTTCCAGACTGTTCTGACGCAAGAAACTGATTATACATGATAAGAAAAAAATCCAAATGCAACAGTGATTCCATGGAAAGAACACTTCCCAGCGAAGTGCAACATTCCAGATGAGGCAGAAAGTGTTAGTGCTAGTCTGCTAGTTCGCTTCAGGTTGGAAGTGATTTTGTTTAGATTTGTTGTTCACGTGCAGGTGCTCCACCCATCTACTTCCTGTTTTTGCTTTTTCCCTCCATTTTGTTGACGCATGAGACTCATTGGGTCTTGATTAGTTTGGTATTTAAACCAGTCTGCCTTTCTGCCTGATTGTGCCAGTAACTTACATGTAGGTCACCTAAGTCTTTGTAAGTGTGCAACCTCTGTTTTTTCCCTTGGGATTTTTGAGCGCTGTTTTTTGGAAAGTTATAATTGGAAAGATTTGTCTGCACATGTGTTTTTCTTCTACACCTGGTGTTTGCTGATTGATTGATGTCGATGACTTGTTAAAACCTTTAAGTTCTCGAGCTTTACTGCGTTGCCTGCTTATGGTAGCATCTAGTAGCATCCTAGGCCTCCAGGTTGTGTGGCACCACCGGAACCATCACAGCCAGGAAAGGAGTCCTGGTGCTGCACGTCTCCATGATGTTGTAGGCAGAACACCAGAGTCTGCTGAATTCTGGTTTTGAAGATCAAGTGACAGATGTTTGTTTTGGTAGACAATTTTGTGATCGTACCCAGGAAAAAGGAACGTTGTTCTGTAAAAACATGACCAGCAGCAGCAAGAAATGGAGTAGCCTCTTCTTGCTACAACCCAGGTTATTGGTAGATATTCTGAAAGGAATCGAAGAGGCCAGATTTGTTGGGATTTCTGGTTTGTGTCTGTCTTTGGCCTGCAGGGTGTGGTGTTGAGCACAATTGGGTGCAGCTGGCACTGCAGGCAGGCGCACCTGTAGGCAATTTACATCTTGCTGCCTATTTAAGCAGGTTGTGCCTGCCTGGCAGTGCCGGGGTGTCTGTTTGTTGGTCTTGTTTGGGTTCCTTGGTGTTGGCTCCTGTTCCTGTGCTCCCGGTTTTCCTGGAGGGCTGCTCCTGTTCCTGTTCTGTGTCTCCTGGAGGACCGCTCCTGCTCCCCTTGCAGTCTAGGAGGACTGCCTCTGCCCTCAGTGTCTCGGGGCACGTTCGTGAGGCGAGCGTGTTGCGCCGGACTCCCGAGTCCTCGCCGGTCCAGGAGGACTGCAGCGTGTTGAGGACTCACCGGTGTTCCGAGTTCCCGGCAGTCCAGGGGGACTGCGTCTGGTTTGGGGACTCCCCGATGGACCTGGGACAGGCGGACGCTGCCTTCCGATCCCCCTGCGGTCCAGGAGGACTGTTTCTGTTAATGTGTGCTCCCCTTCCCTGTAAATAAAGCCTTTGACCTCCTCACCACTGTGTCCTGGTCTGCGTTCGGGTCCGCTACCACCATGTATCGTAACAAGATTAGACCCGGTGCTGAACCTGCATAAACAATCCCTTCATCTGATTTGGTAGCTCAAATCCAACCCATTTGTTGCTTCCATTCTGATCTTTAAAGCAACTTTCCACCCCCTGGTCCATGTGGATATGGGTTTTATTGAGAGAAACCAGTGACTTCTACCTGATGTGGCTGCAAAGGAAACTATGTAAATGATTATTCAAATCCTCAACAGAAACTCTGGAGGCTCTACAGACAAGCTGCAGGCATGTTGACATGAAGAAAGATGTGCATTGATCACAACTTTATCCCCTTTCAATAACTGTAATCTCAAAACTTTTACATTGGAGCAGGCAGAAATCTTTGAATAAGATAACCTAGAATGGACTCTTACAGGCCTATTAATGAAACCCCACACATACACTCTCTGTGTCAAAAATGTGAAGTCATACTGTTTTATAACTTGTATGAGAAAATCAATCCCAGGTTTATTTATTTGTGAACATTTACCAGAAGAGGATGAATACCCTCCACCCCAAATGACTGATTTTGACGTTGTGCTAATCGAACTCTCATCACAATTTTTCAAGCAGCCAGTAGAGTGATGAGGAAGAGTCGCATGTCAGGTACAAGTCAGATTGCTGTTATGCACCGGTGTGACGAACACAAGCATGATGAATTGTGTACATCTATCTGTACATCCTGACTGTAGTTTACACGTTTCCCCACAAACATGTACTTTTTCTTTTGAATTACACTGACAAACAGGCTCGTTTGGTACAGTTAGCATGCACAGGAGAAGCTGGTGTTGGTGACATTTTGTGTTAATGGGCAAGATGTCCTTTAGTTTGACATATTTGATGCACAATTCTTTAATTAATTCAACTATGAAACAGTATGAGGGACAAAGGATTATGTTTGGACTACATTTCTTGCATGAAATCCATTTTTTTTTAAATGCAAAAATTACTTGTTGGTTCACCATCGGACACTTTTATTGGCCAAAAAAAAAAAGCATGTAGATGTGCACGTGCAGTAATGGCACACTTACAGGCGTATTAATGAAACCCCACACATACACTTCTGTCAAAAATGTGAAGTCATATATTCAGAAGATAACTCACCATTTCTACAAGGCAGTTTTATCACTTATGAGAAAAACAATCCCAGGTTTATTTATTCATGAACATTTACCGGAACATCAGAAAAGCATGAATACCATCCACCCCCAAATGAATGATTTTGGCATTGTGCTAATACAACAGCTGAGGCTTCTTTATTTCCCATCCAGTGATGCCCATCACCACACCGTGGAGCAGCCAGTCCAGGATCATTATGGTTTTGATGGTCAGTAAGAGTAGGAAGTCCAGGTTGCTGTGCTTCACATCCTCCCATTTAATCTCCTTCTGGACCTGTTCGACTTCATTCTCTCTGGTGATGCCTAGCATAAAGAAAGGAGGCACCTCCTCCCTTTATGCTTGTTTTAGTTGCGCTATGTCTGAGCCTCCAAGATTTGCAGAGCAACTTGAACAATGAAACCCGGAAAAGGAGTCCTAGACTTGGATGCCTCCGCATAATCCATGATAAAACAGTAGTTGTTTGGTTTTCTCATCCAGTTCACAGTAAACTGGGTGATGCTGCAGGCCAAACACCAGAGTCTTCTATAGTTTCACTGGTTTTATTTGGTGCTGAATTCTGGTTGTAACAATCAGGCGACAGATGTTTGTTTTGGTGGACCATTTTGTGATTAGACCCAGAAAAAATGTTGTTCTGCAGTGACCACAGGGAGACTGCGATCCCAAACGTGATCAGCAGCACAAAAAGAAACAGCCTCTTCTTGTTCAAACTCAGGATACTGTCACATATTTTGAAAGGAATCAGAGAGGTCAGATTAGACCCGGTGCTGAACCTGCAAAAACAATCCCTTCATCTGATTTGGTAGCCAAAAGTTCGATTCACAAGCACAGCTACAACCACCTTTGTGTCTGGTATATGATTAAAAGTGGGAGGAGGGTTATTAGTAAAGCAGCAGAAACACAAGAAAGACATAGACTGGTTGCTCAGTCAGGTATGAAAGGTGCAGTGAAAATGCAACATCTGTAGAATGATGTTACACTTCAAGTTCTTACCTTTTAATTCCATCCCAGAGGGAGCAGGTCAGCCAGCCAGCCATGATTACTGTAAAGATCAACCCCGAATCCTGCTGCACTTCCTTAACTCACAGGCTTAACAATTCCAGATTGAGCTTGAATTTCCTTCCCAGTGATCTGATTTGGTTCTTCTAATCGAAACTTTTCAAGCAGCCAGTAGAGTGATGAGGAATAGTCGCATGTCAGGTACAAGAACAAGTCAGACTTACTTTTATGCACCGTTGAGATGAACACAAGCATGATGAATCCACGGTGGCGTGGCTGCTGTACATCCTGATTCTAGTTTAAACGTTTCCCCACAAACATGTAGTTTTTCTTTGGAATTACACTGAAAAACTGCTGGTGTTTGTGACAATGGTTGTTGGTGCTTGTGTTGGTGGCATTTTGTGTAAATTTGCAAAACATTTTTTACATATATGATGTACATCTATTTACTTAAACAAACAGTTCCTTTTAGGGACAAAGGGTTGTTTTTGGACTACATTTTTTACATGAAATGATGTTTATTTTATGGTGAATTCATCAATTCCAGTAAAAAAAAAAAAACATAGGAGAGGCAGCACACTTACAGGCCTCTTTGTTAAACTCTGTGTGTCTACAGTATAGTGCAGTTTTAGAATTTCTGAACAATCCCAGATTTCATTGATCCCTTCTATAAAATTAAATAAATAATTTCCTGATGATGCTAACAAGGTGGTTCAGGCTTCTTTAGGTCCGTCCAGTATTTGATCAACTCCTCTGAAGTCCCAAGAATGTAGGTGATGATTCTGGAGTATTCACAGCGGTCATAGCGGGTGTTGTAGGCCCGGAACTGGGAGGGATCCGGAGGCGATGTGAGCGCAATTCCCAGCTTTCTCATGCACATTCCAATGTAAGCATCTTCGATGTTAAAGGGCTTGATTGATTTAGATGTTTCCACCAATCTTCCTGGAAGATCATTCGAGAAGACGTATCCCATTCCCAGAGCGTAGGGCGGGTATGTGGACTCAGGGAACAGCTCCTCTGGGACGTACCATTTAGAATCATGGGAACGCACAACTGGCCTGTCTATCATAAGCATCCCCGTCAGGTAGTCCCCCTTCGGGATGTCTGGCTTTTTCAGCATGATCACTAAATTGTCAATGTTCAGAAACATGTCTGAGTCAATCTTCATGCTGTAGGCTGCTGTGGAGCAGTATGTGGCCAGCCAGTCCATGATCACCATGGTTTTGATGGTCAGGTTGAGGTAAGAGTCCAGGAAGTTACTCTGGATCAAATCACCGTGCTTGAGATTCTCCTGCTTGATCCTGTCCTGGACCTGTTCAGCGTCGTCTCCTGCGGTAATTCCCAGCATGAAGAGAGTCAGCACCTCCTCCCCCTGAACCACGCTCCGATTACCCCACGTCTGCCTGACGGCATCCCGGGCCTCAAGGTTGTGCGGCGCCACTGGAACCATCAGAACCAGGAAAGGAGTCCTGGTCTTGCACGCCTCTGCGTTATCCATGATAAAACGGTGGTTGCGTGGGTAAGCCAGATGGTATTCCCTTGAATTGGGAGGAGCAGTCAGTGGCTCAGAAGATGGTGCTGTTGACCTCTCAATCAGTGTGAGGTTTGTTGGCTGAGCAGCAGCCTGTTGGTGCTGTGCAGTGTCACTCCTGTTGAAAAACCTCTGGTAGTGTTTATGAAGTAAGAGTAGACTGTTTGGCGCCTGAGGCCCTCTGGACACCACATAGCAGAAGATGGTAAGCAACAGACACAGCAGGAGCAGGATCGTGAAGCAGTGTTTAAAAATAGGCTTCGACCTTTGAAAAGCCATCTTCATCTGAAAAAAACAAGACAAAACTGGTAAGAACCCGTGGTAGCAGCTGATGGAATCTTTCTGCTATAACAAGTTTGTCATGCTCCTGCTTTGGAGAAAAAACACTGATTAAACAAAAAAAAAAAGGTGTGTGAAGGTCACACCTTCACAGGCATTTGAAGAGAAATTATGAATAATTACCATGCAAAGTGGACTGGGTTTCTTCTCTTGAAGACGTTTCGCCTTCTATCCAGAAGGCTTCTTCAGTTCTGAAAACATTAAAACATAAAACATTAAACATAAGTACAAAATGTCCGCTTGCAGTCGGCGCCAACACATTTGAAAAATGGGCGCGGTTCATTCCTGTGGATTTTACAGTGCAGCACATAACCCCTCAAACTCTGTAACGTTTTACTGCAAAATTGACATGTTAACATTTTCGTCAGAAATCGCTTAAAACAAGTTTTAAACAAGCGAAATTTTCAATAACGTACTTGCAACGAATTACTTCAGCGCTAGCTAATGCTAACACGAAGCTAACGCGAAGCTAACGCGCTAGCTCCAAACAGCGACCAACAAGGTAGCTAAAACTGACCAACTAAAAACTGGGGGATAGTTATAGCGTACCATAGAGAAAATTAGAATTAGAAAGCTTACCTGATCTGTAAATCTTACCTGCTCTGGTCAACTTGACTGCTGCTGGTGCTCATCCGTACCTGGCTTCAGATGGCGGTCAACGGGGAATCGCGTGCACGCAGTTGATTGGTCGTCCGTGATCCAATTAAAGAACAGAAATAAAGTGCTGGGCAGCGCGTGGACTGGAAATGATCTGGTCACCTTTGAAATTTTTCTGAGGCTGAATAGTTAACTTTTGTAAATCTGCACACTGGTCTCAATTCAGTCAGACATTTATAATGATATTATAACCAATTAAATACTAAATTAACTAGGATATTGTGAGCTAACATACAGAGGTGGATGCCAGACCTTCAGTGCTTGGACAATGGTGACAATGGTTATTGATGATATTGAAATGGCCCTGTGGACCATTGGGATAATCAGAGAACGTGATATGATCAGACTAGCTTCCCTATTTTTGGTAGACATTCTGGCCACATAAAGATGCCAAATAAGTTTAGCAATATTTTTATACTGTCTTTTGTCTTACTTTTTAAAGGTTTTAAAATACATTGCATAATTTCTGCCTCAGCAATGATGCCATTTAAAGGCTTTGCACCATTTTTATTAATGGAAATTTCTATGGTTTAAAATATGTATTTTTTTTTAAACAAAGACTTTATTTTAACACTGAAATGAAGTTATTTCAACTGTATCACAATGTTTTTTATGCTACGTCATACATATGTATAAACATCAAGAATATATGATTATTTCAACACATTTTATATGTTAAAATAACAGTTTCAAATAGTTTGGAGCTTTACTAAATAATAAGATAAAATATACACCTTTTGATTGTTTTTCTATTTACGGATCATTTCTGTCATGATTTTACAGAAAATCGTTTATTTCACGGACATTTTTTACAGTGTGCAAGAAAACTGAATTCCTGCATTAGTTCGATGGCAAAATGCATGTAGATGCCTGGTTTCTAATAAAACCATTCCAGAGAAGTCGCAAGTCTTTCTACGTCTAAAATATCCCGTCTTGTTACCTTTGCATGGTATCTGTGTAAATTCTCAGTCATCCAGGTCATTGTATCCAAGGTAGTTTTCTCTGTCAACTGGACTGGGTTTCTTCTCTTGAAGACGTTTCGCCTTCTATCCAGAAGGCTTCTTCAGTTCTGAAATCGCTGGGGAGAGAGCTTGAAAATATATAGCCCCTGTGGACCATTTGCATGCTAATGATCTGGGTGGTCACCTGAGAGTCGTTAGCAGGGTCGTTGGTCGGGTCGTTCACCTAGTTTCTGTTGAGATGTCTCCCCTTTGTCTGCTGGGTCACATGGTGATGAGTCACTGGGTCTCTTGGAATGGTGTGAATGTTTGTTTTGCTGTTGGAAGGAGTGGAGGACTGCATTGTATGTGGGTGATAGGAAGTGCCTCAGGCCACCCCAGCCAAACTCGTTTCCAGGACTCAGCACACCCAACACACCAGGACCAAGGAACGTCATATCCGAAAATTCACCACCCTACTGGCAAAACACAACCCCAGCGGAACCAACCCCTTCTCCAACCATGTCACATCCCTGTCTGACTCACAACGGGAGAAATGGGTAAAAAACCTATCAGACAGGGAGCTCACACAAGCCGAGGAGGAAGTGCTGTCCAAAGGTTTGAATTTTTCAGTCACCCCTGAAGAGGTACCGACTGTCGAACTCATCACAGCCACTGAGACTGCCATTAGAAACAACAAACTCCCGGAAGCGGAAGCAGAACAGATTAGACTCAAGGTAACAGCCGCTCTTGCTAGTGCAAAACCTCCCACCTCCAATATCACGAATGAGGAAAAAAGAGCCATTGCATCCTTAGCCAAGGACAAGAACATCACCATCTTACCAGCTGACAAAGGTAGGTGCACGGTCGTACTCAATACCACTGACTATGACACCAAAATACTCAGTCTCCTGACAGATACCGCCACGTATGAGAAACTCAACACAACCTACACACACCGACCAGTACCTCCAGTTTGACTCTCACCACCCACTGGAACACAAGTTGGGAGTGATCAGAACTCTCCAACACCGGGCCAGAGAAATACCCACCACATCCCAAGGCAGAAAGAGGAACAGGACCACATTAAGACAGCTCTCAAAACATGTGGCTACCCAGACTGGGCCTTCACCAAAACCTCAAGAAAGCAAGACCTCAGCAAAGGAGAGGAGGAGAGAAACAAACGCCGCAGCGTTTCCATCCCCTACCTGTCTGGAGTCTCGGAGAAGTTTAGGAGGATCCTCCAGAAACACGACATACCGGTTCATTTCAAACCCAGCAACACTCTCAGACAGAGGTTAGTACACCCAAAGGACAAGACACCAAGACCCAAACAAAGTAATGTTGTTTATGCTGTACAGTGCCAGGAGAAATGCAAGGAACTGTACATTGGGGAAACCAAACAACCTCTACACAGAAGAATGGCACAACACAGACGTGCCACCTCTTCGGGTCAGGATTCAGCAGTCCACTTACACTTAAAGGAGAGTGGGCACTCCTTCGAGGACAGCCAAGTACGGATACTGGCCAGAGAAGACCGCTGGTTTGAAAGGGGGGTCAAGGAAGCTATCCATGTTAAATTGGAGAAACCATCCTTAAACAGAGGGGGTGGCCTGAGGCACTTCCTATCACCCACATACAATGCAGTCCTCCACTCCTTCCAACAGCAAAACAAACATTCACACCATTCCAAGAGACCCAGTGACTCATCACCATGTGACCCAGCAGACAAAGGGGAGACATCTCAACAGAAACTAGGTGAACGACCCGACCAACGACCCTGCTAACGACTCTCAGGTGACCACCCAGATCATTAGCATGCAAATGGTCCACAGGGGCTATATATTTTCAAGCTCTCTCCCCAGCGATTTCAGAACTGAAGAAGCCTTCTGGATAGAAGGCGAAACGTCTTCAAGAGAAGAAACCCAGTCCAGTTGACAGAGAAAACTACCTTGGATACAATGACCTGGATGACTGAGAATTTACACAGATACCATGCAAAGGTAACAAGATGGGATATTTTAGACGTAGAAAGACTTGCGACTTCTCTGGAATGGTTTTATTAGAAACCAGGCATCTACATGCATTTTGCCATCGAACTAATGCAGGAATTCAGTTTTCTTGCACACTGTAAAAAATGTCCGTGAAATAAACGATTTTCTGTAAAATCATGACAGAAATGATCCGTAAATAGAAAAACAATCAAAAGGTGTATATTTTATCTTATTATTTAGTAAAGCTCCAAACTATTTGAAACTGTTATTTTAACATATAAAATGTGTTGAAATAATCATATATTCTTGATGTTTATACATATGTATGACGTAGCATAAAAAACATTGTGATACAGTTGAAATAACTTAATTTCAGTGTTAAAATAAAGTCTTTGTTTAAAAAAAAATACATATTTTAAACCATAGAAATTTCCATTAATAAAAATGGTGCAAAGCCTTTAAATGGCATCATTGCTGAGGCAGAAATTATGCAATGTATTTTAAAACCTTTAAAAAGTAAGACAAAAGACAGTATAAAAATATTGCTAAACTTATTTGGCATCTTTATGTGGCCAGAATGTCTACCAAAAATAGGGAAGCTAGTCTGATCATATCACGTTCTCTGATTATCCCAATGGTCCACAGGGCCATTTCAATATCATCAATAACCATTGTCACCATTGTCCAAGCACTGAAGGTCTGGCATCCACCTCTGTATGTTAGCTCACAATATCCTAGTTAATTTAGTATTTAATTGGTTATAATATCATTATAAATGTCTGACTGAATTGAGACCAGTGTGCAGATTTACAAAAGTTAACTATTCAGCCTCAGAAAAATTTCAAAGGTGACCAGATCATTTCCAGTCCACGCGCTGCCCAGCACTTTATTTCTGTTCTTTAATTGGATCACGGACGACCAATCAGCTGCGTGCACGCGATTCCCCGTTGACCGCCATCTGAAGCCAGGTACGGATGAGCACCAGCAGCAGTCAAGTTGACCAGAGCAGGCAAGATTTACAGATCAGGTAAGCTTTCTAATTCTAATTTTCTCTATGGTACGCTATAACTATCCCCCAGTTTTTAGTTGGTCAGTTTTAGCTACCTTGTTGGTCGCTGTTTGGAGCTAGCGCGTTAGCTTCGTGTTAGCATTAGCTAGCGCTGAAGTAATTCGTTGCAAGTACGTTATTGAAAATTTCGCTTGTTTAAAACTTGTTTTAAGCGATTTCTGACGAAAATGTTAACATGTCAATTTTGCAGTAAAACGTTACAGAGTTTGAGGGGTTATGTGCTGCACTGTAAAATCCACAGGAATGAACCGCGCCCATTTTTCAAATGTGTTGGCGCCGACTGCAAGCGGACATTTTGTACTTATGTTTAATGTTTTATGTTTTAATGTTTTATGTTTATTATGTTCAAAGGTCACTACTATCGTGCTCATAACGTCCCGTCATCCCCTGTTACTGCAGGGGCTGTACTTACAAATTTTAAGTGTGGTATTTCGATGTGTGGATGCAAATATTACACAGTCAAAGAACTTAGTGTCCACTTAAAATCACATATTGCAGAGGGGCGACCTGTGGCATGCCCAGTAATAGGTTGCAGTAATCAATTTACTGTGAAGTCATCCTTTAATGCTCACATGTCCAGAAAACACCAAGCATGTTCAGTGTGTAATATAAGTGTGTGTGTGTGTATAAGCTGTGTATTTTGTAATGGATACACAGAAAGCTAACTGTCATCCTGAATGTCACCTGTACTCAGTGGCAAAAAGGACTACATGGTTGGAATGTCTGGAAATCTGTGACCTTGTAGATTTTTATCCCTTATCTTCATACATTGCTGTTAATTTTGTAGTCTTGTTACTTTGTGTGTTCACAGGTGAGACTCCTGAAACAAGTAGCTCGTCTGCTGTTGCTTCTCCAGAACCTCCATTATTCCCAGAGTCTATTTCACCCAGAAGTTCATCTTTAACTTCTTCCAACTATGGCCAAAGCCCCAATATAGATTGGGTGGACAGCTTTGAGATACCATGGCATAAGCTTCCAGAACAACTAACACAATCACTGGAGCGAGGAAAACGTCCAACCCCGGGTATGAGAAGAGAGATGATCCGAATTGTGGTTGCGGAGATGATGCAAAAACACTCTTTGATAACTAAAAGGTCTACTACAGAAGTTGCCAAGAAGATGTTGGCAAAATATCCAAAGTCTTTGCAAGACATAATAGAGGGAGATGTGATCGGGCCAGGGTACCATTCTCTCGTCAAACAGCTTCAAAATAGAGTTGAAAATGTGAGGCGATCTACAGCTCCAAAAATAAGAAAACGGAAGCATTTCACTGATGAGTCTGACACAGATGAAGTTTCTCCAGAAAAAAGGGCAGCAATCCAAGACACCTATGGCTGTATTAAATGGGATTTAAAATTTCTGCCCCTTGGAGGGACCGCAGAGAGCCAGCTTCAACAAAAGAAAAAACTGAAGATGATGTCCCTGCAAACTGATGCAAATCCAGAGGAGGTGAAACTTCTAATGAAACAGACTTTCTACACTCAATGGAAACAAGTCAATCGGGGGGGAAATATCAAGCACCTCCTTGGAGAGTGGCCATATTTGTTTGATGAGCTTGGTATGGCAGTCCATTTTGAGGAGCTTACCGGAGTTCAGCTAAAAGCAGTTTTCTTACGGAATCTTGATGTAAAGGGAAACCGACTCCTGCACTACATGAAAACAGTTTGTGTAAATAAGAGTGGCAAGTTCCTTCAGGCTGTAACCAAGTATCAAATAATGAGGAGACCAAAGTGGTTGCTCTCAAGACCTTGTGGACATGGTGTTGCTGCTGTTAGCTTACTTCAATGAGAAGGAAGACGCCATCTTCTGCTATGTGGAGGACACATGCCTCGCAGGGGAAATTCACATGGACCAAGTGCCTTTGACTCCTACCATTATTGTGTGCGGTAAGTAAACTCACCTTTTCTGTATCATTTCCTTTGTCTTTTCTATTTTGATAGATTGCTCTTTTACTATGATGTTACTGTAATTTTCATAGGATCGTCCTGCTATTCTGCAAAATGATACATGCTTAGTGTGGATCGAAACATCGTGAAGGACAACATCCCCTCCTTTGCTTCTGCCCTATGCCTGATGTTTGGGAGCTTTTATTGTTTCAATATTCACTACCCATCAGAGCTGGCATCAACCCTGGAGTTTCTGCAGAGGTGCGTGTTTTTGGCTCTCATGAGGCTTATTTGATATTTGAACTTACAGGGATAACAATTCACAGAAACAATAAGTTTCACATATTTTGTTTGTAGTGTAGTCAACTATCTTTCTTCTGTTCCACAGGTGTTTTTTCTCCATCAACCCTGAGAAGGGGACAAAGGTTGAGAAGTCAAAAAAATCCAGGCTTCATGTGAACCCCAGTCCTGACGTTGATTCAGGACCTTTCAGATCATGTGAGGCGTGACTGTTGACCAAGTAATCAGTATCAATATAATGGGAATTGTTTGTTTTTTTTCTGTGCAGATTTTAGACCAGTTCTATGTAGTTTTTCTAAAGCCTAGATTTTGTTAAGATAAGTAATTTGTTTGTGTTTCAATATAGTTTAGTTGAAGCATATGTTGCTATTTGATTGAAAATGCTGAAACTATGTTAAATACACCCATTTCTGGTAAAAGTATAAAAATTTTGAGTTCATTATAACCAATGTATAAAAATCTGAATAAATTGTAAAAACGTACATAATGTCCTGTCATTTTAACAGAAAAAATAACAGCTGTTTACCAGAATAATTTTGTAAAATATACAATACAAAACAATATAATAAAAAATACTGTAAATGTAAGAGCAAAATACAATTAATACACACGAATATTACAGCTCAAATGTGTACATTATATTTCCTTTTTCTGCAATTTTAACAGAATGATCCAGTTTATATATTAATCATTTCAGTACAATTCACGTGTAGTTAATGTTGATTCTAAATTGAATCCCTGTAAAATTAACAGAATTCAGCATCATTGTACTTAAAAAAAAATCATTACAATTTACACCTACCATAATTATACATTGAATATTGGTATGATTTACCAGTTGATCTGTAAAGTGATTTACATTAGTACTGTATTTTTTACAGAACATTTCTGGTAACCACAGCTCCCAGCGTTTTACCGTAAAAACAACGGGATTTTTTTTTACACTGCATGCATTAAACACACTTCCTGCTTTCGTGGAATGTTTTCCCAGATTGCTCCCAGAACACACGCACAAGCAACAGGAGACAGGAATAAAGGCAGTGTTAAGACACTGTCAACAGTGAATTTCCACGAAGGGCGTAATAGCCTAATGTATACGGTTGCCATGGCAAATGAATAAAAATTGTATTTGCTATACTCTTCCTTTTGAAGCTTATACAATTGTCAGTGGTTCAGTCACTTTATCTGTAAAGCTGTTTGAGGCGGAGATTAAACGGTTACTGTGGAATTGTAGTCATTGTCTGGCTGTTGATTAGAATTCTTATTCTATAGGCAGGGAAACGTGTCACATCAACCCCAACAAGAATCCTGTTGAAGTCAGAAAGTGCAGTCTGGCACTGCATTTCAAGGTCTCGGTGTGTTCCAACAAACTGCTGAGAAAACGGCCTGAACTAGATCACCCCAGAAAAACAACAAGTGTGTCTCTGCTGTTAAGATCCCTCCAGAATCACTATAAGGATCAACTGTACCGTTACTTTAAATATTTGGGTATAGAATAATTAAATCTTCTAATATATAACTCGTATTTTTATTTGCTGTAGGCATATTTTATCAGTGTTTAATGAAATAAAATAGAAGGAAATGGACAAAAGTCAATAATTAAGGTTTGTTCATTTACCTAGGAGGAAGTGCTTCCAGTGAAAACCATTCTCTACCCTTTTTTTGGTTTTGATAATTTAAATACCAACTTGTTTGACCACCGTCAGACGTCATTCATGCAATTTCGTTAAAAGTCGTTTGATTCTATTTGTGCCGAACATATTTGAAAAATCCAATTCATATCTGGCTTTTACAGCCGGATGACTAAGGTTTGCGAGAAGTTTGGGAAAAGAAGTAATATTTTTGGTAACCTAAGATGGTAACCTGATCATCGTGACCGCACACGTCATGCCAAAAAAGATGTATGCCCAGATTAAAAAAATTAAACCTTTTTAGTAATATTTTCCTGTCATTGAATCTATGTATGATCTGACTAAACTCTAAACTATTTCTTGTCGTTGTTTTAGTCATTCTATCGGGTCAACGCGCCTCTGTGGGTAATGAGACCACGTCCTGGCTTTTTTTACTTTGGAAATGACTGAAATGTTAGGATTCTAAAAACGAGAAACTCCTAGTCAGCCCGGAAGTTGGGCTAAGATGGGCGCTATTAAACTCTCCTTATGATGGACTTTGCGCTTCCGAGTTGCCGCAATCTTGTAAAACTATGTCATTACTCTAACCTGCTTTGAAATAAATATATTTCTCATGTCCTACAAGTGAAATAATTTCTATTAGGTTTGCCGTTATATCTTTTAATCTATCCTCATGTTGTTTTGATCTTCAACGAGTTGGAAAATCCGCGGTCACGTGAACATTTCGGACTTTAATTTCAACGAAATTTAGTTTCAATTATGTTTAATAACGGAGTCTTACCATCCGATTAACCTGCCCGAACCGTTACTCTTCGTCTCCGGCTCCTTATCTTCACGCCGCAAAGATCAGATGGATCAGAATTGATCAGATGGAGGATGTGATCAAATAGGGATTCAAACTCATGGACTTCCGCGCAAACAGAGTCACACTGAGATCCGCTTTACTGATATCCTGGAGCATATAGGGAGGAGAGAGATTGCCCCACACACGACGACAAAAGAAGTCCTTCCAAATTAAAGCCATGCATCTTCTTCGTCTCCCACCACAATTTAAGCATAATCTGAGAATTTACCACCTGCCTGGGGGCGCCTGAGCGCGCTGGCACCACAGAGGGGCGCGTTTTTTTTTTGCTCATTCTCAGGCAAAAATGTGTCACTGAACTTGTGGAAGCCATTATTATACTTTAAAAAGTGTGATTTTGTCGCGTGAAATGTTCCACCTTTGTGAGGCCCCAGGCCCTGCGAGACCCGTTTGTCCAATATACTGTAACGGGCGGCCATGCGCGCTGTCTCACTTTTAAAGTAACTAATTACATTGGGGTGTAATAACTAGGAAGACTGGACGAACTGGTCCAGTCTGGTCAGAAATTAAACACCATGAAACCCGAGTTTGAAACATCATCACGTCCTGCAAACCTCTTAAACAAAGGCTTTCGGCTGCTCAGATATTGGGAGAACAGATGTCTAGGAGCGGTTTACCTGCGCTCTTCTGTGTTCTGTGGAGGGTTTTGGTTCCTCCCACTCCTCGGGCGCCGATCCCTGGTGGTCGGTTGTCATGGCGTCCATCCTGACATCAAACCACCTCTCCAAAAGCACCAGCAGCTCTTCATTGTGACGCAGCATAATTGTCCCACCTTGCAATTCCTTTGAGTTTTAGCATGAGCAGAAATTAGCACCTTCGGAAACCTTACAACAAAATTCAGCTCTCCACTCCTTGAATTTTGTTGCGCATAACATCTGTACAGTGGTCTTTAAATGTAACTTAAACTTGCATTGTTTGTGGAAAGAGTGTCCTGCTGACAAGGCTGTGTTTTTACCCTGAGGACACCCGGTGCACAAAACAGCACACGTGTTCAATTATGACTCAGGCTCAATAGACTGCAAACCTGCAGGATTTCAAAAAGCAGGGAAACATTAGTCCAACTGTTCAATTTCTCACAGTATATCATTAACATTTATAACCTTTGTCACAGCTCCCTCCAACTGTTTCCCTCCTGCTCTCAGTAGTTTTCCACTCTATCTGTCAGCCACTCCCACCTCATCAGGACAACGCCACTCACCTGTCAGCTCAGCTGCAGCTCATCCCAATTATGTCAACATATAAGCCTCTCCTGTGCTCTGCTCCTAGACAGATTGTTCTTCAGCTTCAATGCGAGACTTTCCAGTATTTTTGTGACCGGTGTATGTCTGCGTTGTGTTATTTTTGTGGTTGTGGTGTGTAGAGTAGCCATGGGACACAGCTGAACTTTTGGAGGCACTCTCCGTTTAATCTGGTCAAAATAAAACAGCAAAATTAACATGTGCCGCTATTTGCTGATCCAGCCCAAACTCTTCCCAACACGAGAATTGCAAAAAGGCGAAAAACATACCTGGTCAAAATAAAACAGCAAAATTAACATGTGCCGCTATTTGCTGATCCAGCCCAAACTACAGAGAAGACAACATGGAGTTAGCACCATCGCACTTGTTCACATCAATAAAACACTACATCGGAGCAACATCAGAGCTCAATATAAACTTGAATAGAACTGTAGTGTTATAAGAGTGACAAATTAAGACAAAATAATAACAAAAAGACACTTAAAACAAAGGATTACAAAAGATGACTGACCTCTTCCCAACACGAGAATTGCAAAAGGGCAGAGGAAGTCGCGACCCTCGAATTTATACAGGCGCACCAAGGGGGACACACGAAGAAGAAATAAAATACAGAAGAAGTGACTGGAGGACCAAGACAGCACAGGAAAACAAACACCAGGTATGTTCAACAATAATAAACAAAAGAACAATTTTGTGTAATTATAATACAATATTATATGTACCTGTTACATTTTTTCCTGCCAGATTTCCTGTTACCGACCCTGCGTCGCCTCGCCTCGCCTCTTCCCCGGAAAACCTACCTGCTTTCTGTCTCCAGCTATAATCTGCTTCCCTGGCTTCGGCTCCTCTGCCTGGCCTTGACTCGTCTGCCGCTCGCCCCTCATCAGTACCTCTTCCTTGCTGCCTGACTCTGGACCCTTCCCCTTGGCCGTTCCCTTCCCCTAATCCTAAACCCAGAGACTCATTTTGGGGCCACTGATCTGAAGAAAAGACTGTTTCCTGAAATCGCCGATCACATCAGAGTTTGCTACTGTTTTTGCTGTTATCAAATAAAGACTTTGCCAATTGATCCTGAGCTCAAGTGTATTGCTATTGGGTCCATATCTTGATGTCTGTGAAAACCCGCAAACCTGTTAAATCTGGATTAATAACCCCGACGACTCTCTAACCATGTGTGTTTGACAACTTTGATTTCGGTGTCATTCTTTATCCGTTATTTTCCTGGTCTCACTCAGGTGCATGTTTCAACTGGACATTTGTACTTCAAGGTCCATATTCTTTGACAAGATCCTTACTTGGGTCACCCTACAGTTAAGAATCAAAGCAAACTACAAATCGAAGGTTTGTTCTTCCCTCCCTGTATGCTTGCATGTTGACAGGCTGAGAGGAGGTAGAGCGCCTGACCACATGGTGCGCTAACAATAACTTGGTCCTCAACACCAGCAAGACCAAGGAGCTCATCGTGGACTTCAG
This sequence comes from Takifugu rubripes, assembly GCF_901000725.2. Classification (NCBI taxonomy): domain Eukaryota; kingdom Metazoa; phylum Chordata; class Actinopteri; order Tetraodontiformes; family Tetraodontidae; genus Takifugu; species Takifugu rubripes. The sequence goes on from NC_042301.1 coordinate 10,776,675, forward strand.
GAAGGCAAGAGGAGGCACACAGGACCCCATCCACATCAACGGGATGGCCGTCGAGCGTGTCTCCAGCTTCAAGTTCCTGGGGACCCACATCTCAGAGGACCTGTCCTGGACCACAAACACCTCCAGCATCATCAAGAAGGCTCACCAGCGCCTCTTCTTCCTGAGGACACTGAGGAAGAACCAGCTATCCTCGGCTGTCCTGGTGAACTTCTATCGCTGTGCGATAGAAAGCATCCTGACCAACTGCGTGTCAGTCTGGTATGGAAGCTGCACTATCGCTGAGCACAAGGCCTTGCAGAGGGTGGTGAAAACTGCCCAGCGCATCACAAGGACTACACTCCCTGCCATCGGAGATGTCCAGAGGAAGCGCTGCCTGCATCGAGCACGCAGCATACTCAAGGACTCCTCCCACCCTGCCCACAGACTATTTTCCCTCCTGCCCTCTGGGAGGCGCTACAGAACCCTCAGGACTCAGACCAGTAGACTGAGGAACAGCTTCTTCCCCAGAGCGGTGTCCCTGTTGAACTCCTGCTGACCCTTACACACTCCACACCTCACTACACTACAGCAGTTTACACAACAACTCACTAGCTTAGTAACCAATGTAGCTACTGTTTAAACCTGTCCTGCGCACTCATGCACTTTATCATCTGTATCTGTATACACGTAATTTATAATTTGCACATCTCCTCTATCTTATGTAAATAGCTAAATAGCTCCTGCACTTATAGTCCAAGGCATTTAATGTAAACACCATCTGTAAAATAAACGATTGTAAAATAACCGCCATACTGTATTTATTAAGTTATTATCCTCACTTGCTGCTTCTTTTGCACTTCTGGTTAGATGCCAAACTGCATTTTGTTGCTCTGTACCTGTACATGTGCAATAACAATAAAGTTGAATCTAATCTAATCTAATCTTTAGTCTTTGCGTGAAAAAGAAGGTCCTAATCTTTCTCCACACACCTCAAACACCTTGCAATAAAGCTTGTCAGTCTTCCATCAGGTCATTATGGCTCTGCAGAGTTTGGTGAACCAGCATTCCTCACATGCTTTTACCAGTTTTTCAGAAGTGCTGACCTTTGTCCCCCTGCAAAAACACACTGGGAACAGGTCCTGTTTGACAACAGCTGTTGGAGGAGGGCCCTGGAAGGAATAGCCATCCAGGACCTGAAAGTGTTGAGTTGCCTAAATAAACCCATTGTTCCATTCCAACTTGTCCTCCAGGCAGTGTGACCACAACAACTTGGCGGTTTGCTCTAGGAGGGGAGAGGGTTGGAGTGTGATTGGGTGTGCGACCTTAACCAACTAAGCACCGACACCAGCGAGGACGAGTTGAACACCAGTAACAAACTTCAGTTCCTCTTGTTGGAGCTGTTGCAGCAAGCAAACTTAAAGATCTTTAGACAGCTTCTGCCTGTGTAGCACTCAGCAAATCTCCCCAATCAGTCCAGGGAGGGCCTGATGGGGCTCTTTTACTTAGGTCATTAGTTGAATCACATTTGAATCACAGAATCACCAATAAATTAAATACGGATATCATTTCCCTTTTTTCACCATTTTTTTTATTACATTTTTCTAAGGGGTAAAAATAAGGGATTAACACAAAAATGAGAGAGAAGACCTTTGGCCAAGCCATCAAATCAGCTTTCAGATCTGTTTGCTGCGGGTGGGGGCGGCAGGTTAGAATGGGAAATTAAATTGCATCAGGCCAACATTTTCGTTCGAAAAATACAGACTTTTACAGTCAAAGAGACTTAAAACAGAATTAAATATTCAAAACGATCAAGCGGCAAAGACAAATAATATCTTGCTCTATTTGTATTGACATCAAACCGGCACCTGCAAACCCATTCGGTAAAAAAGTGAGTTATCACTTCTAACCGCTAGAGGGAAGCAAAGTACCTATATCGGTGTAACGGGAATTTATCACCATCATCTGACTCTAGGGTGTACGTCTATGATGATGATGATGATGATGATGATGATGATGATGATGATGATGATATAAATGATGGTAATAAATGATGGTGAAGTACCTATATCGGAGTAACGGGAATTTATCACCATCATCTTCATCATTATCATCATCTGAGACGTACGCCCTGGACTCGTTTCCAGCTCATCGCAAGGATATTATAAGTATAGATTCAAATTATTATTCCACCCTTTCACCACCCTTTAACCTTACAATTAAAATGTTATAAACTGATGTTTAAACTAGCCAGAACGCTTCAAAATCAAACACAGTGCTAAGAGGAATTAACTGTTCCCTGCGGCTCTGGAACACGTGTCAGTATTTATATAAAAATATTGCTGCTTCAAGCATGTCAGTACTGGCAATCAAACACCGATATGTGACGCCCCCCCCCCCCCCCCCCCCCCCCCCCCTCTCTCTCCCTCCCTCCTCTTCCTCCTCCTCTTCCTCCTCCTCCCCCCAGTATCTTCCCTCCTCTCCGCTGCTGGAGTTTCAGTTGACCAGCGTCGCAACTGGGCGACGCGCCTCCCGGAGAGCGTATCCTCCTCTGCGCGGCGAACCTGACATTCCTCCACCGGTGACCGTTACTTTAGAATCCTGCTTGACTTTTCCCAAAGTAAACCCTTGGTAGACACGAGTTTTCAGTCTCCTCTCTGAGAACTGCCAACACACTCCCCAGCGCAACTGAACGACCCCCGTCCGGGAGGATATTTGCTTTCGAAACAGAATCAACAACTGATCAATATTCGAAGATGGTTCGGAAAACGACAGAAGTCTGATTCTGCTGGTTAGTGCTGTTTTCTGGAGGCATCGGCAGCGAGCAGAGGTAAAGGTTATTTATCTATCTATCTATCTATCTATCTATCTATCTATCTATCTATCTATCTATCTATCTATCTATCTATCTATCTATCTATCTATCTATCTATCTATCTATCTATCTATCTATCTATCTATCTATCTATCTATCTATCTATCTATCAGACCTTTTAAATGGAACAGGTCCAGTTTGTTTGGTGGCATCTGGTTATTTTTCTCCTTCTCATTGACCACCTTTTTTTTTCTTTTTTTCAAATTTCTTTTTTTGATGTGTGGCTGTAATGAGACTTTTTTCAGTCTTCTCCACTTTCGCCACATTAAATCCATTTAATTTTGACTGGTTGTCCCTCCCATCTCTCCCAGTAAGAAAGCCCAGTTAGATGCTGCACTTCAGAAACTGTAGTCGCCTGCTTGATTTGGTGGCAACCTGTTGCTCTTCTTCGTGGAGGCCTGCTTTAACCTCCCTCCACCCTCGGGACACCAGCGATGGGACGCCTCCCACCCCAGAGAACGTCCAGCTGTTCCCAGTCCAGACTGGATCTCTGCGGGGTCCCAGGAGGCAGGTTCTGAGGGTGACCCAAGCAGGAGCCTTCCGTGAGATTATACACCCCCACCCACCCACCCATTCACCCCCAAATCTCTATGATTGGAGGTGAAAAGGTCGTGGTGTGTGAAGGTTGCACTCTGGTTGCATCATGTTTTTCTCTGGAGGTTGGATGGACGCGCTGGGGTGAATTTTTCTGTTGTTGTTGGGTGCGTCAGTATTACAGCCCACTCCAAGGGTGGGAGTATGGCTCGCAGACTGTGTGTTTGTTCTGAAACATGTTACATAGCGGGGACCGGAATCCACGTTTCACTGGAAAAATGGGGGATATTTTTGGGAAATGAGACATTTCGGCGTTCTGAAATATCTGAATTGGGTTTAGGTCAAAGGTCAGGTATTTATTTGCGTAGGCTGGGGTGAGGGGAATGCAGGAAAGTCCTCTCAAATATAGAAGCGCAAATTTGTGTGTTTTAAACTGGAGGAAGGATGGAAAGAATGAAAATTAGCAGAAAGAAATAGAAAATAGGATAAAAGTAAAAAGGAAAGTCGGTGGAAGGAAGAGTAGATCAAATATAACCTTAAAAAGTGTTTTAAGTGTGTTAAAATGATTTCATGATTTAATGATAGCGAGGCTGTAGGTTAAGATCAATTCAGAGCCATCTTTATTTTTAAAAAATGTAAGTCAACAAGCAGAAACTGACACTTTTAGAATAAAAATGAAAGCAGCCCAGATGCTAATAATTTAGTGACGCAGAGAGAAAACCAAATGTAAAGGCCAACGTAAATAACGACTTCTTCAGACGGCCACACCTGCCTGTTCTGCTCACTAAATATCACATTTAAGCAGTTGTAGTTGTGCATCACTGCATTTTCAGCCTTTCTTCCGCCCCGAGACCCCCACTGAAGCCCCTCCATGTCACCGAGGCCCCTGGACCTCTGCTGTCTCTGCTCTCTGTTAGACTCGGTTGGGTTCAGCAGGTTCAACCCAGAGAACAGCACTTTCCTCCCCTGCGGCGGAGGCAGCCCTCATAAGGGAAGAGGGTGAGATGTGGAGGCCCGGGTCTCCTCTTTGACATTTCCTTTTTTTCTGGCGCTCTCCTCTCCCCTTGGCTCTTAGACTGTTTGTGGTGGGGTTTTTGGACCCAGCCCTGGACCAGACCTTCATTTTTCTCCTCTTAGTTTCAAACCACTAACTAACCACTGGCTCCCTGCGTCTCCCCCTTCCTTTTTCTTCTCCTCCTCCTCCTCTTCCTCCAGGAATGTCGTTTTTACCTCCTACTCTGAATCCTAACATGCTAAAAGCGCACGAGCCTCCGTGCCAACATCTGCAAATAAACACAGAAATGTCCACGCATGCTCAGTGCACTAAACAAACAGTAGTGCACACACGGCCTCCCGTCAGCGTGCCGACCACCTGTGAGGGTGCACACACATCCATAAACCTCCCTTTCTACTCCCTCTCTTTTCCATTATTCTCCTGAGAGTCCAGCACTGGGCCTTTACTTCCAAACCAAACATAGAGTGAATTCCACAAACCCCACCCCAGCACCCCCCCAACATCACTCCCCGGCCTCCGTCTCTCTCTCTCTCTCCCTCCTTCTCCCCTCCCTCAGACTCGTTCTGCTCTGTGTTTAAGGAAGGAACGAATTGCTGGCCCTCTTAAAAATAACAAAAAAAGTCTGATAAACAGCAAAGAAAAGAATCATGAGCAGAGAAGAAAAGGAAACGGACTTAAAGTAAAAACGTGTTGCAGGCGTAAATGATGATTATGAAATAAAGATGAGACTGGAGACCAGGCGATAGTGGGAATATTCTTTTTTCTTTCTTGTCGTTTGATGTCACCTTTGATCTCGGGTCAACGCAGGTTCTGTGATGGCAGTACAAACACATTCGCCGGTACTCAGGAGGTGTATTCCTGCTTCTGGCCCAATGACCTCTGGTTGAAGGTCGTAAAAACAGACGATACCCCAACAAGTAGCACCGTTTGGGGGCATATGTACACCCGCAGAGCTGAACAGACCGCCTGCATTATATAAAATAGACTTTTAACGGTTTATTTAATTGATTTATAAGTTTCCTTCTCAGGATAAATAATCGCTAATTGTTGGGAAAGAACGATTCTACTCCTTCACTGTCCTGTTTTTATTCCAGTCTTCCATCTGCAGAACGTTTTCTTAAGGATCAGCCTCAATTAGTTTCAGCTTTTTTCAAGCAAATTAAGGGAGTCAGGCTAAAACGTTAGCTTGTTTTCTCCTGCATCCAGAAGCCACAATAACCATTAGGCCTAATTGTTTAAGGAAAACTGGCTTACTTACCTGTGTGGCATCTATTCCCTCCATGTTTGTTGTATTAACCTTTTATGAGGGCTCAAATCACTGACTTTTAGACCTGCAGGGCTCATAATGTCCATCATTTTGAGCTCATTGCCCTCACATTTCATAGCCTTTTTCCTTTCACCCCCTCTTTGTTTCTCCAGTAAGAATGAGAAGAACGGCCTACAGTGCAGCTGGAATGTGTTATTATTTACTGGCTTGGCACACACACACACACACACACACACACACACACATACGCAGTGTAAACAAATTGGGTGAATCTGCTCTGCACATAGGAATGCAAGGCACATGTGTTTGTGTGTTTTAGATCTGGATGACAGAGCTGAAGGAATGAAAGAGGGATGAGAGAAAGGAAAAAGGGAGAAATTAAAAACATGAAAGAAAAAAAATGAAAAGGGGCGACGGAGGCGGAGAACCGGAGAGCTTTTTGGGGCTGTCTCAAAGGTTAACAACACGTCTCTCTCTCTCTCTCTCTCCCCCTCTCCGTCCGCCTCTCTCCACCTCCTCCCTTTCTCTGTCTTTCATTTCCTTTCTTTTCATTCCCCCTGCTTTCCTACGTTCAACACCACCCACGACAACAGCGCCCCCCCCCCCCCTCCCCCCATCCTTGACATTCTTTCTCCGTGGGTCTCTTTCCACTGCCCCTCAGATGGAGGGAGAAACAACAAGAAGAGGTTTGTGTGGTGGCTGGTGTCATGGTCCCAGATCATGATGGGGGGGTGTAGTTTCCACAGAGCGATGGTGCCAGCAGGGGTGGGTGGGAGGTGATGTGAAACCGCACTGGCGTGGTGCTCAATGGCCTCACAGTCAGAAGGTCCTGGGATCAAACCCCAACTCGGGCCTTGCTTTTCATGGATGTGTGGGTTTGTCCCAGAAACCAAAAGGTTAATCAGGGTGTTTTCCATCCGGTACCGTTGACCGGGAGGTCATGTGGATCCGGCCCGTTGGCACTGCTTCCCACCGCTCCTGGAGGATGGGGGATGAACGCCCTTTACAACCTTCTGTGCTGAAACATCTGAATGAATGAACTTAGATGTTCTGGACCCTTGTGCCTGAACACCAGGGTCCGGGTTCACGTCTCGCCTTTCAGCTCCTGCGCTTCTTCCCAACGCATGACTTTCACCACCCAATAACTCATCAGCCTTGTGTCATCTCTGGCCAAGGGCTCATGGATTCCTCATGCTAATGATAACCATCTTTTTGTCGCTTCAAAAATATAAACTACAAATTCATTAAATTCCCTCTCTAATTGGAATCACATTTGGATTTTTAGAATGTGCCAATTGTGTGTTCCTAAGCAGTTAAGGGAAAGTCTTACTGCGTGACAGGAGGGAATGCTCCCGATGCAAAAGCCAGGCAGAATGAAGCCACGCTGCTGTGTTTTAATTACGCCATGTCGATTGATTTCCACCCACAGAACCAGTCACCAGGAAGGCTCGTTCAGAACTTCAGAATACGAAACACTGTTTTCTCTATTGTGCCTCAGTGGGGCCCCACCCTCCACTTAATAACTATGCTAACTTTTTTTTAATGCAGTCCCCATCTGGGCAAGCGGTTCGATGGATCAGATCACAATCTGCACAACCCGCAAAGTAGGTTTATCCTCCCAAATGAAATTTTGCCCCTTTCATCTTTTTTCTCAGCTCTGTTTTATGAGCGGGTTTGGTTGGTCGTTGGGGTCGCTCGGCCTTTGCGCGTCACGTCTGAACATTCAGCCAACTGAATCAACAGAAAACACGCTTAATCTGGGCAAAACACGTGCATGTAATGAGCTGCCACAAGGTTTTTAAAGGCCTGGACAGCGTCAGGGAAGTGCGTTTTTAGTCGAGAACCAATTAATCCCTATCCTGAGAGATGACTCCCCCGCTTCGGAGGGCCGCCGCCGCCCACCTCCTAAATGGTAAAGACGCCAGTGTCGACACGAGAGACACTGCAGGCTCGCCTGACAGTTATTGCAGACTTGCTCTGCAGCGTTGCATCACTTGGCGCTGCTGGGAGGGGGCGGGGGGGATACTGGATAATGGGAAACGTGTGAGGAGAAGCAAAGGGAGGCAGATCACAGCTGACTCCCACAGTTCTCTGCCTCCATCTTTCTCCGTCGGGGGGCCTGTTTTCATTGCTCGCTCTCGTCCTCTCCTGAACTAGAGCTGACATCATAGAAAAGCTGCAGCACATTCACGAGTTGCAAACAACCGGCGGCAAACTTCCGTTTCACCTCCATGGATGCAGTTTGTCTGCATCGGCTGCATTCGGCCCTTGAGATTCTGGGCTCTGCGTTGTGTGTTTCCCTTGTTGTCCGCAGTGCTTTCTTCCTTTGTTCTCTTTCATCTTCCCTGATATTTGCCCTGCAAACAGGGTGTCCAGTTTCAGCCAATTCGATTAAATTCGTGCTAGAATCCCCTCCCGATTCTCTCCTGCAGTCTGTGGCTGAAAGTAACGAAAACAAGCCCCCTCCCTGTCATCCTCCTTGCTTTTACACTGGCATTGCGTAATACCTTATAAGGACGTGGGATGGAGGGATCAAAGGATGTATCCGCTAAAAAATGAGGGCTGATGTTGTTTCAGTGTATTCAGCCCCCCACCCCCAACCCACCCCCCACCCCCAATTCAGCGAAATCCATTCTGGCACTTCAAAAGAAAACTGACATTCGATTTATTCTTAGTTTTACACCCGAGAGAGGAAAAATGGGGCCGAGGCACGTTCAAGACGTGAAGTTCAAACCGGAGGAAATAAAAGCAAAGGGAAGCTCAGAGGCGGCAGAGTAAAAATGGAAGAGAAGAAAAAGAGTGGGCCAGAGGAGAGGGGAGGAGAACGGGAGAGGTATGCTCTGCTGGAGGACTGGGAGAGGAAAACCACAGGAAGGAGGGAGAAAGAGAGAAAGAGAGAGGGGGGGGGTAAAAATGAGAAGGGAGAGGCCACATCAGGGCGTCGTGCAAGCAGAGGCTTCCTGTGAGAGGAGTGCAGACTCTCGTGTGGATACTGTGTTACAGATGTGGAGGCAGCTACATCCACATGCACATTTTTATATGTCTAGATTTCTCTCCAGTGCTGCTCGACCACGTGATACCATGTAAAATGCATTAAAACGCTCGGCGGCCATGTTATTGTCTTTGGCAACTTCGGGCCAAAACTTTTTGCTGATTGAAGTTGACTTTAAGAAATACGCCGAAACTCTGGCAAGAGTGGGGAAAGGTTACTCCCTGCATGTGCACGGCACCTTGTCTGCGTGTGTGTTTGTGTGCGTATGTGAATGGTTGCGTGTGTGTTTTGCAAGGCACTGGGGGATCCATAAGAGGGTCTGGGCATGTTGCCCAAACACAGGTCATTGAGGGAAAAGGGGGGAGGACCTGTTTGTGTGTGCGCGCGCATGTGTGTGTGTGTGTGTGTGTGTGTGTGTGTGTGTGCGTATGTGTGTGTGTGTGTGTGGTGGGGGAACCTCACATGTGGTTACAAGTTTTGTGCATGTCTCCTGGTATGACTAAAGTCTGAATGCGTGCCTGGATGCATATGGTTTCGTATATGCGCATGCCATCACAAATAACAGTATGTGTGCGTGAATGTGCGTGTGAGGTTGCTGTGGAATGTGAAACCAGTGTGGTGAGGTAGCTGGCACACTGGCAGATGAACCTAAACACTGACTTCATTGTGGTTTAGCCTCTGCCTCATATTATGTCGTGGGATCCTGTTGGTGATTGTGGTGGAAGAATCTGTGGCGACGGCGAGTTTAGAAGTTGAAGAGGTGCACAGGCGGCTGGAAAGATGCCTGGGAGAATACCAGACTCTGCTTGGAAATCCAACCGCTGAATGTAAATTAATAATATTCCGCTGCCAGCTAGCATTGCATGGCCAATAAAGATTAAGCAGTTGTGCGATAAAGATGCAACTCGTGTCTGACGCCTTTAAGGTTATCTGGGAGGGAAAATACTGGAAAAATACTGAACGAGCAAATTTTGTTTAGTTTTTGTCCATGAATGTAATGTTTCTTTCTTTTTAAACGTAAACATTAAAGCCGACTCTCTCTCTCCCCCTTCTGGCAGCGAGAATAACTACACCAAAAACTCCGGTTGCAAGGGAACAGCTACCTACTTTTACTGTTCTTGCTGTAGCTAACAAAAAAGTTTTAAAAAGCTAACAACTCCTGCGCCACAGCTGGACGTCTTGAGAAAGTCTGCAGGTTTTAGCATAGCCGCTTAGCTAGAATGTTCCAAATTCGATTCCAGTTCAGAGCTTTTATATGTGAGTTTGATGTATTCCACTTGACAGTTTGGGTTTACTCTTTCCTCCCTCCGAGCGAGTTCCACTGTGGGTTTTATCTGTGATCTTTACACTCATCGACCTGCAGGGGGCAGTGCAGTAAACCCCCCTAAAATCTAGGTATAATAGAAGACTGACAAAAAGTTGTAAAGTAATATTTGTCAAATACAGACTAAAGTTATTGACTCAAGGTTGATCTGAATTTGTGGCTGTCTCTCCACTTAGGTACGCAGAAGAACCACCGGCAGCTATGTTGTCCCTGGACGAGCCTCTTGACTTAAAGTTACCCTCTAGACGACGAGATGGTCCACTCAGACTTGGGAAGAGGCCTTGTTCTTCCTTCGTCTGTCCTCCTCTCGCTGCCACACGACCACGACTGCTATGCTCCACCTTTCCTTCTCCACCTTCCTCCCCAGGTACAAATGAAGCCCTTCAGTGGGGACCTCTTCTCAGGATTATTATTATAAAAGTTCACACTGTTCAAAATCCAAAAGTTCACACTGTTTCATGAGACGACTCTCAGATGACCACCCAGATCATTAGCATGCTAATGGTTGACAAGGGCTATTTTCAAGTTCTGCCCTCAATGAGTTTAGAAGTGAAGAAGCCTTCTGGAGAGAAGGCGAAATATCTTCAAGAAAAACCTTAACAATTCCAGTCGACACAGAGATCTTACTTGGATAACTATGATCTGGATGATTGAGAATCTACACACACATCTCCTCAGCATTCTCACCATGATAATGCGATAAGCAGATCCTGTCTGTCTTCTCGCTTATGTTTAACCTAATTTTAGTAAATCTAATGAAGGGCAACCCGTTTGGCCTCTAACACACATTGTCTGCAGCTTCATCATTGAAGCTTATAATAAGAAGGGTGTGATGTTAACCTGAAGCCCTCCATGATAACTTCATTACGGCTCCTGAGACAGTCTGAATAGACGATATATCATTGGCGTTTTCCAAAAATGCAAATAATATGTGTTTGAAAATGTCCCTTTGCCCTTTCGGTTCTTTTCTAAAAATGGATTCAGAATGAAGTTAAAGCCAATTTGGTTCACCATCATCTTTCTTATGGGGCAGGCAGCCCGCTAAGAAAGACCTTTGGAAGTAATACTGGTCCAAATGTATTCTAGAGTAGAGGGAGAATTTATGTTTATGAAAGGTTTGGAGCAAGACCACGTCCTCCATTTCCCTCAAGGTTCATTTAATCCAATAGAACTTTGATGCTTGATGATTTGAGCCCTAGAACATTAGCCTGTCCTTAGTCTATCCTACAAAATCATCCATTATTGAGAATCTTCAGTCCAGCTGTTGTCACTCAACCTTCATCCTCACACATTGTTAATGTCCTGTGCTGTAAAGTGCGAGGCCAGTGTGGTGGCTCAAAGGAGCTGCCATTGTTGTGAAAAGGAGCTGTGTGGTGCACATGTCAAAACACCGCCAAGCTAGATGCGCCGCACCTTTTGTGTAACAATATTTTCCATTTAACATTTGAAAAAAGTGCAATTTTAGTGGAAATGTGGTTTCCAAATGGGTCCTGTGATTCAAGGATGACTGTACTGAAAGGATGGAGCAGTCAATGAAGGTCAGCTGACACAGGAAATTACTCATCAGTGAATCATCAAGCTTTCGTAACTCAAGTCTTTATAAAATATACAACAAATAGCCACATTTATTGTAATATCTTTAACTCTTCTGAATAGATTCTCAGTCTCCCTCTCAAGATCGACCAGGACTGTGCTTCAGTCCAGCTCCTGCCTTGGACCTCAGCCTGTCACCTTCCTCCCGTCACACCTCCTCGTTCTCCCCGTCTCCTTCCTCCCCTTCCTCACTCTCCCCGTCCTCCCCTCTGGACTCCCCTGGCAGCAGCAGCAGCCCTCAGCCACACCTCTTCTCACGGGTGAGTCCAGGAGTTCTCACATGGAGACTGCAGGAACGTTGTTGCGTGCTTAGACTCTACCAAGAATAAAGAGTCCTCTGATCCAAACATCTGGTTTATAGATTTGACAGGAAATAGACGAGTTTTGTGAATGAGTTTTTTTCCCCCACTGGCTCCGGTCTCAAGTTTGTTCTCTTTTCAGGAACTAGCTCCTTCTCGAGGTGTGGAGGGCAGAGCTTCACCACAGGGTTACCAGTTCTATCTGCCCGTCGGAAGTCCGCCCAGGGCCTATTTTCCCTCCTCCCCGTTTGTTGGCCAGAACCGAGAGAAGCCGGTTTCTCCAGAGTCGTCTTTATCCTGTCGCTGGATGAAGGTAAAGTTAAGGTCAACCCTCGTATCCCACATAAACCATCAAATCTGAGTTACAATATCTACCTCATCTCTCCTCTTCAGTGCCATCAGCTCTTCACCTCGCTGCAGGACTTGGTCGACCACATCAATGACTTTCATGTCAAGCCCGAAAAGGATTCTGGGTATTGTTGCCAGTGGGAGGGGTGTGCACGGAATGGGAGGGGCTTTAACGCCAGGTAAGTCTAAATCTGAGCTCTCTGCGTGCAGATAATGTCGATATTTTTCATTTAAATAAGCTGGAATCTTTGAAGAATAACTAAGAGATCTTTGGTGTTACAGGTACAAAATGCTGATTCATATCCGCACACACACCAACGAGAAGCCGCACAACTGTCCGACCTGCAACAAGAGTTTCTCACGTCTGGAGAATCTGAAGATCCACACCCGCTCACACACAGGTGAGGACCCCAACAATAACCTGATCCGGGTGCATGATCGTGGGGCACAAATGCTAAAAGTTTGCTTGTTTTACCGGCAGGAGAGAAACCCTACATCTGCCCTTATGAGGGATGCAGCAAACGATACTCAAACTCCAGCGACCGATTCAAACACACCCGCACCCACTACATAGACAAGCCCTACTACTGCAAGATGGCTGGCTGCCTGAAGCGCTACACGGATCCAAGCTCCCTACGCAAGCACATCAAGGCACATGGGCATTTTGTTGCCCAGGAGCAGGGCCCTTCAAATAGACTGGGATCCGGTTTGGGCCAGCCGGGCCACCAGAGCCCCACAGAACTGCCGTCAGCAGGCAGGGCCAGCGTCATCCTCCCCGGGGCTTCTGCAACTCTCCTCGGAGGCCTGGGAACATCTTTGCCACTTTCAGCTTTCTGCCACACCGGAGCTCTGGGCCACCCAGGATTGCCGCTCTTCCCCATGGGAGGAGGAAGAGTTGGCTTGGGACCACTGGGACTCTCAGACTCACTGGTACATTTTGGCCCCACATCCATGTTGGGGCTGGGAGCTCTAAGAGGTATTCGACACATGGGTGGGAGGGAAAGAGAAGAGGAAGAGGAGATGGAGGAGGAGGGGGAAGTCCTGAATCTGTCTGCAGGAGAGCGGTCCAGACCACACGACCGCTTGTCCTGGGTGGTAGTTCCTCCAAGTGCGCTCCTCCTTAAACCAGCTGTTGTCAGCTAGGGAGTGTTTGACATCATGTCTGAAGATCTGTCTGAGTGCACAAGCTTACACACCCTGCTGAACAATTGTGTTCTCGCAAGAGCCCAAAGGTCAACATCATCTGTAAAGCTAACCAGGAACCACTGTAGACAGCCCGGCTGACTGAAATCCACAAAGGTCTCTGTTGATTGTACAAAACCTGAACTACTTTTGGGTCGCAAAATGTGTTAGCACTATGCATGTTTCAGTTATCGTATACTCTCTGATATAAATCACTGTCTGGTGACATGTTAAAATGCCTATAAGCCATTCCATAGCTATGACACTCAGTTACCTTTGTGACCGAGGTCTTCTTTCTGCCATTTATTAATCATAGACCAATGAAAAGCTGACTCAGATCGAACAGCAAAGCACTCACGGAACAAAGTATTTTGTCTAGATATTTTGTCTATGAGAGTGAATTTTCTGGAACTGGGTCGAGGTGTTGACAGGGAAACAGTGTTTTTTGCAGTTTACGCCAGATTCTTCTCTGTAACATCACAGTGACCAGTATGAGTGGACTGGTGTGTACAACACGGAAGCTAAACTTGACATTTCGATGTAGGCTGGTCTAAAATATGTGCCAAAGATCTGACAAAGGACGTAAGCTCCAGCTGCAGGTGAAGGGCAGAGCAAAAACCAGAGAAGGACAAATATATAAAAGTTTTAATGTGTGAAACCAGTGGAGCTGCTCCACTTCTCAGTCAGAATCACTGACAAATGTGTGTAGTCCAAACATCCCATTCATCTTCATTCACCAGCAGCGCAACAATAACGTCGTCCTCAGGGAGATTATATCAAGGGTTTTTTTTTACAACCGCAAGAGTAAACAACCCTTGGAAAGTTGTGTTCTGTCCAATCTTCAACAGAGACAAAAGACAAAATAGATGAAAACTCACAGGTACATCTATAGCTTGGTTAAAATTACTTTCTCATTTCTTCTCAAAGTCAAATCAGAGGCTACTTTATCTCATTTTCCTGTTTTCAGTCAACACCACGAGGCATCATCCCTGACTCCTTGTCTCCTTTGTGACGTTATGAGCAAAATACGAGTTTAGTGCATCGGTTCGTCGCCCCGATCAAAGCAAAGGAAACAATGTGTTTGATTTCTATCTTCAATCATCTCCACTCGTAAATATTGTTGCTCCATGATGGAGCCCACTTTGGTTTTGACCATAAACCTTTTTCTGAAGAACTCACATCAGATTAGAGGAACGTCAACCGTCGTTTCTTAATTCTCACTTTTCCTGGTTCAGTTCCAGTTGGAGCCTTTATGCATGTTGCTCCCATACCTGCAGGCCTTTTCCAAGTTAGTTGGAATGTTTGACTGAAGACTTAAAATTGCTCATAGGTGTGTGTAAGTGTGTGTTCCTTGCAATTAACTGGTGACCTGTCTTGTTTGCATATCCACCTCTCTCGGAAAAAGCACATAAATCTGTGTTGACAAAAACTGGATGAGGATTTTAGATTAACTGTCTCGCATGCAGTTTAGCTTTTTGCTTCATCATATCAAGACAATGATCTCTGTGGGATCAGCAGCCACTCAGAAACAAGAACAGTAAAGAAACAGATGGCCGAGACATATTTTCTAAACTGTTGCTCTAGTATTTTTTTTTTTTAAAGTGAATGTTTGACAATGGCCAAACTGTGGCCAGTATCAGTGTCGATGTATTACATATTCTTTCTTTGCACATTTATTTATCCCAGTCAGTATTTCAAAATGTGTCTAAGTGCCTTGTGTTCCAACTGACATTATATTACATTATATATGAGAGTATGTACACAAATGTAAAGTTTTGTTATTTTTAGACAACTGAAACTCAATAACATGACAACGGATGTGTTTTTGCATCAGGGCCACTGCAACACTTTAGAAACTTTATCGTGACTTCATGGCAGTAAGTAAATAAATGATATATAAAACAAATCTGTTTGTGACTATTTGTGAAATACATCCACAAAGGATTTAATTTCCTGCTATCTATTTATGGCGCCATGTATAAAGGGATGGTCACCAGGATCTGTCAGTGTTGATATCCATAAACAACAATTACAAATGATGGGAGTTGGGGCACTTACTGAAGTAAAAAGATGTAAGTTTTTATATATATGATGAAATTCAATAATAATAATAATGAGAAATTTGGGGAAAACGGGCTTTTCGTTAGCTGTGAAATATGTATTAAAGCTGCGAGTCAATAATGGGAGGAAATTGTTGTTGTACCTAGTCTTGGACAACAGGTGGCGTGACGCGCTCATTGCTGTTTACCACACCCCAAATTAACCAACGAAGAAGACGATTGCGGTGGGAGCTGTTGTTGCGTGTTTGATCGTCATTACAGTCTGTGAAAAATAAAATATGGATAGTAGAGGTTTCGGTTCTGGTAGGTATTCATTATATCTTACAGATACAAAAAAGCATATCGACATTTCATCATATATTCTGTATTAATTACGTTTTCTGTTAGCATCCGAGACGGGCCTGATGTGTTAGCATTTAGCTTGCACTCAGTAGATCGCCGAATGTACCGTGAAACAAAGATAGATTAGCTAATTGCTAAGAATCTATTTTTGAAAGCTGGCGACATCAGTTTATCAAAACTACTCTGGCGTATATTTTGTTTTACTTGGCTGCTAATTTTCATATGTTTCACATGTGTTAAAATGGTCTCGTAAATGGGCCTATCCCTGTCTTTAAAATGGAGTCAGTTTAGACTAACCGACACTAATAGATCCACCCAAGCTATTACAACTACTATTATTGCGAATTTCTTTTTCATTTAAACTAAAAAAAATAGTCAGCCTAATGGCAAATTAGACTAATTGTCACCAAGTAGTGGTCTTATCGCGCTTTTATTTGTCAAACGTATGTTCCAGGTGACATACACACCCCAACCAATAAAGACGGAGACTGGGGTTGAATATTGGTATTTTTGGGGCGTCAGTCTGCGTGTCTCTGTGTAGTATATAATTTTTGTTTTATTGTTATATTTTCCCAACAGGATACTCCAGCTGGGGAGGTGGTGGAGGAGGAGGCGGCAGTGGCAACGGAGGCAACGGGAACAGAGGTACGTTTGCACAGCACGTTGTCTTTATATTTATGGCACAATTGACGTTTCTTTTTAATATGTAGAGAATTTAAGTTTAATTAGGTAAGGATCTCTTGAACATAAATATATACTTTTACTTAGGAAGTTACCTTTGCATGTAAAATTCAGTTAATGTAGTCGGATTAAACCAGTGGAAACTCGCTGAACCTGCCTCATTAAACAGATTACAGTGTTGCTGTTAAAGGCCTTCAATCCAGTATGTCAACATAATACAAATACCTGAGTGTGTTGTAGACAGAGGAACTACTCTTGTCTAGTTAACAACCTTATTTTGCAATAAATGATGTTCAAAACAGCATCAATTACCAATTCAATTTCCCCACGGGGATGAATAAAGTTCATCTTAATCTTAATACAGGTGTGTAACAGGAATCCTCTCATATTTTCAGGTTCTGGTGGTTATGACTCAATGTCTGGCCTTGGGGGCTATGGAAGTGGCGGCCACATGAAGAGGTGTCTCACTGGGGCCGATGCTGTCATTGCCAAAATTAACCAACGCCTTGACATGCTCACTCAGTTGGAGGGGGGATTTAAAGGGTCTCGATGTGACAGGTAATCATTTCGTCTTCTCCTCTCTGCCTTCTTTCATGAGCAGGTACTAGTTAGATATGCAAACCAGGGATATAGCTACTTTGATAGTAGTCATTTTACATGGTAACCTTTCATCGAATGATTTGGGCTGTCAACCTGCCTGGACGGATAACTCTCACCCTCGTCTCTGATGGAAATGGGTACACTCCAGGTTGGTTGTTTGGTGGCATGTGGATGTGATCATACATGGATGTTGGGGGAAAATATGACAACTCCACATTTGATAGTGGGGAAACCCACTAGCTGCACATTTAGAACACAATTTGGTTGGCAACAGTGGGACAGTTCATCCTTTTTCCAAAACCCTTTGACATTTGTATTTGTTCAAAACTCCGTTTGATTGTATTCCGTTAAACTCATCCTCGATATGGCCTAACCCCGTGTTCTGGTTTTAGGTTATAAAAGAGAGATGAGTTCATGGGCGGTAGTTTTATCGCTTACTTATCAATAACTGTGGTATATACATAAACTTGGCCCACTTTTTCTCATCCTGTGCATAAGAATTTACCATAATCGTGACTGCCCAGGATATTTTTTTTGTCCAGCGAGTTTCAAGACCCCAGTTCTTTTGACAGACTTTTATCCCGAAACTGCAGAGTACCGTGTAATGTCCATCAAAGAGCATGGTTGGATGACGTTACATAACCATAATCACTACCTTGATCAGATTGTTAGGTTGATAAGTATCACCCTTTTCTGATCAAACATGGTTTCTGAAATTGGAAGAAAACAAAAGAGAAAGCGAGGCCATGGAGGAGAAGGAAAAGCAGGTGGAAAATTCCAAACCTGACTGTAGTCCCTGCCTCCCCTGCTCTCTGCTGTTCTCTGTCAACCCTCTTCCTCCCTCCTGCAGGTTTGACCAGTATGAGTCATTTGACTCACGCCCCTCCGGTTTCACCTCCTCCCGCGATCTCTACAGATCTGGCGGAAGTAGCTATGGTTTTGGTGATGCTCGTGAGGACAACATGCCGGTGGGCCAGCGAGGCGGCTCAGGCTTCGGAGAGGGATTTGGGCTAGGTGGGGGAGGAGGCTTTGGCAGCCCCTCCTCCTCCTATGGAGTCGCAAAAATGCGACAGAATATGAGAGAGTCCTTCACCAGTGGCCAGGGAGGAGGCTCTGGAGGTGGAGGTGGAGGATGGGCTGGAGCAGGCCGACGTTCCCCCAGAAGGGGTGGAAGTGGCGGAGTTCGAGGAGTTGGAGGAGGTTATGGAAGCCGCAGGCCCGATCCCACTCCAATTGGTGGAGGCGGGCGGGGAGGTGGTGGTAGAGGAAAGCTCCCATCCCTCCTGTCCAACCGCATGTACCCTGAAAGTGGGGGCTTCCACCAGGGTTCCATTCAAGGGCCTCAAGACTTTCCAGGGAGGCATTTTGGCGGGGGCCCACGGGCTGGCCGTCAGCGAGGCCGCAAGAGACCCCTCAACAAAGTAAGTACCTCCAACCAAATCTGAGCTCCTCAGATATTGGGAAACATTTAAGCTGTTTCTGATACCATCTGGCAACTCAACATCATGTGCTGTAGTGCCTGTATATGTGTAGGTTTGTCAATAACAAGTCCAAACTTATTTGATGCTTCATTCAACCACCAGCCTTTATCTCACTTGGTCAGAAAAGCCTCGTGGACCTGCCAGTTTCTTTTAAGTATCGGCAAGCGATAACTGTCCCTTCCCTTTGGTTTTTGGGGACATTAAATGACCACCTTCCTCCTTCTTTTCCCCTTTGTCGCTTGTCCTTGTCAGGTTTTAGATTTGATAGCACTAGGAGAAGAAATTACATCTTCTAATTGGCCCTGACATTCCAGTGTAGAGAACTGGTTCCAGGTTCTGTTAATGGCCCTGGAAAGCCTCTTTGTGGATTAATTTGTGTTGAATTTAGCAGGTAAAGCCTCAGCATGATATGCAGAAGAAGAGAAAGCAAAGCCTCACCGCTGCTGATGAGCCAGAGTCAAAGATAAATAGGATGGAGGGCGATGCTGCAGACGCTCCACAAGGTACTTTATCATCAAAATCCATCATTTATTCAACTCGGTTTTTCTGGGGGTTTTGGTAGATTTTTAAATTCCAGTCTTTTTCAATGTATAATTGGAACAAAAGCGACCAAAGAGTCGGGCATCAGTAACATTTATCCCCAGGTGGTGATATCGGTCTGCTGTAAAAGGAAGAAGCACATCAGAAATGCTTACTTTTTACATGAGTGTGTTCTATTTCCTTAGAGCAAACTGAGAAAAATGGTGATGACAGTGAAACAAACGCTGAACCAAAGGTCAGTCGGTTACATTCACATCTACATGACAACTTGAGCAAGAGATTCCAGTTGTCATTAATGCATCAAAGTCAACCCCTAAACTGCATTTTTTTTTTTTTTTTTAAATAAATAATCAACAAAGACTTATTTTCTCTTCTCAGGAAGCAAATCCTGCTGTGGATGCAGAGAAAGGTAACTTCCCTGAAGCTCCTTCTCACCGTTTTACATTATCCTGGAAATACAGTGCACCTAATAACTGTTCTTGTGACTAGCTTCACCTAAAGCAGAGGAGAAAAAAGTTCAGCATGGTAAACAGTCTCCAGGCCAAAACCTGGACAAGCACCCAAAAATGAGGAAGAGGAGGGGTTTCCTGGAAAGGTGAGCTGATGTTTACCTCTCTGTGATGGTGCTCAGGACCTGTTTGGCTGTCCATGAACCTGAATGATGCATTCAGTTTACTGTAACTTATTTTTGGATAACCCTTCATTTTCCCGAACAGGGTGATGTTTGCATGCTCTGTGTGCAAGTTTCGTTCCTTCTACAAGGAGGAGATGGAAGCGCACCTGGACAGTCGCTTTCATAAGGACCACTTCAAGTTCCTTTCAGGGCAGCTGTCCAAGCCAACCACAGACTTCCTGCAGGTGAAACTCATAAAATATTGGACTTTTTTTGAAAGGACAAGAAAGTTGCATCTGATCTTAGACTAATCCTTTAAACCCTTTGATCTTTTTGTAGGAATATTTACAGAATAAGTTCAAGAAGACAGAGCAGAGGGTTAGCCAGATGGAGAACCACAGCGCTGCCATTTGCCAGATGTACAGAGAGCAGGACCTCACTAAAGGTGCGCAGCAACAGCCACAGGCAACCGCAGGTACAGATACAAGCTTCTAATGGCTAATGACGCTAATGTCTGTAGAGCTCAGCATGGAGCACTTCATGAGGAAGGTGGAAGCAGCCCACTGTGCAGCGTGTGACCTTTTCATCCCCATGCAGCCCCACCTGATTCAAAAACACATCAAGTCACCTGATCACAACTACAACCGTAAGGTAAATTGGCATGCCGTAGGAAGAAAATCGAGAAAGAACATAGTTGTTTCACATTAGCGACAGGATTCTTTAGTCCTTAAGTAATGAAGCGTGGGAATTATTGGTCATCCAGAACCAGGGTATCATTAATGTATGAATTTCGGCTGTTTGTTTTTTTTCCATCTCTAGGGCATGATGGAGCAGTCAAAGAGGGCCAGTCTGTCGGTCGCTCGTAGCATCCTCAACCACAAGCTCATTGGCAAGAAGTTGGAGAGCTACTTAAAGGTCTGTTTTATAGCATGGCATTGGCCCAATTACTTAGAACCAGCATCAGTTAAAATGGAAATTTTATTTATGTCTTTATGGCTGCTGTTGGGTGAAACATTTTTCAGTGCTGTACTCTCTGCTAACAGGGAGAGAATCCGTTCTCTGGTAACCAAGATGACCAGGATCCTGAGGACTCCATGGTGATCGAGGGGTCTGAACAGGAGTTAATCTCTGAGGCTGCAGGTGGCGAGACGGTCGAGGGCCCAGTCCAACCTGAAGGGGAAGCGGGTCAAGAAGAGTTTGAAGGCGAAGCACCAGCAGCAACAGGAGCGGATGAAGAAAAAATAGAGGAGGAGCAAGGAACGCAGGGGGAAGGGGAGGAGGTGGCAGTGGAGGAGGAAGAGCAGCAGGACAACCAGGAAGAGGATGAAGGTTTTGAAATTGGAGGGGAAGAAGAGGGGTACGTCGTACAGGACGAGATTGGCGAGGAAGGGTTACACATTGAGCTGGAGGATGAAGGATTAGAGGTGGCGGAAGAAGAAGAAAAGAATGATGAGTGACTGTTGCACCCTGAGAACTATTTTTCTAGTGATTTGTTCCCTACAATCCCAAACTCTTTTTTTTACCACCTAATCCCACCACTTCCAGTGTTGGATTAACATGTTTATATTATTTAGATGTGGAGGGAAGAATATTGAGCTCATTTTTCATGTACTTGTGCCTTTTGTTTTTCTTTGTTTTGATTGATTTTGTCCAGAACTAAGTTTTTATTGTGTATATCTGATTCAAATAATGCCATAGCAGTCTGTCCTTTTTGTTGATGATTTTTCAACCATTCATGTAAAACAGGTTTTACATCTTATCATACAGTTGTGGGTGTGACCGAGGTTATCAGACATTTATGTAAAATATTCAGAATTTATATCATATGGTAATCAATGTGGACTCTAACAGAAATAAAACTGGTGAATAAATCACACTTTTGTATTGAGATCAAACTAGCGTATTATAGAACACAAATGTGTAGGCCTTGGCATTGAATAGCAGGAATGTTTTGTCTAAAGGAATAAACATTGCTTCACCTTATATCTGGCAGTAATTTCTGTGACATTTTAAAAGCGTTCATCTGTATGTCGTTGACGTTTTAAAGTCTAGTACCATCTTTGACCACAAGATGGGGACATGTACGTGAACATGAAAGGGAAAAAGACGAACGCGCGGTCATGGTCAAATGCTCCATCACTCTTACACTGACGAGTACTTTTGGCTGAGAGAGGTGTTAACACTACATTGCATATGCACGATTATATAAGTAAATGTAACTTAAAAGCCCTACGTATGTTATTGAGAAAAAACAGTTCAGGGTCTTGCACCGGTCTTGCGTGTTACTGCGGGGTGGGCGGAGAAACGGCGCGTGATTGACGCTCCGCTAATGACCCGCCCACCATGCGTCTGACGTCACCGACGTCAAAACGGGACTGTTTGTTCTGGATTTGGGGCGAGGAAGCTCCGCCACTGCTGACAACCAACTGAATAAGGTAAAAATACCATTTTAATCTATCTGAGTAGACGTGCTGGGAATTTTACGTGAAAGAACTCATATCGTGTTACCTGGTAAGAGTCCTAAGACCTGAAACAGCGGCATAATTCGTGCGCTGTCAGTGGGCGCCTCGGCCAGAGCAGCATGAGCTGTCCTGACAGGCCTTGCGCCGGTGTAAAGCACACAAGAGACGTGTTTTTTGTGCATTTTGTGTGTTATTTTGTATTGTGGTGTATACTCCATGCGCTATTATGTCTCTCTCAGTACACATCCTTTGGTGTTTTCCGTGGCATTTGTCAGTCCTGTCAGTGTACTCGGTAGCTGTAGGTCGGTAACATGCTAGCCATTTAGCTGCTAGGCTGTTTGTTTGTAGCCCTGAAGGCCGTATTCGTGACACAATTTACGTCCTATCGGCTGCGCAATTTACGCATAGTAACGCGGGGGCTCCTGTGAGTGTGACGTACGTCATTTCGAGAATATCCATTTAGCTTAAGTTGTATTCTGAAAGGTCGGTTACGCGCGGAACTGTCACCGCTGCTCTTAGCGACCGTCGACTGATGAAATATTAGCACAATTCATCTGTAGAACGAGGTTCTAATAGAATAATTGCGCCTCTATTCCTGGATAAGACACGTACCTTGGTTATTACATTCATTTTAGCATTCAAATCATCTATTTTAAGGCACTGTTACATCATTAATGTTGAGACCTGTAAAAACGTAAAACAATGGATAACATAGAAAAGAAGGAAAATTGCTGTCGATGCACGTGTTGTATGTTTGCTTTCACCCTTAGAGTAATTTTATAAAATGCCACATCTGTGTATAAGTGTGTCTATTTAATGTTTCAAAAACAAGTTTTAAAGAGATTGGAATCAGGTCTTTATAACTTTAATAGCATTGTTTTACAATACAAATGTGTTTTTCCATTTGAAGGTGTAGACACTTGCTGCAAGAAGGTTAAGAGTGTTCAAGGCTTGCAAATATGAAATCACAAATATTATCTTTTCAGCACAGGCAGACTGTTCACAAAGAATTCACAAAAGACCTTTGAACACCACAACATAGATTTTCAAATGTCACCAAGAGTCCATTAAGGCTTAAGGATCCAATGGTGCTTGTATCCTTCGCACGACTCTGGGAATTCCATAACTTTCACGCTATCAATCTGCCGCGTGTGCACCAGTCAGACCTCTGGCCCTGTTGTAGCTTCTTTGCCCTAACACTGTAGCTGACAAATCTCACCTGTTATCTCAGGAAATCGCCACCTTGTCAGCTGAAATATGGTCACACAGATGGATTAGACTACACCTGCACAGCAACAACCAAGTGAGTCAAAAATGTGCATCTTTTGGTATCAAAGTGTGTCACTATTAAGAAATGACCTCCTCCTGCCCGACCTGGAAACATTGGAGAATCAGTTTGTTAGAAATGGCAGAAAGATGTGGATAGAATAATAATGCAATATTTTACTGTAGCCTGTTTAATTTCCCACTTGTTACTTTAATTCTCGTGCAGGTCAGCAGTGTAAGGAAACACAAACCCTCTCATTTTGACACTATTGGAGTCACGAATGCAGGTTTTGTTTAACATTTATTCCTGCCATGCTCATGCTCTCGTGGTGCACGTTCTAGAATGACTCATCCTAAAATGACGGAGCCAAACTGTATTTACCAACAACTCCACCTCAGATTTGAGTTAAGTTTAAATGATTCCATTAAGTTGTAAATATCCTTTTAAACTCACTCAACTGCATCACCCCACTTTCTCATTCTTCTGTGTTTAACTCATGATCTCATTAAAGCCAGTTTTCTGCAAAGATTAACCAGTGATTTACAGTCTAGCCTGGGAAATCTAAAGTAAAGCAGATATGCAGTTCTCCAACTCCCTCAAGAACGGCTCTAAAACTTTGTGCCAATATTTGTTTCACAACCCCGAATCCCAAATGTTTGGTAAAGACATTTCTTCTCTGCTACCTTATTTGTATTATTTAAGAGTTCAGAGTCTTTCATGACGATATTCAGACTGCACTTTATATGAAAGTCACTTCAATCTGAAAAATATCTTGCTTCAGATTGTTTTATCAACCTTTCAGCGTGGTTTCCTTTACAGATGAGCGTCCCTGGGGTCGCTGACACCCACAGTCAAGCTCTTGTTCAAATTCATTGGTGCTAGGTTTCTTAAATGATCTTTGCTGGGTTGGGTAGTCTTTAGTCATCTATTCTGAGATATTTGATTTTTCCAGTCCAGTATAACACGAGCAGCGGGGACACACCGAGAAACAAACACATTACACAAGTCTTTAAACAGTCAATTGCTTCACTCTCCAGGTTCTGGAATATGGAGCAGTCTGACCCATAATCTCAACTGTTAACTGCAAGTTTAAGCTATTAATAAAATGGTGATAAAAACAGGGAGATGCTGTTGACCTTTGTTTGCGATAAACATCAGTTTAAATATATGGACGACCATAAAAGCTTGAGTAAAATATTCAATTGCGTGATGAAAGTCAGAATATCTTATGCAAACAGGTTCAAAAGTAAACAAACTAGTGTGTTAAATGATCAAGGGTCCGATGCAAAGTGGGGGCTCATCCACAGCGTGCGGCCTGCTGCTGGAGAAGTTCTATCTTCTATTTTTGAACCTGGATCTACAAATGTACACCAACAATTGACACAAGTGCCTTTGGAATACTTAGCATCTCCTCGTGTCCTCCTTGTCCCTGAGCCCGTACATTTGTCCAGCCATTGTAGGTCACAGGGAATAAACAGTCCTTTGATTTTTGACTTTCTAGCCAGTCGAGTGAGGAGTGTAATGGCCTGAGGGGACTCCCCCCCCCCCCCCCGGTTCCACCTGCCCCTGCCAGGTCCAATCTGCACACATTGTCTGGTTCTATTACCCACCACCACAATGGGAGATGGTCTGGAGGCAAGCAGCAGCCAGAACCCTCCCTCTGCCCCACCACCTCTCATCGGAAACCCGCCACCCCCTGAAATATGGAACCCCTGCAAACCCAAACGACAGACCAACCAGCTGCAGGTAGGTAGATATCTGTGGGCTTGCGTTTTTAAACGGTACGACTGCTGACCTGGTTCATTTTATCTTTCAGTACCTGCTTAAAGAGGTGCTGAAGTCATTATGGAAACACCACTTTGCATGGCCCTTTCAGGCTCCTGTGGATGCTGTCAAACTCAATTTGCCTGTGAGTTGATGGCTTTTACAGTGTTTTTGTAAAGCACCTCATTACCATTTTAGCTATGTCCATCAGTACAAAGTCAAAGTGAATTTATATTCTCTCTAATTCACTCATTTCCTTGTATTTTTAAATAGACCAGCCTTGATCATGATGAAAATCAGTCTGTCTGAAAGGACATTAATCTAAGACACTTCTTTCTCTTCTTGCAATGATTTAAGGACTACTATAAGATCATCAAGACACCTATGGACATGGGCACCATAAAGAGACGTCTGGAGAATAATTACTACTGGAACGCTCAGGAGTGTATACAAGACTTCAACACCATGTTCACAAACTGCTACATTTACAACAAGGTGAGAGACTCACAGGCTTGAGTCAGAGTAAACGTTAATGTCTTCTAAAACCTTTTTTTGCGCGTCTGTTCAGCCTGGAGATGATATTGTCCTCATGGCAGAGGCCTTGGAGAAGGTCTTTCTTCAGAAGATCACAGAGATGCCACAGGAAGAGAAGGAGATTGCTGTGGTCCCGAAGGGCCGTCGAGGAGTCAGACGGGAGTCAGGTATATGTATAAATAATGACAATGTCAGCAAATGTGCGTAATATTGCCTTAAACACTTCTCTTTTACAGAAGTCACATGATTTGTTTGTGTGTTTTTGAAGAAAGATGGATGACAGGTGCCAGAACTTAAGTAATAAACTCCACTGACCAAACAAGTTAAACTTGTGTAATGTTCTTGTCGTCTGTACTGGTTTTCCCACTTCTTCATCTACACCTTCCATAAAATGTTTTTGTTGTTTCATAATCAGACAAATTATGTTCAAGTAGGTGTGAACAGCATTTTTGTCTGCCTTTCTTCCAGCCGTGATTAAATCAGATCCAGGCGAAGACTCTTCGTCCCCCTCCACCACCCCTCACACCCATTCTGCACCTGGTTTTCCAGGGCCCCCTACCCTGGCTCTGGCCCAGCCTCAGCCCCCACGCGTGCCTCCTACACCCACCTCCCATGCACCTCATTTAGGACCCCCGTACCCACTGTCAACACCTGATGTTCTGGCCCAGGGTATGACATCAGTTCCTCCCTCGGCCCCGATGCATCCGGGTCTCCACCCAGCAGGGATGCTGCAGAGCTCACCTGCTCTCATTAAGGTGAAGAGAACCCAGCACCTTTCCCCATTCGGTGCCGATGTTTTTCTGTTCTTACGTTGGATTTCTAACAGCAAAGGAAAAGCCAGAAGAGGAAAGCAGACACCACGACTCCGACGGCCAACGATCAGCTCAGCGAATCGTCTCCCGTCTCTGCCGAGGCTCAGCCGCAACGAGAGACCACTCGCACTTCCAAGCAGCCCAAAAGAGAGGCGCTGCAGCCAGATTCCCAGCATTTCCTGGAAGGCAGTTTGGAATCCGGAGGGACTCTTCCGCCGAAGCGCCAAGAGCAGCTGAGGTTCTGTGCACGTCTCGTGAGAGAGATGCTGTCCAGGAAACACGCCTCGTACGCCTGGCCCTTCTACAAACCTGTCGATGTCACTTCCCTGGGACTTCATGACTACTATGACATTATCAAGCACCCCATGGATCTCAGCACTATCAAGGTGATTCCATTAGCATCGATAAGTCTTCAAATACGCTTGACTGTACAAATAGTTTGGTTTATTTTTTGGACACCTTTTGAGGTCTAGTGATTTTATCATGAAGAAAGCTCTCGGACATCAACACGTATGAACAGTCGTTGTCTCTAACAGAAAAAAATGGACAGCCGACAGTACAGAGATGCTCAAGAATTTGCTGCAGACGTGCGGTTGATGTTCTCCAATTGTTACAAGTACAATCCCCCGGACCATGACGTGGTTAGCATGGCGCGCAATCTGCAGGTAATTCACTCTTCAGACAACCACAATAAACACTAATAAAATGTAAATAGGACTAGAAACTCTTTTCCCCACATTCTGTGTATTAAGCAATGCCAGTTCCTGTTTTATTAAAATGTAAGTAAATAATGGATTGATTCTGTCTACATTTCCTCCTCTGACAGGATGTTTTTGAGATGCGATTTGCAAAAAGGCCCGATGACCCGGAGGAGGTGGTCCCTGTTCCCACGCCATCATCGGCCCTCCTCCCTGCTCCCTCAACTCGGCAAGTTCCCCCTCCTGCCGTGTCGGATGATAGCTCCAGCTCCTCTGAATCCGAGTGCTCCAGTGCAGACTCGGAAAAAGAAAGGCAGCAGCGTTTGGTGCTGTTACAGGAGCAGGTAAGGTGATACAACGTGACGGAGGATCTACATCTACGGGGAACATGAGTGAGAAACTACCACAAATCCTGTTGGGTGTGTGTGTTAACACAACTTTTTCTGTGCTTAAGCTCAAAGCTGTTCATGAGCAGCTGGCAGCGCTGTCCCAGCCACAAGTCATCAAGCCCAAGAAAAAAGATAGGGAGAAGAAGGAGAAGAAGAAAGAAAAGTACAAGAAGAAGCTGGAAGAGCCTGTGGAGACGCCCCCCTCCATGGGCTTTCAGACTGTTAAGAAACCCAAGAGCAAGGACCTAATCATGGGGAAAAAAGAGAGGAAAAAGCCCAGGTAGGGTTAATATCAGTCTATAGCAGTATAAATTTGTAAAAAAAAAAAATATATATATATTGTGTTGCCATGGTTACTTGAGCAAACTGTGTCCCTTGCAGTAAGAAAGAAGGAGTTAAAACAATCCACCCAGCTGCTCCACCCGGGCCAACTCCTCTTGTCCCATCGGCCTCTCTTGAAGCAGAGAATGACATTGGTATGCGAGCGAGGGTTACATTCAGGAGAAGAACCATCTTGTTTTTTAGAAATCCTCAGCACCAGACCTCTGTTGTGTCGTCCGCAGATGCGTTTGGGAGCGTGTCCACGGAGAGGTGCAGGCCGATGTCTTACGAGGAGAAGCGCCAACTGAGCCTGGACATCAACAAGTTGCCCGGAGACAAACTGGGCCGGGTGGTGCACATCATCCAGACCCGCGAGCCTTCGCTGAAGAGCTCCAACCCTGACGAGATCGAGATCGACTTCGAGACCCTGAAGCCCTCCACGCTAAGGGAGCTGGAGAAATACGTGTCCAGCTGCCTCAAGAAGAAGAAGAAGCCATCAGGTCTGAAACGTCACAGCATGTATTTGTTTATTTTCGCAAAACATGATGTTTACAGAAGCTGTGAGTTATAACATGTTCTTGTTTGTTTGCTTCAGAGAAATCTGTTGAAACGACAGACACGGCAAAGATGAAGACGGGCTCCTCATCTTCAGACAGCAGTGACTCCTCTGACAGTGAAGACTCTGACAATGGTGGGATGGACTTTTACCTGCACTTTTTATTCATTGTTTTCTCAGTGGTTTCTGAACTTTGTTACACCTCCACATCTACCAGGGCTGGTTCCCAAGCAGCAGCAGCAGCAGCAGCAGCAGCAGCAGCAGCAGCAGCAGAAGAAGACGACTTCTAACAAGGACACAAAGAGACCACAGCAGCCCCTCATCAGCACGCTGGGTCCGCCGCAGCCCCAGATCGAGCCTCAGCCAGTCCAGTCCAAGCCGTCGTTTGTCCCCGTTCCCTCCGTCTCTGTCCCGTCTCTGGACTCGTCCCACCTGTTAAACTCTGGATTTGACCCTTTGGTGCAGTTCATGAACCCTCACCTGACCCAGTCGAACACGGAGCCCAATCCCGCCATCGTCACTGCCGCTGCCCCTGTTGCCCCCGGCCTCCTCGGTGTGAATGAACCCACTGGCCACATGCCCTCTGACACTCACCCTTTCCTGAACCAACACCCCATCATCCCCTCCCCAGGTAAGATGCCTGTCACCACCACCTGTTTCTAATAATATAGAGAGACAGATTGGTTGTCTAACCGTTTGTCTTCTTCCTGTTCTGTGGTTGACAGCGATACACAGCGCTCTTCCCCAGCAACCACCAAGACCAAGTAACCGGGCAGCACTGCTTCCCCTAAAGCCCGCACAGCCTCCCCCGTCGTCTCTCCCCCCCATGCCCACACCCACATCGCCCCAGCTTCAGCCCTCGCTTTCACTCACTCACCCCCAGCCCATGCCCCACCCCCGCGGCCCTTCGTCCCCGTCACATGCCATCCTGGGCACCCTGTCGGCACAGCCGCCACAAGCCCTGCTGGAGGACGACGAGGAACCGCTGCCCAACAGTGCTGAGATCCAACCCTTCAGCCAGGTCCACACCCTGTTGCAGTCTCTCCAACCCCGGCCCAGCGTGCAGCCGCCACAGCTGCAGCCGCTCCACATGCACGCCCATTCTCCCCCGCAGATGCCCTCCCAGCTGCTGTCCTCGGTTCACATGCAGGCTGTTACAATGCCGACCCCTCCCCCGGCACAGAGGCACAGCTCGGACCACAGCAACATGCGACAGCCATTCCCGCACGGTCACGCGGTGGCGCCGCCGCAGCAGCAGAAGAGCATGGCCCTGCAGCCGAAGGCACAGCAGCAGCCGCCGCCGCCGCCATCGCCGCGCAGCAAGCCAGAGGCCATAGCAACAGGTAGATGTGCCAAAACCTCAGCCCTCTTATTTTACACCAAAAATTAAGTTCGGTGGTGATATTTTGCGTTCTGTATGTAGGCTGCTTGCGTGAGAGCCCCTCTCCCCTGCTGATGCCCTCCACTCACATGCCTCAGTTCCACGCTATGGGACACCAGTCGCCATCGCACAAGAAACATGTAAGTGACCCACTAAAATAACGGCACAGCACTTCCAACATGGAGAAACGCTGGTGTTTGATTGTTAACGGAGTCATCTCGGAGTAATCTGCGTGTTCCTGTAGGAGCAGAGGTCAAATGTGGGCGGGGTCAAAGAAGAGAAGCCCTCCCATTCGCCAGTTTTGCCCCCATCCCCCTTCAGCCCTGCCCTGCGCCAAGACTTACACAAACCTGACAACAAACACCTGAAGACGGTGGACGGTTCTCGGCCAGGCCCCCGCCTCTCAGACCTGGCAGTGCCTCCCCAACAAGACAACAAAATCAAACAAGAACCTAAAACTCCCATCGCTCCCAAGAAGACCCAGGTGTGTCCTAGCCCAGGGACAGATGATGGGAACCACAGCCATGTTGCAGCGACATCACTCTTTTATGGTTCTGTATCTTCATCCAGGACGTGAAGTTAAAGAACATGGGTTCCTGGGCCAGCCTGGCTCAGAGGTCCCAGTCCACGCCGGCCTCCTTGGTGCGCTCCTCTAGCGACAGCTTTGAACAGTTCCGACGTGCCGCCCGAGAGAAAGAAGAGAGGGAGAGACAGCTAAAGGCCCAGAACCAGCTGGCTCGGAAGGAGCAGGAAAAGCTGCGGTAGGTCGGGCGTGAACGGGGGGGATTATTCCAGATGGTTGTGACTCTCTTTAATGTTTCCGTTTCGCTTTTTGTAGCCGTGATGACGAAGACACAATGGAGCAGGCGCGCCGCGCTCAAGAAGATGCTCGCCGGCGCCAGGAGCAGCAGTCGCCGTTCGCTCCAACACCCCCGGCTTCAACGCCGCCCACTAATTCCCCGCCGGCCCCGCCCACACCGCAACAGGCCCCACCCCCTCCCACCTCTGCCGCACAGAGCACTCCCGACCAGCAGAGGGAGATGGCGCGCCGCCGCGAGCAGGAGAGGCGCAGGAGGGAGGCGGTACGTACATATTAAAAAGAATGAAAGACGGGTCGGTTCAGAGCGTGTTTCTTAATATCCTGTCATTTCCTCGTTTCAGACCGACACCATTGACATTAACTTCCAGAGTGACCTGATGGCCATCTTTGAGGAGAATCTGTTCTGAGAAGGACCTACGACGCTCAGATCTACACCTGCATATAGACACAGCCGCACGGTCGCTGCTCACACACCTAAACATATGACTCTGTGGTTAACGTCCCGTCTCTCAGTAGTTGAAACAGCTGGTTTGTGTCAAGTGAACGAGGAAATGTAGACAAAGACGGACCTGACGTGGGCAGAAATATTCACACAAAAAAAGAGGTTTTTGCCCTCAGAAGAGTTTTAAATGAACCAGTGAACAAATGATAAAAACAGACAAATCATTTTCTTTTATTTTGCTTCTCTCCTGTCTTTATTATTTATATTTGGCTTTTAACTGGGAGGAGTGGGCTGGAGTTTGTGGGTCAGTTGTTTTCTCAGGACGCTCAGCATCCCAGTCAGTTTTATTCCTCCCTTTTCCTCTTGTTCCCTCTCTTCTGTCACTCGAAGGGTTTTGTTTATTTGACCCCCCCCCCCACGAGGAGGAAGGGATGATCAGAAGGTCTCGGAGTGACCTTTGCCTTAGAGCTCTGGCCTGTAATCTAACAATCAAACCCTAAAAATTATACATAATATATAAATAGATACATGGATATATATATTATATACGACAAATGTCATTGAAAATGAGTGTGAGTTGAAATCTCTGAGGTCTGGTTTGGTTTTGTAGAATTTACTGTAAAGATGAAGTTTTTTTGTTTTTTTTAATTTTATGATTCTGTCCACGGGATTGTTTCACCTGATTATCGCTCTTTGCTGTTTTATTCAACTCCTAAAATGCCAAAACTAATCGATGGATTGCTGAAAGCTCACCCACTTTAAAAACACGTTTCACTTTATATTAAAGGCTGTTTTAACTGCTATTTAATTTCCCTCTTTCGATTAAAGTTATGCAGCAGTTTCCAACTAGCAGTTCCAAAAATAGAATCACTTTATGTTCTTTTGTCACTGTTCAATATCTGCACTTAAATAATTTAATTGCGTAAGATTTTAATATTTTTCCTCGATGCCATGTTCATGTTTTTGGTCTCCGCGCTCATCCTTAGCTCCTGTACTCGGTGTCGTAGCTTCTTGTCAGTCATCTTCTCTCGTTTTATTTTTAAAAAAGTTTTAACTCGTTCAGCTGTTGTGTGCCATTGTGCTTTGTTTTATTTTTCCATTGGAAGCTGGAGGAATTTCTAGTTTCCAAATAGGTTGGCCCAGAGATCTTGGAGTGTTTTTGATTATTAAAAAAATAAGACTTTTTTAATGTTACTTTTTTTTCCCTTTTTCATATTTGTTCGAGTTTTCTTCCCTTTGCTAGTTTTCTCTGATTTGTGAAACCCAGAACAACCTGTCGGTATGTTGGAGGCATCCAGTACAATAGATTAATCTTGTTCAGATTACGGAAGACGTTGTTTTTTTTTAAAGAAAAGTATTAAAATAATATTTTAAAAAATAATTTGAAATCTTGCATTTTTTCTGAACTGCTGTATTACATGTTTTCGGCCACTAGAGGGCCACATACGCTACAGCAAAATTAGGATTCATAAATAAGATTTTATTACAATGGCATCATATGTTGTTTAAAATAGCTAATATTGCTGCCACTTTAGTTGCATTTGCACTCCCAGATGTGCATGATATTTTCATTCTTGTATATCAAACCCAGGTCTGTCGAGGTACGTTAACACCATTAAATGTCTAAAAAAGTCTTTTCTATTAAAGGATTGTCCTTTTAAAACTTGTATATCCAATCAAAAACAGTGCAAGGACAATATGTTTATGCTAATTCACTTGCATTCGTTTGTGGATGCTGCTGGTTTACCTGTCGGTTGGGTAACAAGTCAAAGAATTCAGCGTTTACAATTAATTAATCGTCTTACTTAATGATGTTTCACTCCCCAGACGGTGAAGAGAGCGCAGTCTTTACTGATACAATTTGCATCGATTCTGTTTCTCTATACCAACCCACAGAAACTGCAGGAAGTTACTCTATAGGAAATCCCCCAGACACCAGTGAGGGTGCAGGATGTGTCAACAGGAAGCTGTGGGTCCCAGTTCAACCCAGCACCTGGACCATGTGATTTAGCACATCTGTCGGAACCATGGCAGAGAAAATGGAAGCAAAAAGGAAAACTATGCATCCATCCATCGATCCATCCACTTGTCTCCAGAGTTTGACTGGCAAATAACTTCCTTTGTGGTTTCCAGTGAACGCCTGAGCTTAAAATCCCAGCACTGTTTCAGGTTATCAGATGAGGGAAATGGGCCCACGCGTTGGTGTGACATCACTCTAACCTACAGATATATGTAATGGAGAAAGTACCCAAACGCTCCTGGAGCGTGAGCACCATGAGAGGGAACGCCAAGTGCGATCTGGAACCCTAAACCTGTCGTCTGCTTCTTACTGAATGACAGATGATGCAAATATTGGGCAGCGACAGCAGGGACACAGAGAAACAGACATGACCGTATGTGGAAGCGTGTAGGAGGCAGATGCTGCACTTGATCTTTTTACTGTATATGGAGGGAGAGGCTTTACATTCTTGGCCTCTCGTGTTCTGGTTACGTCACCACGACAGGCAAACGAACCCCAGAACAGCCTGTATCTAAACACTTATGCTCCCCCTCCTGGTGTTGAGGTTCTGCCTCGAAACATCAGATTGTCCCTCTGATGCCTCAATCCCTGCAGCGAGGTTTCTCTTCCCGTCCTTCTCGGCTAGCCGGTTTCAGTTCTGCTTCCCGTGTCGAGGAAGGTTAGAGGTTTTCAAGGATGCTCAATCCCGCATGAATGTGGTAAACACATACGAGTGTCCTTACAAGAGCAGCAAGATCAGTCGATCCAATTTAAAGACCTCCAGGTTATAAGCTGCCGATTCCAGACCAAGAGGGAGTGGATCAATACCCATAATGGTTCCTCAGAAGGTTGCAGGCTCGTTTATTTCCAGGAAGACACATTTTCATGTTTGTACCAGTAATCAAAGAACTGCAGACAAAGTCATGCTGCTTTTAGCAAAAATGCACTTATGCCGTTTTTATCGGTTGCTAAGTAACTCGGGACAGGGCCGACGCGAGAGATGCGCTAATGTAAAATAATGGACAGGAAAGCAAAATAAGAAGGTGAACGGGGTCACTTGGGGGTCGCACGCTGGCACGCAAAGGAAAGGTTTTCTAACTTTGTAAATGAGTTTGTTTTTCCTGACTCATCATCCCGTGAGCGTCCAGCAGCAGCCGGGACAATCGGGAGGACATCAAGGTCCTGCGCAAACCAAACCCAGATGAGGATAAACTGCTCCGTATGGAGCACTTGAAGGCGTTGTGTAAGACCCCCACACGCCACCACAGCCGATCTCATGCAACCTCCCATCATGCTCGGCGTGCTCGCGTGGTTGCTCTCGCCAGTCTGTCGCTCCGATGCCGATGGGACTTCTCCTGCCGGGACTGTCGTTCTGTCACAAACGCAGATTAGAATTGAGACACCGGGAGTAACACTCCTGCTCCCCTTCTGTTTTCTACTTCCTCTTCTAAAATCAAAGGTTTAAGGTTCTGCTGCTTCTCTTGAAGTTGCACCTCCTCTCCTCCCCATCAGTCTCCTCCTGCTCTTCTCCCTCCTCCTCCTTCTCTCTCCTCCTCTCCTGTCTCCTTCTTTCTCCTATCCAGGAACTTGCAGCTTGTGTCAGTGGAGCAGAGCAACACAATAATCGCTCACTTTTTGCTGAGCGGCTGTATGTGACAACACAAAAGGAAACGTGATGAAATGTTGCGTGTCTACAACTTTTAGCGCCGTTGCTCTAGTCTGAGCTCGACTGGAGTCGCGTGTCCGATGATTCAGGCTCTGGTGGATCACTGTGATCAATAAATCAGCTGAATTTCATCACTGGATCACGTCACTGCCCGATTTCCAAACTCTAACTCAATTGCCGATGTCTCCAGCCTGCCGTCAACCCCGGCTCACCGACTGTGCACGGCTGTGGAGGGCAGGAGGGCAATTGCCACCTCTGTTGCCACAGCGACGGCATACATGGCCTCCAGGCACTGAGTGGAAACAAGGGAAGTGGAGAAGCTGGAAAGTCTACTGGAAAGACTACTAAAACCAACATTAATGCACACATGCACACACACACACATTACTTTATTTCTATCTTCATGGGATCATAATATGTTATCCAACTCCATGTTCTAATCCTGTTAAGCCCCTAACCTTCACCTAAACCCCGTTATCACCTCAACCTCAAACCTCAAACAGTCCCGGGGAGTTGTAAGAACCAGCGAAATGGCTCTACTTGTTAAAAATGTCCCCATGTTTCTCTCAAAATCAGGACTTAGCAAATACAATAACACACACAAACCTAATGAGGGAGGCAGACTGTATACACGGTGAACAAACAAGCCTGTCACATCTGTCTCATCTCACACTCACACACTCACGATCACCATCAATGTAAACAGGAAAGAGCGGAGAGGCTCTTCTCGACCTGTTCCTTCACTCTGCTTCCGTCTCACCCCTGCATCCTCCTCCTCCTCCTCCTCCTCCTCTTCCTCTCCCCGGATTTTGATCCTACTTTTCCCTGAAGCTCCAGAAATCTTATTGCAGCCACGTGAAGCGCAAACATCTTATCAGGCTCATCCTCGCCCGTTTCTCATGGTGGTGGTGGAACCGAAATAGAGCACCACACAATAAATCTGAGGAGCGTATAAATATGCAGTTTAACGATCTGTGGGTCTGTAGAACGAGTCGGGGTTTTTTAGTTTCTCACTAAGAGAAACGCAACGTTCCAAATACATGCCGGGGGGGGGGGGGGGGGGGGGGGGGGGGGGGGGGGCTAAACGAGGGCGTGAAACTCTAACCTTTCCACTGTAGGGGGTCTATCATTGTTAATACTAACGTTTTCATCATCTTAAGCTGTCTTTGAGTCGTTTAATATCCGGGGGTTGGTAGTTCCAACACTTCTCTGTTTGCCCACCAGCACTTCAACAGCTTGAAAAACCAGTTCTAGTCTCTCTGCAGGGAAGCGTCCTTATCTCCCACCTCGGTCTACTTCGAAAACCCGCCCGGGTAACCTCCCCGCGCGCGCACCGGCCCGTGCTCCGCCCTCATTGGGAGGTAGCTGGAAGCGGACGCGGCGCGCACATATTGGCACAAGGAGCATACCAGAGATCTCCGGGCCAATCCTTTGTCAGAGAGCAGCCGCAGCACGCCGCACCCTCCTGCGCTCCCTGCACGGATCAGTGCGCGCAGGTGACAACAGGAAGCGAGGAAGCAGCGCGAGCGCCAGGTAGCCCAGGGAAGGTCACCTGGTCTTTGCGGGGCGGACCAGTTTCAAAAATGGACTTTCGATAGAAGCAAAGATGTTGTTCGACTTTATCGTGGTTTTTTTTCTCTCCTCCTTCTCAAGTTACGGTTGAACGTGTCCGTGGCGACCTCAGGCACGAAGGGGAAGACTCGGACCTGGATTTACCTGATAAGCGAGTTCATAGTCACGGCAGAAAAGGTGAGTCTTTGCTCCTGCTCATCTGTCCGCTGCTAGATCCTCAGTTTTGTCTTGGAGAACTTTCTGTGTCTTTGCGTCCTTGGAGTTTATCCGCAGCGGCGTCTGCTCGAAAACTGACCTTTAACGCCACAAACCCGCGCCTTTTGCCCTGAAAACTTGCCAACGCTGCGCCCTGATTTAACTGTGAGCTGGAGGCGGAACGATGCCTGGTCGTGATAAACTGGGGGTTTATGGCCCGCAGTTTTATTTTTCAGACATCAGTTCGAATGAGAACAGGAAATCAGGCCGTTTGAAGGCTGTGCGCTTTCTGTTGACCCAAGCCGGCAGCAGGCAGTAAATGCTTGATTGGGAGTCATTATTTAAACAAAAACAGGCATATCGACACTGGATCCTGGAAAACCAAGTAGGAAAATGAGGGAAGACCTTGAGAAACACAAATAAACCCATAAGGAGAGCAACCGGACGTCATTGAGGAGCTCAAGGGGTGAAGGTAGCTTTAATCTGCGACTCCGCCCCAGCAGAACGGGACCACAGAAGCCAGAAATGAAAGAATAACGAGAAAATAAGGCAAAAAAGGGTTCAAATGAGCACAGTGAGGATGCAGAACACCTGAAATCCAATCTAATCAAAGGGGAACCATCATGTGACTCCTTAAACTGGGTGGTTTCTGGAGGTTGCCCAGGTGTACGTGATGATCCTCTCGTGCGCCTGATTTAGTGATTACTGATATGAGTCCTCTAAAATTTGGATGCAAACTGGTTTTCCTAAAAGAGTCAAAGCCCCCCTCCTGTGGATAAACCACCTAGGTGTCCCGGTGAAAGCCGACACCGGACCAATTAACGATAATCACTACTCAGCCCCCCCCCCCCCTGCTAGGACCCACCGGTTGCTTTACCATCCTGTGTGTGTGTGTGTGTGTGTGTGTGTGTGGGTGTTCGCTCGCTCGCTCACTCATCTTTTTCCTCCGAGGCTGCTCGGCCGGCCTGACGGTGGAGGAGAGAATGGGAATTGGGTGTGGCTGCTCCAGTAATGACCGGTTTGCTTTCAAACTGGTGTTTTTAAGGATGCAGCCCAGCCCCTTCACGCACAAACGTGGATGAGGGAAAACGCGGCAGCCACACAGGGAGAACCCAACCCGGTGAACTTTTCTGTCCAGAACCAATGAGGCAACGATTCAATTCATCCAAAATGGACTTTGAGAGGCCGAGCCCCTGTAAATCAAACCTGAATTTTTCTGATCTCGAACACCAGCAAGGCTGCGCATTACATTGACATTTAACCAAAAGCAATGATGTGAAACCTCGCGCTTGATAAGGACGGCTGAGGTCTGTTTCAAACCTGCACAACAGCAGATTTAACCACAGAGAACAAACTTAGACAAAGGTTCTGCAGACCTGATTTCCTGTCCCCGATGAGGGGAACCGCTAAAGCGACCTGCTGCCAGCTCAGGCGTCGCATTAATGCTACAATCGGTGTGTTTTTGCTTTGAATGCTGACTAGATCCAGCCAGGTACCAGCTTCTAAACGGGATAAACCCTCATTTTTGCCCGTAAGACCATGAAGATCCGCACATCTTGGACTGTTGTGTTCTTCTCTAATGGGCCATTTAAGACTCGAGGTCACCCCTCCATCGCCCCACCTATGATAAAATCATAGAAATGACATGCCTGATCTCCGTGCCCTCCCCAACTTGCAGCTTGCGTGGGCCGCGTTGTTGCATGACCTCTGACACAGAAGTGGCTCTTGTCCTCTGCGGTCTGCAGCAGCTGCGGCGGTGGTGTTTACAGAGCTGCGCTTTAGCTTTTAGGTACGCACGCGCATAGATTAAAGCTCACACCCCTCCCCTCAAGGTCAGATTTGTTGAACCACGGATGTGGATTTTTTTTTTCCGCTGTGTCCTTGGGGAGTCTTGAGCGGCTAAGGTAGCATCCCACAGTAGGCCCCGAGCAAGGAGGGAGCATGTATATACACTATCAGATGCAACATGCCAGGAATACCAGGGTTACAGCCAGTTTTATATTTTTTCTGGAACTTTCTTCCGGATCTCTTCAGGCGTGGTGAAAATATAAATTTTAAAGGCTTAAGCAGGTGGTTGTTGTGGAATCCAGCTTTATGATAAGTGGCATTTATCAGCACATTTTTGCTGCATTCAGAGTCCTGATAGAAGAGTCGGCAGTTTTCAGCTCCAGCTGATAACGCGCAGATTTGGATTTATTAAATCGGTGACGGGACCAAAAACCTCATTATTTGGACATTGTTCCATTTTCTGTTGAGTTTAGCGGTGTGTTTGGTAGATTTAAAGCTGTAATCCTGTCATAAAGTCCCAGGTGACCAGATGAGGGAGTAAATGGAGCAACACACCAAAGGTCAAAAGTCGGCAGTTTCAGGTGTGTTTTTAGCATTTAGAGTAAGAGTCCGACTTCCTTTAAAGCTCGAGTGCGTCATTCAAACAGACTGTAAATCTGCCAAGAGTCTGGAACTGTTCTGTGTTTTTTTTGTCAAGTCATTTCACTCTCTCTTTCTCTCTCGTTCATCGTTCCTCTGCCTCCGTTTCGGCGGCGTCCTCTGTAGGCGAGTGGGTCGCAGAGGTTCCCTCCGTGTGTGTTTGGATTGAGCTTGGGTTACATAGCTGTATTGTGTAATTGTGAGGCGTGTCCCTGCTGTTGGGAGCTGCTCCACTCTTTCATTTGTTCAGTTGAACTTGGAGCCGACGGTCTGGTGCACGTCGCCGTGCACGTCTGCCCCCGCGGAGAAAACGTGACTGGGAATGCACCGTGTGGCCCTGCTAAAGTTGATCAAAATAGAGGATTGGAGCGCTACGCCGTTAGCTAAGCTGCGAGCTTCCTCCCTGTTTGTGTCAGTCCGACAGTCTAGAGTCTGCAGAGCTCCTGTCCCGACTTGTCAACTCGACAGCTTTGACACGGCGGTTTTGTGATATTTGTGTCCAGGTTTTCAGCTTTATGCCGCTGAAATAATTCAAAGAAATTAGCATCTCGGGGGGGAAAAAAGAGTACAAGTCGGGTTGGGCATGGGGTTCTTTTTTTTTCTTCTTGTAAACATGTTGGTGTTGTTTGTTTCACATTGGAGTTGTTTACATTCCAGCGCAGTGGCCGGCCGTGATTAGGAATCGCAGCAACGGCTCAGGTGGCATGCGCACACAAGAACCTTGCTGAGCTTCACAAATACGTCGACGTGGCGGTTGACACTCCAAGACTGTAAAATCCCTCTTTATGTTGCGCTCTATTCCCTGAAGATGGCATTAGAGAGCAGAATACGCTAGCACTAGCTCACCGGTGTTTGATGTTTCCTGCAGGCTGAAACCAGTGGAGTCACACCTGTCCAGTGGATGGCATGCAAATCCCAGACTTACCTGAGAGGGCGTGTCTGAATGGCGCCCTAGACCTTCTCCTCCACCTCTTCTCTGCAGCCCGTCGAGACTAAAACAACCCGACATGGACACGCTGACGGACGACACGGAGGGATGCTACTTCAACCGCTCCGTCAAGTTCTTCTATGAATCCAGCGGGAAGAACATCAGCGACCACTGGCGTAAACGGGACTACACCATCGTCTCTCTGGGCATGGCCGTCTGCTTTGTTGTCATCTTCTCCAACATTTTGGTCATAGCTGCCATCATCAAAAACAGACGCTTTCATTTCCCGATCTACTACCTGTTGGGTAACCTGGCTCTGGCAGACCTCTTCTCAGGTACCACATTATGAGGGATCTG
Source organism: Takifugu rubripes (assembly GCF_901000725.2). Taxonomy (NCBI): domain Eukaryota; kingdom Metazoa; phylum Chordata; class Actinopteri; order Tetraodontiformes; family Tetraodontidae; genus Takifugu; species Takifugu rubripes. Next base: position 10,816,987 of record NC_042301.1, read on the forward strand.
CACCATGTGACCTTCTCAACCTCGCTAATGTACGATGTAAACTCCCTTTTCTCCTATCCAGGCGTCTCCTACCTCAACATGATGTTTCACACGGGTCCTTGGACCATTAAGCTCTCCAAGCACCAGTGGTTTGTGCGGCAGGCTCTGATCGACACCAGCCTGACGGCCTCGGTGCTGAACCTCCTGGCCGTGGCCGTGGAGCGCCACCAGACCATCTTCAACATGCAGCTGCACAGCGAGATGAGCGCCCGGCGCATCTTTGTGGTCATAGTCTTCATCTGGCTGGTGGCCATCATCATGGGCCTGGTTCCCACCATGGGCTGGCACTGCCTGTGTGACCTGGAAAACTGCTCCACCATGGCGCCCATGTACAGCCGCAAGTACCTGGTCTTCTGGGCTCTGCTCAACCTGCTCACCTTCTCTATCATGGTAGCCATCTACACCCACATTTTTGTCTACGTGAGGCGCAAAAGTAAGCAGATGGCGCCGCACACCAGCCAGATGAGACACAGGGAGACGGTGATGAGCCTGATGAAGACGGTGTCGCTCATTCTGGGTGAGGAAGAACACAAACTGGACTGATTTGATTCCGATCTGATTCTTACTGCCCTTAAAAGATGTCATCACATCACCCAACATTCCCGCCCCCATGAGTTTTGAAGTGACTTTAATGGGCCGTGTTTTTTGTCAGAGACGAGCCGGGACATTTTAGTTGCTGGTTTTGTCAATAACTAAAGACTAATAAACTTCTAAGTGTGGAGAACACCACAGGAATGAACAGTAATCATCTTTAAAAGGTCTAATTGGCTATTTCCAGTCAGATGCAGCTGTTGGTCTGAATGACGTCATCTTTTTCAAGCTTTAACCACCTCCACCAGTAACAAGCATGTCGAGCTCGCCTGTCAGATACACACACACTCACACACGGGCTGACACGCTTTTCCTCTCTACTTGTCTGTGCTCGTCAAACCATTCTTCGCACACACGTGCACATGCTTTTGCAGTTTCCCCGCTTGTTTTCTGGTGAGCTGGCTGCTCTCCGCCCTCCCTGCTTTCCTCTCCTGTTCCCGCTTTCAACTTTTTGAACTCTTGATTAAATTCCTCAAGGTTGGGGGAAGAAAAAAAAAAAAAAGCTTCTCATCCTGTCGCTCAGCAGCCGGGCCCTCTGCACCACCACCGCCTCTGTCACCCGAGGAGGCTGAGGGGCAACAACGAACCCACCCCAACCGGAAGTGGAACTTCTCTGCAACTCCGCTGTCTGACACTTTTGAATGTCGCTTTTTCATTTTTAAATCCTGAACCCTTCTTTTCAGGCTGCTGTTGAGAGATATGTTGTTCTAAATGTAGGGTGGAGTGTGTAGTTAAGACAGCTATGGTCTGGGGCCCAGGAATGCACTTGAACTTTGTGCAGTGTGACCACACGGATTTCACATTTCTGTGTGTCTGATCTTGCTACATATTGAGCACCCAAGTCTGCTTTCTACTGGCAAAGTGGGGGACATTTTGACTGGTCCCCAGACCCTAGAAGGACACGGTTGGGGCTGGTGTTAGTGTTAGTTTGTTGTGGTGGTTCGGTTAAGGGGCTGGGCAATATATTGTCTATGAAAGTCCTCACAAAGAGAAGTCTGTGTGTGTGTGCTTGCGTGAACATGGTGGATTCCTGAGATGCGTCATCAGGTGTTATTGTAATGAAATTTGATCATAAAGACTAAACCTGGTCCTTGTGCTGACATGTTAGGCTGTGTGTGCTTGTGTGCGTGTGTTTTCTCTACAGAGGAATTTACAGTACATTCCCGTTCTTCCTTCTACCCCCTGCTAGACATTCTTTAAATCGCTGTTCCTTCTCTTAGCAACTCCCCCTTTTTTTTAATCTACCACCCTTTTTGATGAAATCCTAATGCATCTGATGACCCCCCCCCCCCCCCTTCCTTTTTGGACAGGCTGTTTCGTGCTCTGCTGGACGCCGGGTCTGGTGGTCCTGCTCCTGGACGGCCTGGGCTGTGAAAGGTGTCAGGTGCTGCGCATTGAGAAGTACTGCCTGGTGCTGGCCGAGTGCAATTCCTTCGTCAACCCCATCATCTACTCGCTCAGAGACAAAGACATGAGGACCACCTTTCTGGAAATCCTGTGCTGTGGCTCCCGGCAGAACAGGAACCATTCCAGCTCTGCCGTCCACTTCAACACCATGGACCAAGAGGTACTGGCTGAGATAATCGGAGAAAAACCTTGCCAGCTTATTCCCGTTAGCTCCATTTATCTTGCATTTTGAGTGCTTGTTGGATAATCTCGAAATGTCCCATTATAAATTCCAGTCTGATCCCACACACACACACACACACACACACACACGCGCGCCGGAAACATGGCGGCAGCGGCGGCCATAATCAGCCTCCTCACATCCCATGAATAAGACTTTATTAACCTCCTTTCCTGCCACCATAAACAGGCTCTGGTGATAAATCAGCCCGGCACCTCAGTCTGGCTGCGGTTAGTTTAATTCCAGCTCCGTGTTCGTGCTGTTAATGTGTGAACTGCGGTTTTACTGGTCTGAGCTGTTTACGTTTCCTGGACATGCTGTCACCCACACACACATACACCCCTGAATATGTGTTTTTACATCATTGTAGGGACGGCTCTTTGGTTTACTTTTGACAAATTACCATGAATATTTGCATGAACCTGTAGTTTGATCTAAGCAAACGGTTTTTATTAACCCTTCCGTTTCCCTCCCTTCCCCGGTCTCCCCCGTCTCATTCTCAGAAGTCTCAATCCGCCGAGCTGATGCCTCGGAGCAACGGGACGCCTCACGCCAGCGATTCCACCGTCTCTTAGGCGACGCCTTTGAATGCACACATGACCAACTTGCTATACTTTTGGCTCTCACATGTTTGGACCTGAATCTAAGGTACATCAGCCAGCAAATCAGCCTGTAAATCGACATTAAGAGACACTGGAGGACTGACTTCCTGTTAGGACATTAATGAAGCTGTAGTCGGCCTATTTGAGCTGTAGCGCTCACAGCTGGAGACAACTGGAACCCGCTGACTGTTCCTGGAAAAACCGACTGACTCCGACCAGTGCGCTGTTGACCCCCTGTCGAGTCCTTCCTGCCAGGGTCACGTCCTCAGGATGCTCACGTTTGTTGTTTAGGTACCAGGACTGAACGCCAAAGTGGTCAACGCGTGACATTTTGATTCTTGTCCTGACTGCTTTAGCTCCTGCTGCAGGAAACTGGAGAATCTGATAAAAACCAGGAGCGTCAACAAGAACGCCGTAGTCAAGGCTATGGACCAATTCTCATCTATTTGGACTAATTGTTTTTTGTTTCTGTTTGTAACTCAGAAACTGAGATGTAGCATTTTTTAAGCCAAATTTCAAACCAGTAATTTTAAATCATTTTTTAAATTGGTGAAAGGTTTGTGGACAGTGAGCTTCAGGCTGTCTCTGCCTTTTATTTTGAGAACAGTTTTAAACCCCTGGTGCTGCTGACACGAAATCCTGTTCATAACGTGACGTAAAGTAGCTTTATTTATAATCACATTATCGTGTACAGTCAAGGTGGCGCACAATTTGCCGCCAAAGACAAATTTTAAAATGTTAGAATTTTTTTTTAACACAGCTTTATAAATGTTTTCTGCTTAAATGAAGCTTCTGATCTGACAGCTAAGAGGGCAGCAGTAAAACTGATCTTAAAATTGTTTTAGGAACAAAGTTTGGTCGGCTTGGTTCCCGTGTGTTGCTTTCAGCCATTGTCTGACTTTAGAAACTGACAGTGACGTCATTAAAGGCTCTGAACGTCTCTCCGACTCTCATTCACGCGCTTACAGAACTGCCTTATTTGGACATCCAGATGAGTTGTGGTCTTTTACTTTTAGATTTATCTTTTTTACATCCTGTTGACGCGACACCTGATTGAAAGGCGCTTCTCCATTTTTCAGAGTTTTCTTTGCATTTACTTTGCCTCCGAGACCCTTTGCTCTCCTCCTCTTTCCCTCCACTCCCTCTCACATCCTTTTTCATGTTTCCCAGAGAGAATCTTTTGAATAGTTTTGGCTCCTTTTTGTCTGTCAGGGAGAACCTCTTCTTGAACTTGTTCTCCTCCGAGTTTCCCGGCTTCAGTTTCTCCAGGAGTCTTTTCCTCTTAATTTTCTTGTTGGGTAGCGCCCCCTTCAGGCGACTCCAGGCTCTCTCTCCAGGCGACTTCTTCTTCTGCCAGAAAAAGGTTCTTTTGGAGGAGGAGGCGCCCATGTCCAGTCAGCCTGCAAGAGGAAGACCCGGACATTGACTTGAGCAAGATTTTAATGATTTAAAGAATACTGACAAAGAAATACACACTGGTTCGCAATGGTTCTGATTTTGCTCTTTTTTTTTTTCTAATTTTCAGTAAAAATCACAAATATTCAAATAGCATTGATATTACATGACTATTTATTATAATGGCTTAAATATCCTCCCATTTTCTGCTCAAATCTCCACTCCTCATACGTAGACCTTCCAGAAGCAACCGTACATGTGTCCCAACTCACATGTTTATGCTATCTATTCTGCAAGGGAGATGTTTAATGGCACATTTGCGATTGAAAGTTTGCATCTAATATTAAAAGAACAGCAAGTTTGTCTGTTATTGCAGCGGGTCCGCAATTGTCCGTCAATCACGTTTGACCTGAGTTTAGAAGACTTCTCACCTTTATCATCGTGTAGGTAATTATCCAGATGTCTAACCTCGGACCGACTCTTCGTTAAATCGGGTCAGTTTTCCTCGTTTTTGGAAGCTTTTTTTTTTTTTGAAGCCATACCTGTACTCACTGAACAGGAAGAAAACGAACTTGTTTGACTAGATTTTCTGTCGGTGTCTCACGCGCACGCGCGCGCGCACGCGCACCCCTACAGTGTTTGACTCCTCATATGGGCACATTTAAGAGTATATTAATTTTGCAACCACCATCTTTAATGCAGTGCAAAGTTGACAACATTATCTGCATTTATGCAAAAATATGGAGTAAAAAAGTAGCTCAACAGCGTCGCCGCCTGGAACAGTTGAGGAACTACTGCTGGAAATGTTCTCAGCATTTTCTGGGTTCCTGCTGTTAAACTATAAATGCCATAATTGCTGCCTTCACGTGTGTCGGAAATATGAAAGATTGTGGCGGTGTGGACTTAGCTTCATCCACTTTGAACGAGGTGTGACGTTCACGGGGGAGGGGAGCACGTGGGCCAGCCATAATGTAAATGACGCATATTTGGTTTATCGAGCACGATTTGGATCTATCTCATCCGCTGATGTTGACCAGATATTAATATTTCCGTCCTCCACATGCCGTATTTTTTTTATTTTTAAGTGTCAGTCTGTATTTCAGGGTCCACCTCTCTCATCCCCCTCCTCTTCTGTCTCCTCTCTTCCATCCATCCCTCCTCCTCCTCCTCCTCCTCACATTTCCTCGGTGCTGCCGCCACCGCCTCCGTGTCCTCCGTGCGGCCCAGCGCGGCCATGGTGGACTCTCCCGGCGCGATGAACAAGGTCTCCGCGGTGGCGGAGATCAAACCGCTGGACCAGTACGACTTCAGCCGGGCCAAGATCTGCGCCAGCGTCCGGTGGCTGCTGTCGAAGTCGTACGGCTCTGCAGGTACATCTGTCCGAGCGGCGGCTTGGGTGGGGCGCGTAATAATTAAACTCCGAGGTTTCATTGAAGCATCTTAAAATCCTGATGCAGAAATGCGGCGACCCCCCTCTCTGCACCGTCAATGCAGCGTGTAGATTATTGCTGATGAGGAGCCAATTATTTTGACAATGCTGTTCGGGGCGGGGGGGATTTCTAGGATGCGTGATGCGTGATGCGTGGCGGATTCTGTCATCGCCGCAGCGCAACAAAGCCTATTGTCAGAGGATCAGGCCCGGAGATGGTTCAAGGTGTAACCCAGAGGGGGGCGAACGCATATCTGGAGGCTGCTGAGAAGGTGGCTGTAAATGGGACAAAGCCTCACCATCATATTTGTGTCAGTGTTACGCACGCACGCTCCGCTGGAGTGCGGGGCAACGAGCTGAAGGTGACATATTAGACAATGGTGAAAACGCAGCTCAAGGATTTTCAGATAAGAAAGTGCCTGAAATCCTAGTTTTGTCTGTGGCATGAACGCGGCAGTTGCAGCAGTGCACGTTTCTAAAGGCTGAAACGTAACAGATCCGTGATCGGAACATCGGACAGAATTTATTACCATTAAATCCTGAGCCAAATGAATGAATAAATCCTGCATGTTTAGCTGACATAAACAAATCCCAGTCAGCTATCGTTTTAAAACGTGCAAATGTATGAAATGGTTCCTGGTTTTATTCTATTGCTGATAAAATCGATGTTAAGTGGAGATAGAAGCGGTTTGTCCCAGCTCGTCTAACGCTCTGCTGACTAACAGTGATGTCACACCATCGCTGCCATAAAGTGATCCATCGTTTCTGGTCCTAAAGGCTTCACACTGACCTTCACCTTACATTTGTGTCCCCGTGAGTTAGGTCAGGATGGAGAGAGGAGCTGAAAACCTCGCAGTGGGGGGGCCCATTGTTATCTGTCAATTGGAAAATGCCCAGTGGGTATCTCATTGAATTTTAATGGGAGTTGAGGAGAAAATAGAACCCATAAAAACCCACAACTGGGACCAGAATTTAAAGAGATTTATGTTCCAGATGCTGTCAGGGGATAAAATTAAAGAGAAACAAATGCTGCAGTTTAAGTTTGGTGTTTCCTGGTTTGACGTTCTTTTATTTTTGATAACTTGATGCTTATATATTTTAAATACTTTGGCTTATAATATGGGAGTCACCCTCCCCATGACCTCCACATGGTGGTCAAGGAAAAATCAAAATAGTATTCCTTTTAAATTCATCAAACCTACAAGGTCCCTTTAACAGGGAGAAACCTTGAGCAGGACCAGGCCATCCTGCTGTCATTTCTCCTAAATGGTAAAAAAAAAGGTTACTCCTGTTTAACTTACACCCTAGTAAAATAATAGTCTTTACAAAATTAAATAGGATTTGAAATCAAGTGTTAAAGTTACATAAAAGCAGGCTCAGAGTCTTTGTGGTTCAAGCCTCACTGGGCTGTTCCCTCTGTCCTGATTGAATTTCCCTAACTGGGTTAACTGGTTGCTACTCTGCAGTCGACTCTCATCTCTTCCTCTTTGATGGGGACGAAGTGGCAGCTCTCCAGCTCTGACATCCCCATGGCGACCGCAGTCCCATTTCCTCCCTGGGCTGCAGAGTGTGAGAAGGTTTAAGCCCGGAGAGTGTGTGTGTTTGGAGTGTGAGCGTGGGTCTGCAGCTGAGTGTGTGTCTCTGCCAACAGTCATGGTCTTAGTTAATGAGGAGGAAGGCGAGTCGTGGCCTTCGTCCTGAGAGACGGAAGAGAGATGAAGGAGCTGATGATGATGATGATGATGATGGTGAGTGAAGGCTCAGAGGAAGAGAGGACTGTCTGCTGTGGCAAAGAGAGGATCCTAAGTGGTTCCCGTTAAGAGGTCCAGTCCGATCTTCAGGATTATCCCGAGTATCTGAACAGCGTTCCAGGAATGTGGGTCAGTGCTTTAACTGAGTGGGGTTTTTTTGGTGTGTGTGTGAGTGTGTGTGTGACCCACTTGCAGTAGTCGGACCGTCTCGTCATGGATGACAAACCTGTCTGAGATGCCGTTTTATCGTTTTACTGCAGCTGCAGTGTTCAGCGAGGCTTCTGCGTATCGAAGCGGCAGTTTTCCGGTTTCGCCTGACCCCCCTTCAGTCTATCTGCAGAGACGCAAATGTAAACAGCACACATTTGTTCCTCCTGCAGCCTTTTGGTAGACAAATCTGTAACAATGCGTCAAAAGCTGCAGCCTGTTGTTAAATATGAATGAAGCAGCAATGATTCAGTATCAGATCTTTCACATGATGCTACATCTGGTGTTGCCTTCGCTGTCATCTGGAATTATGATTGTCATACATTCTCTGTCTTGGTTTCCTTTACGAATTATGTTTGTATTTCGACCAGCTGGGGGCGCTAGACCGAGCGCCCAACTTTTCCCATTTCCTTTGATTCCAACTCAAAGCTTCAACGGTATCTCCATGTCTGCACAGAAAATGTCCCAGTGGAAATGCGGGAGCCGCTCTACAAGGACCAGTATGACCAAGAGCACCTTAAACCGTCCATCAACAAGCTGCTCGTTTCCCCGGAGATCTACTGCCGAGCTCACGTGCTGCTGGCGCAGGTACACGGGGTCTCGGCGTCGCCGTCCCAGGCCTCTCCGGCCGACGCCGAAGCTCTGCTGCAGCTCCTGGAGAAGAAGGGTTTGGCTCCAAAGGTCCAGGATGCTGATGTCACCCAGGAGGACCTCAGATGTGTCCCCATCAGGATGGTGGGTGGACAGCTTTCTGGTCTGTCCTGTTCAGGGGTCCATGTTTACAGGCAGATGGTTGTATTGACCCTCTTGTCACCAATGCAGAAAGCCCATCTGGCCATGATCGACGCTCTGATGACGCTGGCCGCTAAAGAGATTGTGGACCAGGTCAAGATGGCGGCGGAGGCGGAGCAGATAGGCGCCGGGGCGCCGTGGGAGAACGCTTTGCTCTTCTGGGTCAACAGGGTGGGAAGATATGTCTTCAACAAATCTGATTGCGGGCCTTCTTTCTGGTGTTTCATATGTTGCTGTTTATTTAAGAAAAAGGCACTGAAACCTCTTAAACGTGTTTAAATGTTTTATTTTAATTGTTTCTAATGTCGTGCAGCTGAACCAGAAACTGAGAGAGCTCACGGAAGAAGAAGAAGAACCGCCCAGGCCGCAGACATGTTCAGATGTACAACCTGCTCAGGACGCGGTAAACACACACACACACACTCACGCACACACACACACGCACACACACACGCTAATACTGACAGTAGCACTGACCTCCCTCTTCTTGTCTTTTTCCACCTCCTCCAGCAGTGTCCATCCAGCCGTTGGTACTGGAAACTAGTCCCCGTAAGTGTCCATCTCTCCACCCCTCCCCCTCCTCCTCCCTTTCTCTCTTTTTGTCCTGCTTTACATCATCAATATCTGACCGATTAGATGCCGCTCAAAAATGTCCCCGTAGCTGCTAAAACCGATCGTGACAATGATTTTGACTCTGCGCGTGTGTTTGGCCCATCTGGATGTCAGTTTCATCTCAAACTGATAGTGTGAGCCACGGAGGGGAAGGGGAGATGTTGGAGAAGAGGGACGGAGGTGAAAGCGAGGGCGGGGGACAACTCCTCATACCTGGGACCAAAACAGTAGACAGCCACACAGCTTTTAAGCACCTTTCACATTAACATTTGGCTAATTTTTAAGTGTTTGAGTGTGGTTTTGCTGTGATTACACTTGCAGAATTTCACGTTAGTGTCATAAAATGCTTTAAAATGTCAGAATTTCATATTTTCTTTAAGTCCTCCTCTTCCTCCTCCCCCTCTTCCTCCTCCTCCTCCTGCTCCTCCCCCGCAGTGCTGTGTGACCTTTTTGGTGTGGCGGTTCCCGTGATGACCGGCCCCCTTGTCATTTATGCTTGTCTCCCTCTCTCTGCCACCCTCCCTCCCATCCAGCATGCTATCGCTTTTTGTTTGAAGGAGTCGGGGAATAAACCGCCAGTGGTAACGTATACCTCGCTCTTTTCTCACCCGCATCCTCGTCTCCCACGGCAACCCACCCGACTGACCGATCTTAGCAATCGCCACACCTTTACAACACTGCCGGCTATTTACCGACCGACCGACTGACTAATCACTGTTCCAACCCCGAGGCTGGACGGCTCCGTCTTTAGTTTTCACCCATGTTTACTTTGTTTTCACACGTGCGTGTTCGTGTGTCATTTTAAGAGGTCCGCAGTTGCTCCCTCAGGTTGACTCCATGCCAATAAGTCACATTCGGACTTCTTGTGTGGAAGTGTTTTATTTCAAGTGTTGTGGCTCTTTTTTTGGTGAATTTCCCCCTTTTCCCCCTCTGAACCTGCACTGTTATCTTTTCTGAATTCTAGGCTCACTGTTCTGTCTGCTGCATGGACACCAGAGGACCGATCTCATTATTGTTTTACGAGTTAATTTTTGTATAGTATATTTTGGTATTTCTGCAGCTAAACCCGACTCTGCACTTGGTGGTTGTTGTGTGTGTGTGTGTGTGTGTGGGTGTGTGTGTGTTCTGAATGTAGCATCATCTGTCTTGCGCTTTGCTTCTGTATGTTGTTTTATTTATTTTCTTCACTGGCATCATAGTTGGTCTTCTAACTTGAACCTCTTCTTATTTTCATATTTGACCCTTTTTTGCCTGATTCCCGTCAAACTTCTGAGCCTCGTCTCCTCTCCTGTCTTTTCTTCCATAGATTCGCTATAGAAAGGACAAAGTCCAGTCCAAGCTAACTCCCACATTTCCTCTGATTCATGGTGTCAAAGATCTGTCTAATGGCTGCGCTATTGCTTCTGTGCTGCACTACTACTGCCCTGTGTTACTGCCCCTCGAGGGTAAACACACACAAAGTGATGATTAAATATTTATAATTAAACATGCTTCCTAACAGGAAGTGCTTTAAATTGTGTCTTGTGGTAGCACAAAATGCTAATACTAAAAGTGTTTTTTCTTTGATCCAGATGTGTGTCTGAAGGACACCATGTCCGTCGCCGACAGTGTCTACAACTTGCAGCTGATCAGAGAGTTTTGCGAGAGCAGTTTACAGAGCTGCTGCCCCCTGGCTGTGGAGGACCTGCTCTACGCACCTCCACCGCTACACGTAAGCGTGGGCAGTTCTCACGTCAGTTGTTGCAGATTTGCAACCTAACCTGTTTTTTTGCTCCCCTCAGCTCAACATCATGAGCTTCATCTCCGAGCTGCTGCATTGGTTTGAAGTGAAAAAGCCGGATTTTGTCCAACCCGTACAAGCCACCGACCTCACAGGTGCGTGAGGGACACCTGGGACACCAAACGGACTTCAGTTCTCTCACGTTGTAGAGTGTTAACATCTTTTTCTACATCTCAGATGTCTCAGGGTTACTCGACTGTACAAGTCCCATCAACGGGAGTGGCAACAGGTAGGACAGTCCATCAGACTGTCGCCTTCATAAAGTGACAGTTGTATAACCAGCTCTGTCCCTCTGTCTGTGTGTCTTTTAGCGGATCGCCTTCCTTCATCCTGAAACAGCCCTTCATGCCCATCACCTCCCCTGTATCACCAGGTATCAAACCCTTTCCAATGCCCAGTGCCTCTAGTCCACACAGGTTGTAACTGATTCTTCTATCTGTCGTCCCAGAAAATAAATGCTGGACAAAGAAACAAATCAGGTACTTGTACTTCATTGCTGGATGTTCTTCAATGGTAAATGTTCAGCTGTGTTCATACTTTTTAAATTTCCTTTTGTTGGCTTCTGTGGTCTCTGCTTTTCCATCCTCATTCTGCCGCTCTCCATCCATTCACCCGTGTTTCCACCCTCCTCCACCTCTCTGCAGTCGTCCTCTGTCCGCAGTGACTTTCAGCATCCCATTTGGGCTGGACAGTGATGTTGACATTGTCATGGGAAACCCAATAGATTCTGTCTTTCGCTCCGCCAGCACTGACACTGGAATTCCTGCTATGACTACACCTGTGTCATCAGGAGGGGCCAATCATGTCCCGTACAGCCCTCCGGAGGACATCAGTCACCTGGTCAGCAGCTCTGTGCCGCTGCAGCGCTCATCCTGGGGGCCCTATGCCCACACGACCCCTCTGGGAGAGCTGCCGACCATCGAGGAGGCTCTAAAAGTGGCCCACGGGCCTGGTAGCAAAGAGCGGAGAAAAGGAAATGCAGCAGGAAAAGGAGGAAGACCGGAAGCCCGGTTACGTCCTGAAGGAGCCCCTGCTGGATTCTTCCTTCACTCTCCAGAGGAGGAGAATCCTCAGCTTAGTAGCTCGGCTCCTTGCCGCTCTGGAGTTCTCCATCGGCCTGTTGGAGGAGAGGGAGTTGATGGTAAACGACAGGGAAGGGGAGAGAGGAGGGAGAGGTCAGGGTGCACCCCTGATATGTCACGTGATGATGATTCTGTTCTGAGAGATGGCAGCGTGGACTCCTCCGAAGCATCAGATGATGGGCCGAGGAACGCCCCTGGTAACATGCGACCCAGTAAAGGCCACCATGGAAACCAAAGTGCCGGCAACAGCCCGCGGATGACGAGCTTTGCTGAACGACGAGACAACAGAAGGAGGCATCCTGCTGCTTCTGGGGAGGAGGCGGCCTCTGCTCCGACTCCAACCACGCCGGGCACGCCACACACACCCTCCACACCAGCAGGGGCACCTGGCCGCCAGGACAGCCCAGGTCCCAGAGGCCCCGAACCAGGCTCAGAAGCCTGGGAGCTGGGGGTCCGCCTGGAGGAAAAACGCAAAAGCATCGAGGCCCAAAAGAGACGGATTGAAGCAATCTTTGCCAAGCACAGACAAAGGCTTGGAAAAACTGCTTTCCTTCAGCTAAAAAGACAGCAAGGAGAGGGAGGAGGGGGCGGAGGAGCTGAGGACAATCTTACCCTGGAGGAGCGTCTCACACGCATGGAGGACCAGCTGAAACAGGAGGAGGAGAAGGAAGAGAAGGATAAAGAAAAGGATGGAGCGCAGGAGAAAGACAAATCTGCTTTGAATCCCCCTCGATTAGAGAAACAGGTAACATTCTCTATTGAGAGTAAAAAAGAGGCAGAAACTAAAAAAGCAGCAGAGAAAGGAGGTGAAGTCATGCTGGTGGAGTACAACGAAGTGGTGCAGAAGCTGAGTGAAGCTCTGCAGTCGCTGCAGAAAGACATGCAGAAACTCACGGAGCAACAGCAGCAACTAATGAGCAACCAAAGACCCCGAAATACACCCAAAAATACACCCAGGATTTCTGCCAAAAAGCAACCCGGAACCCCTCCCCAGACCCCTACACGGACGCCGCCGAGAACCCCAACAAAGACCCCTACAAGGAACACCAGTAAGGCCTGGATGATCCCTCCAGGGTCCAACCCAAAATCGACTTCCCCGTCTCAGCATTCTCAAGTTCTCACCTCTCCGAAAACGGCCATCTCTTCCTCCTGCCCGGCTCCTCGTACTAAGATCCAGTCCACCACCCCCCGGAGCCCCAAGCATCACCCTCGTCCCCAACACCAGCCTCACCCTCGTCCCTCTGAGCTCAAGTTCCCGCCACTAAACCGCATGTTGACACCGACCCACAATGTGGACACCCTCCCCCACTTACGGCGAGTTTCCCCCAGCAAGTGTCAGGTCCAGACCTCTTCATCTTTCCGTATAGGGGGTCCGCAGACTCCTAAAGAATCTCCCCAGCCTGTACAGCCCATCCAGCCCCCACAGGCCGATGAATGCCCCTCAGAAACCGGCTCCAGCGACACACCGACCCAGTTCAGCATGGAGCTTGAGCAGGATGAAGCTGTGGGGGGGTTGCCCGTCCTGCTGCACCCCAGGCAGGATCGTCCACGGGCCGCAGACGGGAGCAGCTCTGGAGCTCCATCTGAATGCTCGTTTGAGAGCGAAACCTTTTCCATCTCCGCTGCATACAGCAGAGGAGGTGACGCTGGGAGAGGCGTGAGTGCAGGGACGCACCGGTATGAGGTCAATGATGAACAGACGGATGAAGGACGTGAATTCTCCTCCGATTCCATGAGCGACCACACAGAATCTGCCGTGGAACCTGCCAGGAGACCTGCCGCAGCAGCCCTGGATCCCACAGAGCAGCTGGATCTGGCCATGGAAGCCATCAATACCCCAGAACAACCGGCTGAACCCAAAGAAGAACAAATGGGACTGACAGAAACCGCAGGACCGAGTGCAGAACAGAATGAATCGGGGGCAAAAGGAAGAATTCACTTCTTCTTTACCGTGAGTACTTTATTTAAATGCAAGGTGTTTAAGTTAAGATTGCAGTTATTTTCACAAGATTTGCAGTGCATCTTGGGTACGAACCAGTGGTTTCACCTCTACCGCGAGGTGGTTGTGTTTGACAACCTTCTCCTGTGGTCGCAGGAAGACGTGCAGAACGAAGAGGAGATGGCCCAGCGTAAAGCTCTCTTGCTGGAGAAGCAGCAAAGGAGATCCGAGGAGCTGAAGAAAAGGAAGCAGTGGCATGAACGAGAAAGAGAAAACAGGTGACAGGCAAATAAATTAACTGGAAGGAGGTATTAAGGACAATGATGTCATCAATGATCGGGTAAAAAGCTGATATTGCTCAGAAGGTCCTGCTCAAGGTTTCTTCCTGTTAATAGGAACTAACATAAACTGCTTGCTCTCCCTCTAGCACACCTCCTGTAGGGACGACCTCGCCGTCCGCCACGCCTCCTGCCACACCAGCGCGCCGCGGAGGTTTCACAAGAGCGGAGTATGCCCGCCGCCAGCAGCTCAGGATCATGGACGACTTGGACAAAATGCTCCAGCAGAAATCGGCGAGCCAAGTGCGGAACCCTGCCAAGAAAGCACGTTCAAGGCCTCGCAGCATGACGAGGGAGGAGACGAGGCTGTCCCTGAGCCCCGCCAAAACAACAACAGGTGTGGTCAGGAGACGAAACGCTGTTGATGACCACGCGGGAGATTTTAACATGAAAAAAATCTTGTCTCGACTATCTCCCCAGGGTCCAAATTAGCTAAAGTCCACTCTCACTCATCTGTCAACCTGGCAGCCACAGAGGAGCCCAGAAATAAAAGTGATGGCCCCTCAAAGAAAGCCAATAGGTACCCCAGATTTAAGATTTCCACTTTTGCAGCACCTCAGTTCATAACCGACCTGGAATTATTATAAATTATGAGCCAATATGGCAAATGTTAGCATGTTGCCTGTATCCAGGCCTTTGCTAAGATGTCAACACCAGCTTGAACCTGAGATAAAAATCCAGGTAACATGTCTCCTGAGGACATAATTCAGGCTTATGATGACGTCATCATACCCATCATTCAGAACATTTTGCCTCCTGTGTTAATTGTTTTTTCCTGCCGTAGTCGCCCGAATTCACCCGCTTGCATGACACCGAGTAAACTGACAAATCCGAACGGAGATAAGGAATGGGATACTGGTTCCAATGGAACCTCGCCAGCTCCAGAATACACAGGTGAGTTTTTTTCCCCCTCTCACATGCAGAAAAGTGCTACGGTTTGTGCGGTGCACACAGGCGAACTCTGGTTTCTCTGTGCAGGTCCCAAACTTTTCAAAGAGCCCAGCTTCAAATCCAACAAATTCATCATCCACAACGCTCTCTCTCGCTGCTGCCTCGCCGGGAAAGTCAACGAAACTCAGAAAAACAAGATCGTTGAGGTATTTCGCCGTTATCCCCTTCGTCCGCTGATCCTAATCACGTAAATCAATGTGTTGTCTTACTTCCTGTTTTCACCAAATGTAGGAGATGGAGAAGAGTGACGCCAACCATTTCCTCATCCTGTTCCGGGATGCCAGCTGCCAGTTCAGGGGCGTTTACACTATGAACTCCGACTCCCAGGAACTGGTGCGCCTGGCTGGCGTGGGCCCGCGGACAATCGGCTCCACTCAGGTGGAGTCCATGTTCAAATACAGCTCAGACAGGAAGCAGTTCAGCACCATCCCCTCCAAAACCATGGGCATGAGCGTAGACGCCTTCACCATCCCCAGCCACCTTTGGCAGGGAGGAGGAGGAGGAGTAGCTGGAGCTGGAGGAGGAAGCAGGAGAGCCAGCATTAACAAGAAGGCCGTCGCTTCAAAATGACAGAACGCTGACCTGTCCTGACCTGGAACCTTCTGATAAACGTATATAAAAGCGTCGTTGGTGTGCATGAGAGCACGGTTTGTTATCCCGGGCAGACGACACACCTCCAGCTGGAGCGTTCAGTTAACTGCACACAAGAGTAGCTTTGAAGAAGACTCTTCCTTTATACGTCATTTGTTTGAAACCCAAACAAAATAAAATGCCTAATTTTTCTTTCAGGAGAAAAAGAAAAGATTTTTAAAGTCATTTTTGTTTTGAAACCTTTCGCAGGAGAAACGGTACTGTTGGTTCGCTCTCCGGTTCTGCTGAACTCCACTTTTTTACACAGTGAAAATGCCTTTTT
The DNA here is from genome assembly GCF_901000725.2 of Takifugu rubripes. Classification (NCBI taxonomy): domain Eukaryota; kingdom Metazoa; phylum Chordata; class Actinopteri; order Tetraodontiformes; family Tetraodontidae; genus Takifugu; species Takifugu rubripes. Next base: position 10,833,035 of record NC_042301.1, read on the forward strand.
CCTCTTTCTCTGAATACAGTCTGAAGCTCCAACAGGCGGACTGAAGCACATTGGTTTTGTAACTGACGGATAGCCATAACGAAGCGGCGAAGGTCATGGGTCAGGCAGAGACGATGAACAACGATGTGGATGGATGTGTACCGGATATAAAATAAGCTAACATAAATGATATCACAGTGAAAAGTGAATGTTTGATCAATCTGTAGATTGATACTCACGTGTCAAATGATGAATAAACAATGTACTGGTTTACTGACCAGGTCATGCCAAACCTACGCAGGAGCTGCTCAGATGAGTTTCAGTGTCTGGTTTTATTTAAAAAGATACAGTTCAAATGTGAATTTAGTCAGTTTAGTTTCATTTTTCTTGTCTTTCATTTTTCTTGTCAAAGAGTTATTTATGATAAACTTTAACAACATCTAGTTTTGAGCCATCAGAAGCCACCGTAGCCTCACTTTTGACAGCACAGGCATTACATTTTCTATTTGGGACAGTTTGGTCCATCCAGGCTACTGTAGAACCACTTATTAATAGAATGTTTTTTTAAAAAGCCCCCTTTAGAAATCGTAGAGGGTGCGTTTTAAAAATGGATGCGGAAATCCAGTCCTCCAGGGGTGATTCCAACCAGGTTTTCTGACCTACCAGGTGGAAATCGCTTTCAATTTGCCTTCTTAAGATTTGCCAATTTGCCTCCACCTAGGAGGACAGAAAACCCGGCTGGATTCCAACACTCTGGTCCTAATTAAGCCTTATGCAGCTTTACATGTCACCCTAATCACTAAGCACCATGCATCAGGTTTGGTCATCAGTTGACAATCATCAGTCAGTCTGTATTTTCTATGGCATCTGTTACAATCAAGATTGTCTCTAGGCGCTTTACAGAATCCCAGGGCCTGACCCCCAACAAGCAACAGTGGCAGGAAAAACTCCCCTTTAACAGGAAGAACCCTTGAGCAGGACCAGGCTCATATAGGGGGACCCTCCTGCTGATGATGGCTGGGTAGAGAGGAGAAGGGGGAGGACAGGTAGAAGAGAGATTGGGCAGAGATCAGGGAAATACATTAATAGTACAAGCTGCTGGTATAAGAGTAGAGTGGGTCAGCAGGGTCGGAGCTCAGCAGGTCAACGTACAGCTATGCAGTCATGTGACTAGGACAGGAAGTGAGTTTACTAATAATGTATACCAGGGACATCGAAACCCAGTCCTTGGGGACCGTAATCCAACTGGACTTTCTGACCTACCGGGTGCAAATCTTGTTCCATTTTCCTTCTTAAGAGCCGTTTTCCACCCCGGAGGACAGAAAATCCAGCAGAATTGTGATCCTCCAGGACTGGGGTCTGCCCATCATTGACTGGATTTACTGGTCTGTTGTACGGATTTCCTTTGGGACAAAAATGTGAAACCTTGAAGACTCTCCTCATTCTTTACTTTTCTTATACTTGTTTTTTAAGAAAGCAACGCTTAATTTGAAGATAAAATATAACAGCATTCTGGGAGGGGGGCTAATCACTTATAACAAATACTGGAGGGTCTTGGAAGAGACCTCATGTGTGGATGTCCGGAATATTTAACATAAATATATTTAACATTAAAGAAGTATAACAAGCTTTTTGGTTTTCTTATATTTTAATGCACCTTCCTCTCAGGATATGGACAGACGACGTCATTTAAATGGAATCAAACTTTTATTGCGTCTGTTGATCAGATGTGTTGGGATCTCTGAGGTGGAGACACCAAACCATTCAGATTACATGACTCAAACCGACTTTTCTCAGCAAAATTAACAAAAATGTAGTAGGCCTATTGATAAACTAAAACTCTGTGTGTGTGCGTGTGTGCGTGTGTGTGTATCCTCCACAGAACTATCTGACAGGTGAATTCAGGTAAAATGAAGACAAACTGTCCTGTTTCTAACGATTATTCTTTAAATGCACTGACAAAACTGTAGTTTAGAGGATTAATAATCAGGTCTAATATTGCAGCATATAGCCCAGTGACAGTTCCGTCTGAATATATATGAAGCCGTAATGTACATAAATGAATTAACAGTGATGTAGCCAGAGATGATTACAGAAGCTAAACACGGCATCAACAACACAACATGATTAACGTGTTCTGATAAGTTAGACAAGCTCGCGTTTGTTGGTGCAGGAAGCTGCCAAAGCTGTGATCATATGTGCCATAAAGGAGAACCAGTGCCAGACTGGGAGAAGGAGGCTCCTCTTCACCACCATCAGCCTCCTCCACTGCCTGGCTTCAGGTCTCCTGGAGCTGCTGCTTATGTCATAACTGACTACTGAGAATCTTCTGTCTCCACCCCCAGGCTGCCGTTGCTTCCTGTGCGGTTCCAGGTGGTGGCGTCAGTCTCCAGAGACAGGCTGACGGAGGTGGTCTCTGAGGAGTTGGTGGACACATCCAGCAGGATCTGGGGGGCCGTGGGAGGGTGGCCGAAGGGGGCACTGGAGGGAGCTGCGCTGGATGGAGGCGTGTCAGAGGTGTTAAAGGCTGGGCTGGAGGAGAGGTTGGAGGGGTTGAGGGAGGGGGAGTCGGACAGCTCGAGGGAGAGGGACTCAGATTCAGAACTAATAGGGGGACCGCCCGTGGTGGTGGGTTTGGGAGGGTGCGGGGGGGTCGGTTCCTGAGGATCCGTGCAAACGACCTGCCCTTCTGCTATGTACCACACCTCATTGTGCCTGTTCAACAACTTCAGAGGACTATACACACACACACACACACACACACACACACACACAGACACACACACACACACACAAAATCAAATTGATTGAAAACAACATTTGGTTTTGACTAGTTAGATGTGAGAAAATTGCAAAAATAATCCCTTCAAATGTGCATCGTGGGTACTTTTTTTTATACCTGACTGCAGTTTCCAGGGGACATTTAAAAATGATGCACATGTTCAAAGGCAGCTGCATTAAGATGGGATTTTCTAAGGAAGTCCAACTAAAACCAGTTGGAAAGCATAAAAAAACATTTACAGACTTTAGTGTCTGTTCCACTCACAAACCTCTGGACCCCTGGAAACCTTTGTGTTCACATAAAACACTGAACTTAATTTTGAAATGTTGTAAAACACACAGATGGGGGTGAATTAGGACCATCGTGGTGATTTTGCGCCACCTAAAGGTGGAATTCAGCATTTCATTTCAAATCTAAAACAACTTCTCATGTACTTGTGAACTTATAAGAGGTTAAGAGTTACTGACACTGGTACCATGTCATACCTGTCATACCCGACTCCATAGTGGTAGCTGTGGTTGTAGGAAGCGCCAACTCTCTCCAGCTCTTTCGTCAGCAGGTGAGCCTGAAGCCTGGAGGTCACAGACAGCATCCAGCCTCCGTAACCCCTCACGTACACGTCCATCTCCGGCATCTCGGTGAAATACAGCTGAGCAGGAAATCAAAACATTTAGAATGATGATGAGACTTCATGACAGCTCGTATTTCTGCTGAGTCAGCAGCTGCAGCACCGTCACCATGAAGAGGATGAACTCGGCTCACCTTGTCATTGGTAGGTACCGGCGGTTTCTCCTGATAGGCTGCTGGCACCAGGAAACTGAGGGTGTAGATGGCAGGCTCCCACATCTTTGTCTCCTCGGGTATTTTGACCAGCACGGGGGCGGTCATCTCCATCTGGATGCCTAAACACGTCATAAAAAAACCTGACCTACATACCTCCTCCTTATGAGTTCCACAATAGAATGTAAATAGTTTTGGAGATACTTGGAAGCCAAAAAGGTAAGAAAGTCAATGCTTGATTTAGTTACATGGACGTCCTGCCTCTGATTGGCCCTCACCTCCTTCATTGGCTCCTGAGATGTACTGGAAAAGTCTTCTGAAAGCCATGGCAGCGCCCACGCCCATGAAATAAGCTTCGGCGTCCGTGGACACCCAGCGAGTGGGGCTGTAGTGTCGCACCTGCACACGCAAACGCACATGAACTCCGAGCCGGACCGGGTGTGAGGCTGCCTGAGACCTTCAACTGACCTCATATTCATCTGTTTCGCAGACCAGCTCATATTCCAGACACTCCTTTGACTCGGTACAGAAGCTGGTGTTGGTGCTCGGTCTGTAAGAGTCGAGAATTACTTCACCGCAGGTAAAAGCAAAGTCGAATTACTGAGATACCCCAGTTCTAAAATCGGACGATTTGAACCTTTGATTGTCCGGAATACCCAGATACATGCAGCCAATCAACGTTGAGGATTAAATAAATGCGCAAGAAAGAGAAATTCACAAATCAGATATTGTGGGTTTGCTTACACAGCACCCTCCGTTAGCGGATGCGGGGCTGCGGTCAGACTCACCCGACGCTTCCCTCCACAGAGCTCAGCACGATCAGTGCGACTAAAACCGGGAAGAAGTCCCTGAGGAAGGACAGACAGGTGCTCAGAACACATTGGGATGTGGACTAATCAGCGGTAGGAGCGGCGAGGAGCCGCGTCAGACGCGCGTCAGCGGCTTTTGCAGTGCGCAGATGAAACGGGACACGTTCCACTGAAGCAAAGGCGTTTTGAGGTCGGGAAGGGGGGTGGGGGGATCAGTACTCTGCGCAATATTTTTAAATGCTCAATTTGACACAATTTCTGCGGAAAATGTTTCAGATACGCGCACGAGGGAATGATCGCAAAATGATGCAAAATCTAAAAATAAATTTAAAAAGAAAATCCACCAAAACTTGGGGATGACGCTGCAGAAAAGTCCCCAAAGCCTCCAGATATTCACAAATGAACCGATTATCATCATGCGGGAGGAAATGAGCGCAGATTAGATACTCACATTGTCCCGGCCCCGCGCTTGTGCGTGTCCGTGCGTGTCTCTTCCACCTGCCGGCGGTGCGCAGAGGAGCGGAGGATGGAGAGACCGCAGTCTGCTGCACTCTGACGGACTGCAGTGAGGACCACACCACCCCCTCCCGCACCCCCAAAGCTCACGCCAGGGAGGGGTGGAGCTAAACCATCAAGCGCACCGACAGGGCGTGCACGCGCGCTGCAGTGACGAAGTGGTCCGAGGGGCCTTCAGAGCAGCGCTGATCATTCACCCCCCTAAATAATTGACATGGAAAAACCCAAGCTGTTCTTGATGGAGACTACTTTAAGAGTGTTTTTATGTTGAAATGCAGTTTAATATCACTCAGCAAAAACATTTGTGCCTTTTGACATCCACCAGTACCAGTGACACACTTTTGTTATGGGTGATGTTGAAGGTTCTTCTCAGAACCACTTTATTAGAACAATTCAGACAGACATCAAACAGCTCAACACCAAAGTTTCACACGCCCGTCCGTGCGTCTGGCTTCTGTCTCGCATCTGTCCATTTAAAAATGTGGCATTAGAGTCTTTACACGCAGTTCTCCTGGCTGGCATGTTTTGAACCAACACGTGTCTTTAAATTATTTACAACGGCCATCTCGGCTCCGCCTGGCTGCACGCACGTTTAAGCTTTCACCAATAACCCCCCCCCCCGTAATTGATAAAGATCACAACAAAAGCAAAAAGGTAAAAAAGAAAAAAAAACATTGGTGAACTCTGCTCAGACAGGACTGTGTGGCCATTAAAACGAGGACAAAGAGCGCGGCTGCTGCTGATGGAGCAGAATTCTGGTTTATTCATGGCCCACGTGGCGCCGTAACCTTAAACTCAACCGCCAGAGTGCTACACTGACGACCAACGAAATGATAACACTGAAATACCACTTTTCAAATTGCGGTGAAGCAATTTTCTGAAATACACTCCCTCTTAAACCCACACGTTTAAATCTAAAAGAAAAGCAGAAGGTGGCCTGTACAATGTGGCGATGTTACGTAATGACCCCCCCGGACATTACAGAGCCCTGAACAGTGTCAATGATATCACTGCTGAGCCTTTTACCTGAGTCAGGCTGGGGGGGGTCCAAGGCTGTGTGTTGTCTCTAATCCCTCTCACACACACACACACACACACTCACAAACACTCCTAACAAGCAGAAAGTAACATTTTAAATAGCAGATATTAGAACAGAGAAAACAGCAAATGTTTCTCTAAAATAATAATAATCTTTGGAAAAGAGAGAGAATGAGAGAGGGAGGGAGAGCGAGCGTCAAAAGAATGTCAGGCCATTTCCAGGTGCTCTGGAGAACCCACAAACATCCAATAATAGTTCTGTTGTAGTTCTATTTTTTGTTTGTATTTTTGATTTTTTTGCATAGCCAGTCAGCGGGCGGGGCCACTGCAACCAGGTCAGGAGTATAAAAAGAAAAACTGTCACTGGGGGTGGAGTGCCTTGGTCCAAGTGTGCCCCCACGCCAAGTCGGCCGGGCTGGGGACGATCAGTGGACACCCCTCCCAAACAAAGGCGCAGCTTCCCGCTCACAAATTGGACTCTTTCTGACGATCGCGTCCGTTGCACGTCTTCTTGACTTTGGAAATCCCCTCCAGTACGCCGGACTCCGTGACTCTGGAGAAACAAGGCAGTGTTAAAAATCCGGAATTCTGCAGAGGAGAGTTTTCAGGGATAACCGCCAGCAGCTAAGAGCTACAAAACTCGACTCACACTTCATCCATCTCTACGTCCTCCTCATCCTGAGGAAGTTGCAGGTAGGGGTTATTGGACGCTGGTCTGAACTTGTAGCCCGTCAACACAAAGAAGATGAGAGTGGACAACTCCACGAGAAACTGAAGAGAATGGGAAAGGGTGAGGATGACTGGAAAAGACAGCAAAAATGACGGGATGGAGAAACGCAAGGTTGCCTCACCTCGAAGCACCACTGCCACTGGAAAGGCAGAGTGACTTTGAGCAGAATGGCGATGATCCGTGTAAAGTAGATGTAGCAAACGATCTTGAAAAGAAAAAAAAAGGTTGCGTCAGGTGAGCCGAAGCGTATTTAAGTGGCGATCGGAGGAGATGAGTGGATGAAAACGTCCTCACCATGACGTAATAGTGCCGGAAGAGTTTGAGCTTCTCCAAATTGACCGCGGCTGAAAAACACGAGGCCCAAAGGTCACAACCACAGAAGAGAAAGGGAGGTTTTGCTGGGAAACACGTGTTTGCTCACCTTTGCCATCTGTAGTGGAAGCTTCTTGGAGGTGACGGATGGACCTGCAGAGAGGCGTGTTAGAGAACTACAAACACACCTTTTACAGGAGCAACCCCGGTAACACACACACACACACACACACACACACACACACCACTGACCAGACAACAGGGAACAGGATGGCTCCACAGCAGATGAGGTCGACCAGGAAGAGGATATTCTTCCACAGGTAATACTCGGTGGAACCTTCCTCTGTGGACTCGATGATGATGTAGGCAACGTTAGCAAGGACCTGGAGGACGACAGGTGAGTGGATCAACAATAGAAATCATCCATGAAAAGGTGCGTCGCGTCCACGCACCTGCAGAGGGATGACGATCATAAATATCTTCTTTTCCTTGTCAGACAGGATGTATTTGACAAAAGCCCAGCCGGTGCCAATCAGAGCCAGTGTGATGAAGAGGAGCGCCCCCTTGAGTCTACAGGGAACATGTCATCAATATGTTTAGGCAGAAATATGCTGCTTTAAAACTCCAAATGCTGATGGAAGTCCACTTACAAGTGTGTGATATAATACATGACGGCCCAGCCTTCGATCGGGTGACCCTTCGAGTTGATGAAGTGAAAATTGATCTGAAAACCAAGACGCACAAAGTAATAGAATAAAATCAGAATTAACATCAGGTTGGAGCAAATCATAGCAGTAAATGACCATTAACTTACACTGTGGAAAACCAAAGATGCCGATTTAGTGAAAGCCAGCGCTGCCATTAGCCAGTGGATCTTGAATACACTGTACCTGCAAGGACAAGGATGCAGTCTAAGCCAAAAGCTGACAAATCCATCAGCAATAGCTCGTAATGTCAATCTGCGTCGGCAAATTAATATTTATCAAATAGTACAAGGCATCAGCCTTTCATAGAACACAGCAAACCTTAACACCTGTATGTTTGCACGACCTTTTTAACATGTTTGTATCCTCCCGTTAGCATTTAGCTCAAGGCAACGTTGCTTGATTGGGTGTTGGTAGGAAAAGGCCAACGCCACGAGGGACCAGTGGATCCCTAAATGTTACATGATGTAGCTGTACCTGTGCTTCATGAGCGTGTACACCCAGATCATAGCCGCGGTGAAGAAGACCCCCGCCATGCCGATATACAGGCGCGACAGCGGGATTTCTGCTGCTGACAGGTAGCCCCCCGGATTCTTCTCCGTCACCTCCACCTGCAGAGAAGTTAAAGTTCTAACGCACGAATCTATTACACACACGTGCACCAACACATGCTCAACTCACAGTGAGGGAGTACGGCAATGCCTCTCTGTTCAGAATGTTTTGACAGTAGTGGAACTTGAGGCTGTACAGACCCTGAGCTTCCACGCCGAATGTCATGTGAAACTATGGGAGAGACAACAGGAAATGACCTCACTGAGCACAGTAATATTCTTATTAGCAACATATTATGTATGCGTGTGTTAACACTCCCACAGCAGCTTTACTTACACTGAAGTTGTAGGAGCCTTTGTGTTTGCCCAAATCTAAAGTCAGCTTGTTGAGCTCCTTCAGCTAGAATATAGAAAAAGCAATAAAAGTATATTAAATTCTGCTTCCATCAATTCATCACATGAAAAGACAAACATTTCTTACATTGAACTCAGTTTCTTCTGTTTTCTTTGCTTCAACTGCAGGAGGCATCTTTTCCTCCTGATCTTGAGGCTTCTCCCCCTTTTTGCTAGCTTGCTGTGATGCATTTTTGTCGCCACTGTCTGATTGTTTAATCTTTTCAGTTTTAACAGAAGCGGGCGCCTCCCTGGTCTTCCTCTCACCTACAATAAACAGTCAGACAGTGAGGAGATGTTCACATTTATCAACATAAGTGAAAGAAGAACTGAAAATCTTACCTTTAGGTGCTTCAGGCTTCTGTTTTGAGATTAAAATGTTGTCTGGCTGACCCAAAACTTTCACATTGACGCTACATAAAAGAAAAAAACTCAGTGTTCAAAGCTATTGAAACCACAGTGAAAGACAATTTTACAGAAAGATGGTAAAGCACTAACCTGGGAGTGTTGATATCAATGATGAAGAGAATGAGAGGCTCAGTGTTGCTCAGCTGTGTGTCACTGAGCAGACATGTCTCCATGTCTTTTGCCTGGAAGAAACAAACAGTCAAATAGACTATAAACACCCCCCTTTTCACCATAAAACCATCTGAATCTGGAACATTTTACAGCGTAGTTGGAAAGTTGACTAGCATAGATTATTGAAAACCACATACCGTAATTTCTGGACTATAAGCTGCTACTTTTTTCCTCACTTTAAACACCGCGCCTATTCTACAGTACGGCTTATTTATGTTTTTTTTTCGTGGCGCACTATCACAACTATTGTGAATCAGTCATTTTTACTAACCCTCATCAGCATGGAAAATACTAGAAGAAAAGCATATGATGCGGCTTTTAAGTTAAAAGCGATCACTCTGGCGGTTGAAGAAGGAAATTGAGCTGGCGCACGTAATCTTGGCATACGTTACGGTAATCAATGGCGAGAAGGTGGAGACGGCAGCATGAAGAACTGATCCAAAGCAAAAAGACAACAAAAGCTTTTAGACGTAAACATCGCAGGTGGCCCGAACTTGAAAACGTTCTGGAAGACTGGGTCGACACACAGAGAGCAGGCGGCCGCGGTCTTTCCGCTGTACAAATCAGACGGAAGGCAAAATAAATCACCACCGCCATGAAAACAGAAGATTTTAGAGGTGGGCCATCGGGGGGTTTTAGATTGTTTATTGTTTGAGTAAAAAAGCATAAACAACGAAATTTGTGTGTAGCTGATACAAACGTATATTTCACGGTAGCTACGTTACAGACACAGTTAGAAAAAAAAAAAAGCATTTACCGGTAGAATATATTTGTTTATGTTGCTAAACGGATTAAATTAAAAGAAAAGTTAAAAAATCTTGACGTGATAAAAATTGGATTTAAGGTCTCTGTATAAACATACAAGTGAAAAGAGTGGCTGATGTTCCTTACCTGTCTGTCACTCGTCAGTGACTCATCTCTTATAGTAATAAAAACATATACCGGTACTGAATGTTGTCGATCTAATTTTTCATATTACTACGTGGGACCTGCGGCCTAAAATCCGGTGCGGCTTGTATAAGTACAAAATTGATTTTCTTTCTAAAATTAGATTATGCGGCTTTTAATCAGGTGCGCTCTGTAGTCCAGAAATTACGGTACATCTGATCTGAATCTCGTGTTTTTTTATATTCTAAAGAAATAAAGATGCACTCACTGCGTAGGACATGACTCCATTTACACGGGACCTCGACAGGCTGAAACCAATCTGAAGAGAGGGTACAAGATGAGATCAGACGTTGGTGCCAAGGCATGTAGCATCAATTGATTTAGCAATATTCATAAAGATGAAAGTGGGCTACAGTTAGTGGTCTTTCAAAGTGACTCACAAACTAACCAAACTGCACTTTCAGTACCAATGGTAATTTTGTCTTTTTCTCCAGTGAATAAAGAAACAACACCACATAATGCCTATCTTTCATTGTCATAGAACGCTGCCATATCTATTAAGAAAGTCAATAATACAGTACCAGCAAAACCTGTTCAATATTGTGCAAACAATGTCTTGAACGCGCTAAGTCACAGAACTTTGTTGGGACCAAATTGAACACAGTAACAGACATTGTTTTTTATCTCCTAACAGAAAGCTGTTTAATTTCTCTATAGGTCATTTTAACATTGCACAATTTCCTCCATCACCAAGGAAAACGTTTATCTTCCTATTCCTGCCCCCCCCCCCACACACACACACACACACACTTCTTTGTCTAAATCACCCAAACTTACATCACAAACCAGCCAAAATATGCAACGTGTCACAAGATTGTGATACATAAAGCAAGATTATATCTCCTCCAAAAATACCATTTGTACAGAAATATGGTTATAGCAGCCTGTCCTCTGAATATACGTTATCAAATCAATCAATCATGTACAAATAACCCTCCCTAAAAAGCCCACGTCATTTAACACGTTTATAAATACGTGGAACACACGCACGCACTTACAGGGTATGCGCTGCCGTTGACCAGCTTTTCTGGAAGACGCAAAGAAGTCAAGTTGACATCCAGAGTCCCGTTGGGAAAGAAACCAAAGTTGTTGAGATCCACATAAGATCGAGTTTCGTTCTGCAAAGACAGCGACAATCAAAAGTCATACTTGACAAATTGCTTAACACATCACTATTGGACAACTAACAGTCACACGTTAACTTAAAGAAATAAATCCTGTTGTGAGTTATATCACCATCACAACAATCATGTTATTCTAAGTCACAGCGTGACCGCTATTCCACATCACAATTCATGTAAGCTAAATAAACCACTAGCTAACAATATCAAAATAGGATTGGAGGACTCCAATCGGTACATTGCTTAGCGTTAGCTCGGTAACGCCGACTGAAATTCCTAAGAGAGCGGTCTTACATTTAAAGTGAGCTTGTGTATCCTAGCTTTGCACGCCGACAGCAGTGTTAGGAGTAAATATGCAGCCACGACACAACCCTTGTGTGCCACAGCCATCACTAGTCACTTCTCGACCTGCTAGCGACAACCGCTAATGTTAGCTAACGAAAGTCTTAGCCAGATGGTTAAATAGCGAGGAATCAAGTAGTCCTAGTATGAAACGAGGCAAGGTGAAGCGCTACTATTATTTAAATCCACACTGTTACTTATTTAACGGGATGTTTCTCAATTAACTGTGAGCTTTCCAAATTCCCAAAGGTGAGTACATCGTGAAAGGTACCAGTTAGCCTTCAATTAACAAACTCGGACTTCCTGGTTTGACTCCAGGACAAGACGTCACGCCAACATTGGCGCACACTTCCGGGTCACGTGGTCTTAAGCTCGCGCTGCGCATTTTCAATAGCATAAATTAGCAGGTATAAATGTTTTTGTGATTAAATATTGAATATCCACAATGCCATTGGGTGCTTTGCTTATAATATATCAAACGGACCGAATTATCTGGGGTTTTTATTATGCGTGTGCGAGTTTCCGGTTAAACTGCTGATGAGTCCCATAAATTCCACGTTGGATTGGATCAGCTAGTTGCTCTGTAGACAGATAAACTCACACTTGGAATAAATTATTCCCTGTCGACATTTGAACGGCGCTACAGGATAAATGTGAGCACTGAAAAACTTTAAAAGCCTTAAAACAGCAGCTCCAAATTATTACAGAACAAACCCTCTTGTAAGACTTCAAGAAAGAAGCACAACTAAATATTTACAGTAAAATTCAAGGACAGGCTACATGGCTTGTTTTACAGCTGTTTACTTAGAAATAAAGTTCCAACATGTATATACATGTTCAAACTGCTTGAAGAAAGAGCAAACTATAATAGTGGTGTTGTTTTGTTATTATTATTGAAAATAGTTTAACATGATCCCAGCTTCTTGGCCAAAAAGAGATAAACCACAATGGCAAACTCTGAAACTACATTACTCACATTACATTAATCACATTATACTTGTTACATTCATTCATATTGTCATACTTTTGTCAAGTATTGTGATTTTTATATATTTAAAAAAACATTTAAAAAAAATCAGTTATCTGTTTAAATATAATTTTAAAACTGTAGGAAGACTTTGGTTGATGTCCGGCTCTGGTTGCAGCTGGTTAGTTTATTTGCCGATGGTTATATTGCACGCATTGCCGGCAACTGAGATGGTTGGAGCGATGATCGTGCTCCCCCCCTCCGCTGTCATCATGGGACGGGGTGCTCCACCAGAGGAGGAAGATGGAGTACTCCTCTCTGTGAATGGAAGGATGCAACAGAGATCTTCAGAACACTGAGTCTGATACAGACCTGTGAGTTGTGTTTCTGTCAGTCTCACCTGGAGCGTATGCACTCATTAACTCCTCTGAGGCCTTGGTCATATTCATCCTCCTCAGGGCCTCGTTGGTGATCTTCACTGCCGTCTCTTCGCTGTAGCTCCTCAGTAGTTTATCCACAGTTTCAATGCGGGATGCATCCTGCAGGTGGGCTCTGGGGATGGGATTACAGTTTTCCAACAAATCCAGTGTGAGGTACCACTTAAAGGTTTTAAAGTCTTCCTTCAGCAGGTCTTCCAGGATCTTGAGTAGCAGCTCCTGAATCAGCATCTTTTCTCACACTGAGGAGGAAGTTAAAAAAGAGTTCAGCAGCTGTGGCGGTAACTACAGTGATTACTCACGCGATCGGCTCGTGGCTGCGCGCGAAATGAAAAGGGGGGGGGGGGTCAGGAAGTAAAAAATGTTCTGAAAGTGAAATTCAACGTTTAAGAGGATTTAAGCCGAAAACACTAACCTTTCTTCAAATAAACCAAATTAATTCACCATCGTATATCGGCCGTGTGAAGCAGAGACATGGCGGGTTTCTTTAATGTGTTTGGAAATTTACATCACAAAGCAACTAAACAGGAGTCTTCTGCGTAATTCCGTATTAGCAGGATTAATATCGAAAAATAACAGCATAACAGCTTCATGGCTTTAAAATTACAATAAATCAATTGCAAACGACACGTTTGTGCAAGTACCGTGGACGATTTCAGTCAAAGTGAAAAGCAGCAACTTTACTGACCTTTGTTTTCGAAAATCGCAGCAAAATTAGTTCCTCAAAATCCGAAAGAAATCGTTTTTTAAAGAATCAGTGTGATTTATTTAAAGCTGCTACTTCGTTGACATGAAATAAACGTTCACCGTCGTCGTGGGTTAGGGTTTCGCTTTTTCAGGAAACGGCTGTTAAGCAACAGTGGAAAACCAGACTGATAATTTTAAAAAAAAACTCGAGGACGGATATTCGATGTCTTTGATCTGTTCTTGCCACTAGAGGTCGCCAAACATCACCTGTACAGCCTCAACCCGACTCATCCTGAGGGTCACTTTCTAGCCCATAGGTGTCAAACTCTGCCCCGTGGGCCAAATTTGGCCTGCAATGTAATTATATTTGGCCTCCGAAGCCATACCAATTGACTATTAGAGCTGGCACACCGGTATTATCGCTTAAAGCGCATGTGCTAAAACTACAAATACCAGAATGCTCTGCTAGTTTTTTGGTGTGAGAATCCACACTACACATCAGTTGGTGGTGGTAATGCATCAATATGTGGCTTGCCAACCACCAAGAAAGAGGAAGCAGTCATAGCGACCTTATATGCTAATGCTAATTCTGGCACCGCACTACCCCTCTGAAAAATGGTAAAAAGAAAGGATGGACCTGTCTGTCTTGTATGTGGAGCCAATGTGCATTACAAGGAGAACAACAACAGATGACACTATTAAATGCAATACCAAGACAAACACAAGCACCTGGAAATGACTCAAAGGTGCCAGAAAGTAGAAGAGATGAAAAGGGATTACATTTACATTACATTAACTTACAATGGAAAAAGATTACTGTTGAAATTTAAAAGAGAAGAAATGAATGCCAGTGATGTGTTTTTTTTATTTGAATTTCGATTTTGCATGTGTGCAATAATAAATTATATATTGTATTGTGTTAAGCTTTACTTGTTCCATGTTCAGTTGTGGAGCAAAACTAGTTTGGGTCCATACCAAAAGGTTCCGTGTTATAACTGGAGGAAGATTTTTTTTCAATAAATATCAATGTTGGCCCGTGACTTTGTCCCAGTTTTGAATTTTGGCCCACTGGGTATTTGAGTTTGACACCTCTGTTCTAGCCCATATGCAGCAAATGGGTGTAATCACACCCCAAGATGAACATTTATGTATCAAACACTTCCACTGTTAAGTTACAGGAGAACCTTTAAGGCATCAGAGTCACAAAAAATGTTATTGCAGTCTTAAAATAATGTTATAATTGACTTTGAGCAAAAGTGAAGGCTAGAAGAGGCCACCGCAGCTGGCGCGTCGTCACATCCTTGTCACAGCTACCACGTGTGACACCCTGCTCACACTCATTCTTGCCCTCCGCAGAACCACATTATTCTTGACCCTCCCTTCCTTCCTCTTCTGATATACCAACAGAGAACGCCCACCATGGGTTTCAGAGGCCAGGGCAAAAGGAATCTCCTCATCACCAGTTTCAGGATCACACAAGCAAAACACACACTTACCCACCCATGCTTTTCTTAGAAGCTTAGGTCCACGACGCTGCTGGTGTCACACAGTCAGTAACGGGCATTTGAGAGAGACGGGAGACTCTGAAGGGAACGTGAAGGATGACAACATCTGGATGGACCATCACGCTGTTACTGCTCAGCCTGAGCAGCTCGGGTGAGTGTAAACACACACAGACACACACAGGTACAGTTAGAATCAGAGATGCCTCCTCACAACTGAGATGAACCACAGGCTCATTTATAATTGTCTTGATTAAATCCATCAAAGCTTAATTTAATCATAAAAACTGTGTGTGTGTGTGTGATCACAGTAGTGACGGTAGAATACGAGCACAGCTTTCCAACATGTGACCTTGATTATTTCAACCTGCCACCACAAAATTCTGCAATTTTATTGTTAAAGGCAACAAAGTGTTTGAATGAAACAGCCAGCTTCCCCAGACACAGCAGCAAAATGTTGATTCTGTGTTTTCCTTAAATCGTGTCTGAAAGGATTCTCTAACACTTTCACTGGACTCCAGACTGTTTATTTCAAGGGAGTGAATCAGCCTAATCTTCGATCAGCCAAAGTCACAGACCAGGCGTTTCTCTCTCCCTGTCACACACCCTAATGAGCGATCATCTGATAGGCAGGAGAACAACCACAGGATCCAGTGGAACAATAGTCACAGAAAAGAGGAGCGAGTTCTATTGACTTGGGCAGGGTGTCCTTCCTTCCTCAGAGGAACACGCTGGGTGGATTCAGGGCCCAATGAAACTATTGTTCGCGATTTCAGCTAAAAGGAGCAATATTCTGCAAGATGGCAAATTTCAGCTGCCCCCACCCTCCGCTAAGTAGAGAGAAAAGATGTTAGAGCAGAAAAACACTTCTCCAGTTTTTCCTGCCTATTAAAAGGTATTTTGTGTCTTTCCCTCCCCTTGACCTCAGCCTCCTCCTCTCATCTTTACATTAATACACCTGCTCCACCTCCTGCCACCAGCGCCCATCCCCCTAGCGGCTCGGCGCAGGACAGGTGCCCCCTGACGATATCACCCTCCGTTCTGGTCATCAGGTATGCGTCTAATTCCAGGGTAGTCCAGAGGTCACTCTGGCGTGTTCTATTTAGTTTTGTGTCGCCTTCTCATCACAGGTTTGGAGATCCGGTCACTCTGAACTGCTCGGTGAACCAAATGGAGTTTGAAATCCTCGGCTGGGAGGTCTCACTGGTAACAAAGTCAGGGGAGAAAGAAAGACCAGACTTTGTGGCACCTGTTCAGTTCAAGGGGCCTCCTGATCCAACAATGGAGCGGTTCCTCGTGTGGAACGTGGAGAGGATGACCGAGTGGGACATCAAACTGACGTGCTTTGCCCTCTCATACCAGTGGCGGCAGTGCTCCCTGAAGCTCCCCGTTTTAGTCTACAGTGAGTTTCGTCATGCCGGGAAAGGCCTTGGGAGTCGTCCGTGTGGTTCATCTGCTGACCTGTTTTCACAGAGCTTCCAGAGGCCGTCTCCATCAGCTTTGTGAACCACACCGGACCGCTGCTGGAGGGCCGGCAGTACACGCTGCAGTGCGATGTGCAGGATGTTGCTCCCGTGGAGAACCTCACCGTGACCTTCTATAAAGGAACGGCTGCCTTAGGCACGCTGCAGGCCAAAAACTGCGTCACAACCCCAGCAACTGAAGTCTTCACGCTGACCATCAGTCCTCACAGAGATGACGATGGAGTCCAGTACTGGTGTGAGGCCAAGCTGATGCTGGGACCCAATGGACCCCGGCATCCCCCGGTGATGACGTCAGAGAAAATAACAGCCGCAGTCCTCTGTGAGTCGACCTCAGTTCCAGGACCGTCTAGCTGGCCTTTGACGTTAGCTTATGGATCCCTTCATGGCTAGCGCTGCCAATGCTAAGTGCTTTCCTCCATTTACTTTTCCAGTCGATCCTCAGCTCATCTGTCCCACCAAACTGCAGGTGAGGGAGGGAGAGCGCCTCAGCTGCGAGGTGAGAGGGAACCCTCCACCTTTCGTTACCTGGTACAGAAACGGCGAGGTGGTTGTCCTGCCGGCCCGCGCCCGCAGAGAGGATGCTGGGAAATACACCGCCCTGGCCCGGTGGCTACTGGAACTGAAAAACTTTACAGTGGAGGTGGAAGTACTAGGTCACGGTAGGTCAGAAACCTCATTTCACTTTTGATGTGGAGGAAATTTTTTTGAATCATCCTTTTTTTCCCCACCCTTTCCAGGAAGCACAAACAGCTGTGACAGATATTTCCTGCTGCTTGTGGTGCTCATACAGATCATTAACTGCATGTAAAACCCTGCTGAAGGACTACGTGCTCTCTTTCTCACAACCAACTGCAAGAACTGTGATACCAGTTAAACTTTCTCCTTCAACCACACCGGTTGGTTGTTGGCCAAGTTTAACATTGCTCTTTATAAGCTGATTAAAGTCGCCCTTCTGAAGAGGTCCATTTTCTGATGCGAAAATCCTAAAGAAACAAAGATGCTGGAGTCCAGAAAAGGCTCAAAACAGGAGTTTTGTTATTCCGAAACACTGATTAGTGTTGATATCTAGAAAATAGAGACTTTGTGAATCACTGAATTTTGAGCCCTCTCACTTAACGGCAGCAGGATTCAGGCAAACAATCCTCAAGTGAGTCAGTATTTTATTGGCTATTTTATTTACACTGTACAAGGTTGCATCGCATCTTCAAATGTGACATTTTATTAATCCAAAGAGTGCCCCCCCCCCCCATCCCAAACCAACACTGTTGAATCTGAACATCAGCTGTTTCTCTGCTCTTTATTAAAGTGCTTCAAACCCCAATGAAGGAACTGGTTCGTCTGCAGGATAACAACCAAGTGGGAATTTCTGAAACTCCATGAGTATCTGAATGATTCCCAGTGTTCTGGACCCCATCAGGAGCTATCTGAAGGAAAGATGATGAGGGTTATTTTTGTTGCAGACACAGGACAGGCATGTTTTTACTAGGGACGGATGGGTTTTGGGGGATTACAATGGGATTTTTCCACCAAAAATCTAGTGGAATGAATTTGGAGGTGCTGAAGTCTGGAATCCGTTCAGCAGGTTTTCCCAGTGATGCATTCAATCTTGTTATTTTGGATCTACACCCACGTTCTGTTCTGTCCAGGATGAAACTGGGCTGAGAATTGTGTTGTGTTTACTTACATTGGATCAAACTCGCCGCCTGTCCTCACTGGATGGCGGCATCAGCACCGTCTGTGGGCTGACCAGCATCCATGTATCCGGAGAAGTCTCCCAGCGGCAGCAGGTGGTACACCCCTCTCACTGGGAACTCCACAGGGCTGGACTGAGGGGGTGGAGGAGGCAGCGGAGGGCTTTTGGTATCCAGTGCAAAGCTCCAGCTCCTCACCGAGTGGTTATATTTAGCGATGGCCGCGGCCAGAAGCTCCTGGGGCACCAGCAGGGGCTGCTCTGGCACCTGATCAGCGAGGAGGTTCAGGGGCGACGGGCCAGGGGCAGACGTGACCAGAGGACATCCAGCAGACTCCACAGATGTTGAGGAACCCGCAGGTGCCCCCTCTGTGCCTCTGGGTCTATACTCTGGCTTTTTTGAGGCTCCCCTCATCGGTGGAGAACACTGAGCAACGCCACTGTCAACCAACGGATCTCCTGGACCGCTGCTGACCACCTGCTTCTTCTCCGCTCGGGCCTTCTTCACACTGGAAACACAGGCAGGTCTTCTTGAAGCAGAACATTATATTTTTGCAGAGGTGGAGTCATCTCCTAAAGCTTCTACTCACAGTAAGGATGGAAGGAGGCCCAAAAGCTTCCTGCTCTCCCTCATCAGAACTCTGAAGAGACACACCACATCAGTCCGGTTTTGATGGCTGAATGTCTGAGTTTGCCATTTACCTCGACTGCATCCATCCTCTGGGCCACAGCGGTTTGACCTCCTTGTCCAGCAGGGTTTTCAGGACCTCCTCCAGCTCTTGGCTGCCTTTCTCCTTGTTCTTCTCCAGTTTTGCCTTTAACACCTGACTCAGACACTCCCTGCAGGTCAACACCAATCAGAAGGGTCAGATTTTCCCAGGTGAAGGCAAAGCGGGAACTTAAACAATCCAAAACCCTCTGACCTGATTTCTTCTGTCCATTTGAACATCTTCTTAGGACTGCCTCTTTTCCAGCCCCTGTCCTCCACGTTGTCCTCTACTGCAAGATTCAGCTTCTGTTGGGCATCGGTCTCCTCCTCGGGTGCTCTGATCATTCAAACGAGGACAATCATTTATTCCCAACTCAAACACGTTTGGTCCAGGATCTTGGACACCAAGAAGAAGGAACTGACTTGGGTTGATCGTATGCTTTGCGGATTTCGTAGAAATGGGTGATCTGGTCTAGCATGGCTGTGCTGATGGCCTCCTTCAGTTTGTTCAGGGGATCCCCGCGATCATGAGGCTCCTTCTTGTCAGAAGTCAACGAATCAGACGTCAGAGTAAGGACGCGGCAACCTGCTAGGTGGATTTCAGGATCACTGTCCCTGTGGGCAAGCAGCAGCTTCTTCACACGTTTGAGGACCGTGTCTCTACTACACGGCAGGAAGGAGGACAGGTGAGTGTAGACTTTGGATCGCAGCTGTCCGCCGTGTTCCCGACACTGCAACTCGATGCTGGAGGAGAAACGGTGTTAGCATTAGCTTAGCAACAGTTCCCTTCTTATAGATGCTGTAAGCACAGACGTGTGCTGGGAAACTCACTCCAGCAGGATGGAGTTGATCTCTGGTGTGAAGAACTTTAGTTTTGATTCCCCCTCAGATGTCTTGGCAGCCTGACAAATGAACACACATCATCTGCATACGTGGTGCATTTATAGTGAACCTGGTAAATAAAAAACAGCCTCACCACTGCGAGCTTCTCAATGGCCGCCGCCAGTCCTGGAGGGACCCCGTCTGGCAGGCAGACATACTGGTTTGGGAAAGTTACATTCGTTTGGTCTACAGGAGGCTTGAGTTGCAGATGAGCATCTGGGGGCGGAGCTTGAGTCACGTCATCTTTGTTGGGCAGTAAGAGCTGCAGGTCTGCAGCAGGTTGGGTTACCGCCATCCCTTCGCTGGCCTCCAGTAACGAGTCCAAATCAATGTCAAAGTCCACAGCGCTGGCCGCCTGGATCAGGGCGTGGTCATTTGTGGATCCGATCAAACTGAGGAGTGGGTCGGTCAACCCTGAGACCCCGCTCTCTGGTGCATCCATGGGGCAGAGAGGGATTTCGAGCATGCCCGCTTCCTTCGGAAACGTTTTCAGCATGCTGGGGACGCTCGGTGTGCTGACGTTCTTCTTCCTCTCCCCATCTGCTCCAGATAGGCTGGAAGATAATACACACACGTGTTCCTTCTTCCTTATGTTGCTATCACCACCACTGTCTTCCTGTGGGTGGGTGGGTGGGTGGGTGGGTGGGTGATTGATTGATTGATTGATTGATTGATTGATTGATTGATTGATTGATTGATTGATAGATTGATAGATTGATAGATTGATAGATTGATTGATAGATAGATAGATAGATAGATAGATAGATAGATAGATAGATAGATAGATAGAAAGAAAGAAAGAACAGGCCGAGGCTGAATTTACGGCATAGAGGGGAAACGCCACTCACCCGGTTTGAGGATCCTCATTGGTCTTCATCCCTCCATCTTCTTTGCGCACCTTTTTCAGCTTCTCCCCTCCTGGATTGCGTTTACGTTTCTGGAATTTTATAAAAGGTTAACCAGCCCAGTTTCAAAATGATTAATTCAGTGACCAGGACGTTCACGCTACTCACTTTTACACCTTTGGACATTTCCGGATGCGACGTGTCCTCCAGGTCAGAGGTCAGGCGGAAATGCAGAGTGCCCGAGTTGACATAGAATCCTCCAAACGTTGTGGTGAGGCAGGCCGGCACAAACTCGTCGTACTGAAACCGGTTAGAGGAGCGGTCAGATGTGAAATCAAGATTAAGACTGGGGAAAGTTTAACATACCGCTTCCGAGTTGTCAATGAAGGAGTCGTCCTCATCGTAACCATATCCGATATCTATCAGGTCCTGAATCCGATCTATTTTCTGGGTTTTGGAACCCTGCAGAGACAGACGACTGAGTTTTCTCTACTATTGAAATTTTTGAAAAATGCTTCCATCTCCTGTTTTCTCACATATTTCTCCTCCAGCTTCTTCACCAGAGCAGCAGTTTCATCCTGTTCTCTCTCCTCCTCCTCCAGTCTGCTCAGTGGGACTTTATCTTCGGTACCATTGCACTAAAATGTGGACCACTCATGATTAGAAGAATAATCCACAATAACAGCTAACATGGCCATTAAATCCTGGATGAGAACCTGACAAGAACATAATAAATAATCATATTTCTACATTTAGCTCTAAATATTGGTGCCCCTAGGTGGATTTAACCGTTAAGATTGCGATTTATTTCACATTAATTTAAGAAGGAATCCCACCGTCCGGTCAATGAGCTGAGTGTAGTTGAACTCTGGGAAACTCTGCTCATCCGGCTCGAACAAATTGAGGAACAGGCGGACCGTGTGGGTGTCGGCGGGTCGGTCCGGACGGGTCTCCACCAGCCGGACATCGGACGTAAAGGAAGAGGACGGGAAAGGACGGGGAAGTGCGGTCAATTGGACTCTCCGAGGTTTGGCCATCAGGAATCCCGACACAGGCCGGACTCGGCGGTCCGGGTCAGCGAGGTAACGGCTGGAGAGCTTCAATCAACCGCAAACGCGTTCAGGTGTGCTGCTCACGTGATCGGATCCCTTTCCCCACGTTAGCTCTTGTAACAATATTGCGTTAGGTTATAACGCAGGTTATATTTTCACGTATTGTGACACACCTGTAGCAAGATACATACGTTGGTATCAGTTTAGGCAGTCGTAACACAAAATCGGAGCAAGTGGCTTTGATATTAAAGTTTTTAAAAGATCAACGGTCCCTCCGGAATCCGAAACATCAAGAACATCTCATTTTAAATCTAATTTTTGATGATGGGAAGTTTTGGGAAAAAGCAATATTATCAGATATTTTGTCATTATGCAATATATTGTACATCTTTTCTACAGAATAAAGGGGGATATTTTTTTAATTTATTTTGTGCAGTAATATTGAGGTGAAATTTGCACACACTCAACATTGTGTAGTTTGTGTGAATAGTAGTCGTGGGAACATTAATGCTATATTTTATACATTATTTTAAGATTCAAATGTAATTTAAAAGACCGCGTGACGACACTGTAGTGTCCCATTTTTACCACGAGGGGGCGCCTTTGATCCATATGACTGAGATAAAGCAACGTTAACAAGATCAAATTAAAGATTAAGGACAGGTAAACTACCTAACTGACTTACTCTTTTATCAGTTCTGTCGATATTAAATATATATTGCTATAGATTTTCTTTAACATGAAATGGCACGTTCACGCACCCGCCTATTATAGGCAGCAGAGTTTGAACCCGTGTTCAAACAGTCGGTGATGGTTTGACAGCAGCATGTTTGTTTAAGCATCAGCTTGTAAAAAGCAGACTGACACCCCGGGTCAGAGAGACAGTCGTGAGTAAATCCGCCTCTTTCTCATGCTGCCTGCACAGAATTGACTCTGACAATTACAATAACGGGATAATTGCAACCTGTCAGCACACATTCTGCTTTAGCATATCACAAAATAACCAATCTTAGCTTCTCACCACACACACACACACACACACACACACACACACACAGAGTCCCTGATCTGCATAACACACACAGCCCTGTTTTGTAATTATAAATGAATTTCACGGTATGAAGATTTTAATGCAAATAGTATGGATCTTTTCTCTCTCTGACCAACTTGTGTGTGTGTGTGTGTGTGTGTGTGTGTGCGCGCGTGTGTGTGGATCAGGTTGCAGCCTGCCTTTGTTTGACTAGCCTCCCCTCTCAAATGAGTTAATGGGATGGAAGTTATTTGCTACGCTGAGCCGAGGATGCGAGGTCAGGCAGAAGTGTTGAATTAAAAAAAGAGAGGCGTCAATAAATGTGCCGGAGACAAAGAACTAAAACACACTCGAGCAGGACAAAGACGGACAGATGGAGACTGCAGGGGCTGTGTGTGTGTGTGTGTGTGTGTGTGTGTCACGGTCTGGTAGCTGACAGGGACCCCATCAGTGCAGGATCAGAGTGGGGAAATTGGAGGACAATGTTAGAAGAGGGGTGTGGGGGATAATTTAAAGCGATCGGGGAGGCGGTGTCCCAGAGGTGCATAATTCACTCATTCATTAACTAGAACCAACAAGAGCCAATATTAATTAACTCATTCCTGGTGGGGGCCTTGTGAGGGATGCTGTGTTTTGTAGGCCTCAGATTCCTGGAAAATAAAGGGCTGAAAAAGTCACAGAAAAGATGACTGTATGCTTTGTAATTTTTAATTGATGTTGTGGAGGTATTGGCACCGTAAAGAATTAATATAAGAAAGATTTGAGGTAGAAAAAGACCATTTTTAATATTATTTCACAGCAGAATCGTTTTAACAAGAGTATAAACCCAACATTATAGAAAAGAACTTCAGGAATCGCTTGCATATAATTATGGTTTTTCTTTTCTTTTCTTTTTTTTTTAAAGATTTAAAGCTCTAAAAGAAATAAACTGCACAAGAACAGAGGATAAGATCATAAAATACAGATGAGTCACTTATCCAGATTTAGTACCAAGTCATTGGATCAGTTCATAATTTTTTATGACATATGTCCTCGACAATTTATTTTCCTTATGTTTAATGTTAAAACAAACTGGCAGTCAACATAGAGTCCAAGTACTGCACACAAGTACTAGGAGTTCTGGGGGATATACAGAGGCTGATCAGGTTTAATGACTTTTAGAACGTTTAATATTCTACGGTTACATTTGCAAACAAAGTTATCTGAGGGAAATTCACCATCAGAAGTGTGTTGAACGAGCTTTTGGTTGAGCGGGGTCTGACCTCCTCTCTTCCAGTAGGGGGCGCTCCGCCGTCATGGTGTCAGGCCCTGCTAACTTTGATTACGCTTTAAATAGCTGGATTTAATGAACGTCGCCTAATTAGGTGGGATAACAGCTTTAATTGATAAGTAATTATCTGCCACAAATTGTTATTAATTCTC
Source organism: Takifugu rubripes (assembly GCF_901000725.2). Classification (NCBI taxonomy): domain Eukaryota; kingdom Metazoa; phylum Chordata; class Actinopteri; order Tetraodontiformes; family Tetraodontidae; genus Takifugu; species Takifugu rubripes. The sequence goes on from NC_042301.1 coordinate 10,857,326, forward strand.
CAGCTCTGTCTTATACTGGTAACCCCCCTCCAAGGTCCCTTAACCCCACCCCCACCCTCCGTGCAACACTATTTATGTAAACATGCACCAGTAAACAATCAGACATATGTCAGGATGGGGTACTCTCCTCCGGCTGCGCTTTATCTGGAATAATTCCACCGTCTGACTCATGTTGTTGAGCATTAAATAAACGCTTAAACGGCCTCATTCGCCAACACGCTGTCAAAAGTGACTGAAAACCTTCTGCTGTGGATTAAAAGCCACCTGTGAAAAAAGCGGAGGGAAGTGGGATTCAGTGACGCCGGTGAGGAGTTGAAATATCCTGAACATTTGGGAACTTTAGGAACTACGACAGCCCCGATGGGGAAAGGGGGCTGATGTGTCACCGCGGATCTGATGTGTGATCAATAATCCTGCTCCTCAGCTCCGAGGATTGAGAGTTGTGAGTTTTTTTTTAGCATCAAACCAAAAGATCCCGACGTTCCTGAACGCAGCCTGGTTTGCTATCACACGTGACCATCTGAGGCGTTCAGGGTCGCTCAATCACACAAACTTCTGCCTGAAGGGCAGAATCTTTATATGGTGTTAAATGAGGGTGGTGTTGGTGGAAGGACCCCCACCCTTACCCAGGCCACGCCCACCCTACGCCTCTGCTCCATCAGTCTTTCCTGTTGCACTCAGCCCAAGTTACTCATTAAAGTGGCCGGGACGTGCTTCCTAATTAAAACATCTCTCCTCCTGCATGGAAAAGCTTTAAGCTGGGGTCTGTGGGGAGGAGTTGACGCCCCCTCCCCTCATCTTTCACTCTGGGACAGATGGTTTTGTTGGGCTCCAGTGCCCAGCCAGTGGCCAAACCGGCTGATCCATTCTTCCTCTCGGCCCAGTAGACCCCCGACACGCACCCGTTTACGGTCCAGGTGACCTAAAAATCGGAGCGATCGGCCGGCCTGCTACTACAACGCGCATGTGCGAGTGCGCCTGTGGAAAACCTGGCGTCACAACGTCTCAAATGATATCATTACGATATTTTGAAAATGTTAATTTGCATGGCGGATTTCCCAGCGGGCCGAGCGGTTAATTAGGTCTATTTCCGTGCGGCTTGTGCCAAGACAGCCAAAGAAAGGAAAATGAGTGAGGGGGCAGGAGGGGGATGGAGGGGGGGTAGGATGGGGTTGGGGGGGGGGGGGGGGGGTAGGAGGGAGGGATCCAACTGATAACAATTAAAATGGCATTTTGGATCCTTTCAAGCACTGACGGTTTTTGGCGTGTGAAGCAGGTTTTAGGAAAAGGTGATAAGTCACTTTTAATTGAAACAGAATTTGTGCCCGAGTGCACGTGTGGAGGCGCCGTGCACGTGACGGACGTCCAGGTGCGACGCCTTATCCGGGTGATGAAATAAAGAGACTTTAAATCGGTCAACCTTGCGTTCGCCACAAGTTAGGCTCATAATTAAGATGAAGGGAAACTTTATGATTGCGCTCAAACGCACCAGCGTCGAACTCAGTTCTTTCCTCATCTCAAAGAGGGGAAAAATTACAAAAAACTACAACAAATCGCTTCCCTTTTAAAAGGAATTATATCTTTTCCTGATATTTAGGCTGCTGGGTCGAGGAGCTCCTTCCAATTAATTCAGATTAGACTCTTTATTATCGGCCAATCAGCTAAATAATGACTGACTTCCTTTCAAATGGTTAAAAATTAACTTGGAGCATTAATTGAGTAATTAACTCTGCTGCTTCACCTTAACACGGTAATTAAAATATTAATATGACTTGATTGTGGCTCTCAGGAGGCAGGTTGACGTTCTGAGATGGTTTGCATGACTTAATTTAAAAAAAATAAATAAAGCATTGAAAAAATTGAGATTTGATGGCGATGGCATGATTTCCTCCAGGACATATGTCTTAACTGGTTACCATGGTTACCATGGCTCTTGGAGCCTTAAGCAAACACCATACCTCGTTTGGTTAGTGAGTCAAATTTGAGATTAAACTGGGCAGTTTTGTTTTATATTGGAGTAAAATCAGAATTTCTTGAAAGTCACAGAGTTTATCCAAATAGTAGTGTGAAATCATTTACAACTCTAACTGGGTCTGTTGCCTCATGTTAAATGATTGATTTCTGCTGCCCTAATAGATCATCCAGCAGAATCTGAGGCCCTCAACTTCATTTAATCATTACATAAAACAAATTAATTTCCTTATTATGATAAGAGAAATGCTCCTGAGGCAGTTTAGGAACTTCAATCAGAAGCAGGAACTATAAACATCTGTAAGATAAAGTCATGCTCATCAATCCAGTAGTTATCAAACTACCAATTGGATCGTCACCACCACCATCATCATCATCATCATCATCAATTGACACAATGACTGATGACTTTAACATCGGTGGTCAAGCAAAACCATGACTTCAGTCCCAATATTGGTTTCATATCGGCTATTTTAGAGTGTTTAGACAAACAGAGGAGGTGAAGCTCCAGGGGCCGGTGAGTGGCAAGAGGGATAAAATGTGCTGCACTGGGTGTACTGGGGATATTGATGAACATTTCTGACAACTGCAACAACTCTTCTTCCTGTCTGCATTTGTGGCTGCTTGGACAGATGAGGACAGCTTGAGCCAAATCCAGGCCCGTGCACACGAGTCGCCCGTGTTATTATCAAATTAATTAAAGCATCTGACAATGTCACTCGTGCACGGAGGGGGACGAAAGGAAAAACTGGAAGAGGAAGGAAGGAGAGAATTTAAATGCTGCGGTCTCTGAGGACCCCATGTCAAGGGCTGCTTTTCATCCAGCACTGCATGTGTTGGGCTGCATGGCCACTGGGTAAGTGTGTGTGTGTGTGTGTGGGGGGGGGGGGGTGTCTTGGTAGAAAAGAAAAAACAGCAAAAGACAAGAAGGCAGCAAGGTTTGATGTTGAAAACACAGGGAAATAATGTACATCAGAAATACAAGAATAAGAAAGGATGGATGGAGAGGGAGGGACATCAAGGGTGCCTCTCAAGCTGCTCTGAGCTGCACCAAGATGTGGGGGGGGGGGGGCAGTCCGACAATCGGTTGACATTAAAGTAAAGAGTCTGTTTAAAAGCCAGACATTAAAATGCAGAGAGCCTGCTCGCGTGCGGACTGGGGGTCAAGTAACTGAGGGATTATACGCTTCTTCATAATAATATTAATTAAACAATTTACATGCTAATAAGGTAACAATTATCGGAGCTTGTGGTGAAAGATTCAGGTTATTACAACTCGCCAATCCCTGGGCTGTGGGTCGCGGGCAGAACAGCAGAGAGAAATCTCGACTCAAATTAACATTCTGTCAGCTGCAGAAATTGGATAAATAAAGTCGAATTAATTCACAGTAATGGGGGGTGGGGGTGGGGGGTGCACTTATTCAACCAGCTCTGATTACCATTCAGTATTCACCAGCACGCGGGTGGCTTTATGTCAAGAAATTCAACACAAAATGAAGCAGTCATCGCCTCAGGGAAGATTTGGCCCCTGCGACACCGTTTACAATTTATATGTATAATCTCTCTCTCTCTATCTCTACCTCTCTCCATCACTCCATCCACAGACGCCCGGTCCCAGGCCTTTCATTTTCCAATGCACACTTCAGGTCGAGAACCATTTCCCCTGCATTAGTCGGAGCCCTTAACTTGATCGGATAACTTGAAATTTTAATTGCGGCTGTCTTCGCAGATGATACATTCCAGATAAAAAAAGGAAATTGTTGCCTGATTTAAGAAAAATTTGGTTTGCTTCTGTCTATCATGGTCCCCAGGAACTACTTCAGAAGATGTTTAACTATAATCACATCTTAAAGTAAATGTGGATGAGTCTTGACTCTCAACATCCTTAATTTATGAGCCTGGTTCTGCTTGGGGTTTCCTCCTGGTAAAGGACAGGCTTTCCTGCCACTGTTGTTTGCTCAGAGATCAAACTCAGGGTGACACAATCAAAACTGTATCAATAAAGTCGAATTGAATTTATCTCAATGTTTTTCCAACATATATGATAAAACCTTATTTTTTATGATAGGTTGAAATTTTTGATGTTAAACTGAGGCAAACAAAGTTGATGAAGCAATAACAGATGACTGACAGGTCTCATGATGAAAGATCCAACACAATATGTTGTTAAAGCAAAATTAGTTGACAAAATGTAAAGCACAACGCTGACAATCTGTATGAAATGTCATGTTTTTTTGCTTTAAATATTAAATTAAAAAAAAAATGTTGATGCATTAATATGCAGATTTTAGGCTTGTAAAGTCTTTAAGATTGTCCAGACTGCTCTTATTTTATTGTGTGAGCAAATAAAAGACTGGATTCATTTATGCTAATGACGTTTCCTGTAAGTTGAACTCAGACTGCTGGTGTAACATTTGATCAGAAACCCTTTTAGTAATATATATTTAAAATTGTGTCTGTGTGTGGTTGTGTGTGTGGTGGGGGGGGTGAGACCCTCTTTTTTTCATGTGTTCTGTTTTTGAAAATAGCTTTTTACTGCGTAATCATTTAATGTCTAAAATAACTGCACAAAAGTAACTGTTCTTTGTACTTTGAGGTACACACACGCACTTGCGCATGCGTTTCCTGGTTTCCTGTTTGAGAGAGAGAGAGAGAGCGAGATGTGGAGAGGCTTGTAGTTTAAAATTCAATGTGACAGCTCGGGAAAAGGGGAGGTGATAAAGGCGCTGTTATTGGATCAATCTGCCCCTGAATGCCCCTGTAAAACACGCGCGCGGGGGGAGCGCGCACGCAAAAGGACACGGGCGCCCACGAGGAAAACAGTGATTTCTACTGAAGTAGGATTTTATATGACAAAAACAAAGCAGACGTAAAGTGAGGCGCGCGCGAGGTATCGATCACTGATTGGTTGTTTGCGCCCGCCCGCTAAGCCCCGCCTCCTTTGTTTTGACTGGGCTGAATTAAAGGAGCGCGTCAGGTGTAATTAGCGATCGAAGCGAGGAGGGGGGGGTGGGGGGCAGAGAGAAACCTTTCCCTCTTTTTCTTCCTCGCGCTCTGCCTTCCGTTACTCCATTAACCGCGCCTCTGACGTCACGGGCCGATTAGCGTTTCTTATTGGTCCCGCGCGCAGATGGAGGAGCCCTAATGAGCTGGCTCGCGGACTGAAGGAGCAGGGTTGACACCTCGGCTGGACCGCAGCTCCAGCGCCTCAGAGACCGCACCGTGGCCGCGGGAGACGGCCGTCAGCCTGGCTCCTCCGACCTCTCCCTGCGCCGTCACCTCCTCCTCCTCCTCTTCCTCGCTGCTCCTCTCTCCTCTGCCTGCCTTCCCTTTGGTTCTTGACTGCATGTTCAGCCACACTGCCTCCCCCACTGCAGCTTCACTTCGGCCCCGCCACAGCCGAACAGCCGAGCATGGACAGTCGGGTACTCGAGCATCCTCACGCCCAGTTTGGAGGCTCTTTGGGCGGGTTGGTGGGCTTCCCGTACCCGCTCGCTCCTCATCACCACCACCATCACCATCACCAGCACGTCTACGAGCTCGCCAGCGGGAACCAGTTGCAGTCCGCCACCGCCGTCCCCTTCTCTATAGACGGATTACTTAACGGCTCCTGCTCGGCCTCGGTGGTCAACTCCAACCCGCTGCTGTCACCCGACAGTCAGCAGTTCAAACTCTCCGGTGAGGTCTGACGATGTCCCGACAATGTTTTTAAATCAATTTAAAAAAAGAAAAAAAGATTTGTTTATTAGAGATTTACGGGATGAATTAAACGCATTTTACGTCTGAGGATATCAGCAAACAAAACAGGCTGATAAATATCTAGAATATTAAAAATATCTTTTACACTAAGGTTAAAATTTTATTGATTTTGGTTTTTTTTGGCTATGAGGCCAAAACTGAATTGACCGTTATTGAGATGTTTATTAATCTGTCATTTATTTTGTTTCTTTGAGGGAAAAAATAGTATTTGCTGTAAACCTGCATGTTTTAGTAATCTAATCATTTATTAATATTAGCTGTTTGTTCCTGGGGAGACACGTGACCAGAGGGAATCTTATTAATGTGATTTTGGACGTTTTAAACGTGAAAAATGTTTAAATGTTTTGAATCATGACCCTGCGTGTTGATATTAGGCTTCTGCACTTACGGAGCATTGTGCGTGTTTTAAATGCCTGTTTAATACATCTGAGCTAATATTTTGTCGAGGTTATTTAACCTAAAATTAATTTTAATAACGGCGGTGACATTTGTTTTTATTACGACATTAATACGATATTATCAATTAGTTTGAATATCACTTTAGGATATTTTAGAGCTTTATACATTTATCTTTTTAATCATTTTATCCCGCTAATCATTTCTGCTGTTGGCGTCTTTAAAGCTAAAGTGAGTCACAGGTCGTGTTTTTCGATATTAAATGTCTAGTGACGCTAACCGGGCGCTCTCCCTCTCCCACGCACACGCACACACAGATTCTGGAGACCTGGATAAGGACAGCCCCGGGTGTAAACGGAGACGGACCAGGACCAACTTCACCGGCTGGCAGCTGGAGGAGCTGGAGAAGGCGTTCAACGAGAGCCACTATCCAGATGTGTTCATGCGGGAGGCGCTTGCGCTCAGGCTCGACCTGGTGGAGTCCAGAGTACAGGTAACCACCCCGCATCATCGCCGAAGTCAAGGTTTTTCAAATGAAGTAAACATCAGACTTTAAAAACGACAAATAAAGCCTCAGCTGATCAGACGGTGCCAGCGTTTGCGGCCTGCAGCCCGCTGAGGGGGCTGTTTGTCAATTACCGAAGCATCAATAAAAGGTCTCCTGAATTATGCATGGAGGCATTGATTTATTGGTTAATAAAAAGAAGGCCATTCGCTGAACAAACCAAGGAGTAACCATTCGTTATTACGCTTTTATAATCGAATTATTCTGATATTTCGTTCAAAAGTCAAGATTTTCTTATGTACACATATAGGATTCGTTAAATGTGTAAAAACTATTAACATTTTACAAAACAAATCACTTCCAATCACATTATCGATAACAATATTATTAATTTCTTTGATTAAATATAACGACAATAATAGCCAGAGTGGGTTTATTATTTAAACCCATTTGTGATATTCAGAGTATCTGTGAAAGCAGGACGGAAGCACAGCTCGTTGCTGGATGTTGTTTGGGGATTTCGCTCCTAAACCTCAGATTATTGTTCCCTCAAGCAGCTTAAAGCGCCTTTATCGTCATTTTTTGGTGGGAGCGAAAGATATAACCGACATTAACAATTCATAAGACGCACCATTGTCGCGCATGATGTCGGTGCACCGTCCTTATTATGCAATGCTGGCGGCTGCTGCGTGCGCGTGAACTCCATGGTGTTATCAGCGCCGAACACGCGGCCTTCAGCGAGCCCAGGGGCCGGGGAGCGAGAGCTCAGAGGCGGGGGAACCTGCCTCTGCGGGCCCCTGCGGAGGGAAGAGTGTCCGGGATGTGTTTGAGCGCAGGAGCGAGGGTGGGAGAACACAGACACGGGATGTGGCAGCTTTAGCCGCGGTCTAATTAAAGGCAGTAATTGGTGGAGCTGGCCATTACGCGGATTCTTTGGTAATTAACACGCACATGTGTGCATCTGCTGGTCCACCTCTGTGACCCATTAACCTGATGGACTCTTCAGATGTTCAGAGCTGCAGGATAAACAAAGAAGCCGCAGATGACAAAGGGGGCTTCATTCGTTTGGACTTGCGGGCTGGTTTTGCCTTTCGCATCTGATAAAGACATTGACGCTGATTTAGCATCGTGGCAGGTGCATGTTTGTCCAAGGTGGCATTTGGTCGAGTGTACTTCATTCAGTTTTAGTTTTACCTCAAGAAAGACAACAAAATGTCCCAAAACAACAAAAAAACCTGAACAACCTGAACCATGATTTTTAATTCAGCTCTGAAGCAGGTTATGTCCACATCACAGAGGTACACTCCACAAAAGGTCCCCTTTGATCATCAGACTCAGATTATTGTATCCATTATTAATACGCTGATGAGTGACATTACAATTACCTCTGATTATTAAACTAATTAAAGGTAAATTCAGCCAATTAAAGATAAAGTGGCATTTATTTAACAGTAATGCAAATGAAAAGTTTGCACACCTATACCAATAAAAATGTTAATGATCCTCTCAAGCATGAAAAAAAATAATCTATGAATTAATCCACCAATTAAACTGTGATTACTATAGTCGGACTGTAAATCAAACTTTGTGACGGGGAAACATCTCTTTAAATTCCTGCTGTTTCTGTGTTTGTGCGCAGGTTTGGTTTCAGAACCGACGGGCAAAATGGAGGAAAAAGGAGAATACAAAGAAGGGTCCGGGGCGGCCTGCCCACAACTCCCACCCGACCACCTGCAGCGGTGAGCCCATGGATCCCGAGGAGATCGCGCGGCGGGAACAGGAGCGTGCCGAGAAGAAGAAGCGGAAGCAGGAGAGGAAGCTACTGAAGTCACAGGGCAAACTGCTCCCGGGCGACAGCTTCCACACGCCCGGGGGTTCGGAGAGCGACAGCGGCGTTTCCCAGTTCACCGACAGCGAGCAGCAGACCTCCAGCCATAACGGGACTACTCACATTGAACTTCCCACCGCAAAACGTGCGGCGGGACATCAAACAGAATCCAGCTGTGACCAAACGCGGCACAATTTCAGCCAATTACAAAACCATCAAAACCAAAGAACTCCAGGAGAACCAGAGCAGATCTCTCCAGAGAGCACACATAGTTCCAGCCCCGGAGGGCCCAGGTCCTCCACGCTGCAGAAACGCAACCCCTTCAGCGTTGAGAGCCTCCTCTCTGACGCTACGCCACGTAGGAAATCCCAACTGGACTTCTCCTCATCCAGGACGCTGGTGGGCAAAGGCCACTTCTTGCTTTACCCCATTACCCATCAGCCCTTGGGCTTTCTAGTGCCCCAAACGGCCCTAAAGGCCTCGCCCTGTCAGGACAGCAGCATTTCTAGACTGGGACAGAGGTGCGAGAGCGCCGAAGGCAGCCCGACCTCCTCTGACCTCTCTGGGTTCATCCCTAAGTTGCTGAACTCGGATAACGTGGACAGCGGCTCCGCGCGGCGTCACCGGGAACACATTAGCAATAGGCCGGATGGAGCAGACGCAGAGGACTGTGAGGACGGCGGCGGAGGGGAACGACTTCCTGTTTCTCCCCTGTCAAACACAGAAGCGGGTCAGGCCAGACTGATCTCCATCCCGGCCGCAGACAGTGAAGACGAGAAGAGTTCCAGAGCCGCCAACAACGGCTACCAAGAGTTACGCGCAAAAGAGGAGCGAGCGTCTCCAGAATGTCTTGAGACAGATTGTCAAGAAGCGCCGGCAACAGATGGAGAGGATGTTGATATGGACTAACACTTGCGAGGAGCAAACATAAACAAAGGAACACCGTGCAGACTGTCCAAACATTCCCAAAGCTCTGCTGAGACACATATCAGGAATCAGGAGACTTAATCCGCCTCTATTTTTTAATCATAGTGTGTGATCAATCCAGAAGCCCCGCCCCCCCCGGGAAGCCTCCTCAACACCTTTTGGAACAGGTTATCTGTCCATTCTTGTAACAAAAGCTAGGCTTAAAAAAACCTACAACAAAAATCCTCAGATACTGTAAAAATGAGAAAATGCTATTTATATGTAAACGTTTTGATAAATAAAAAAAAAGTATTGTTTAAATGGATTTACTGTCTGTCTGGGGCCATGTTTAAGGGGGTGGCAGGATCATGGATCAGGGCAGCTGGAGTTTTCCAGAGGATAAATCCCCCTTTTTCCCCCTGCACGTCCGTGCGGAGTCGAAGCCGAGGCTCAAGTCCGTCTGCCTGTTTGTGTTTATTGCTTTAACAAATTTATTCATTTGAAAGGCCGAGTTGGAATGAGGTTAGTGGCCGGGGGCTATAGGACCCTGCACCTCCTGCTGAGTTTTGATATGAAAGTAATTATTTTCCCACTGGCTGCCGCGGGTCTGGAGACACCCCCCCACCCCCCCCCCCCCCCCCCCCCCCCCAGCCCAAAGGGTTATTAGACATTACCGATTTCCAGTGATATGGAATCACATAAACTTCCTACAATAATAGAATTAGCATGAAAGGCAGGGGTGTCAAATTGAAATGGGAAAATAATAGCCGCGCCAGCTGCGTCGTGGATGTGTGCGTGTTTGCAGCCGTGCGTGAGTGCGCATAGTCTATGGGAGGCGGAGATGGAGGCAGATTCGTGGGGCGGAATTTTCATGAGCTGCAGCGGCTGTCAGGCGGCCCTTGTAGTCGGCTATATTAAGATAGATGTTCGATGATATCCCTCATTGTTCTGTCGCTTATATTGATGTTGCTGCGTTATCGTCCTATTGATCATGTGTCGCACATAATAGGACAGGCGCGCGCCCCGCCTGCCACGCGCCTTTTCTACAAAAGCGCCGGGGCCCCTCGTCATTTGTTCTAATAGGACCGCCGGTCCCTCAGGGCGGAGGGAGACTGATAAAGATAGGGGGAGGACTGGGGGAGAGGGGTGACGCGCCAGGCTTAGATTAATACTTTTTTTTGGACCGATTGTTGGCGGGACTATTTCTTTAAAGCGTGAAAAGAAAGTTGAATATGCGCGTGACGACAAAAAAAGGCACGCGCGAGTTCGTGCAGTGGCGGGTGGGGGTGGAGTGTTTAGCTTATGAAGTGTAAACGCCACCAATTCCCCGGAAACTGAATTCCCAATTATTAAAAGCATTAATTCTGGCGAGCCAGCGCGCACGGAGGAGCAGTGTTGACAGCCCGGCTAAATATCCCTGATCCCTCCCGGTCACCGCGCCTTTATTTGCAAATAAATTGAGGGGGATCCGAGGGACAGGGCTTTACTTTGCTGCGCCGACCTAAAATGAATTTCCGTGCCTGAGTCCCTTTAATAATATTTACATAATTTTCACTCGGTGACTCTGCTATTTGCGCTGTAGGAATCGGGAGGCTTATAGGAAAATAATTAGAGGAGAGGACGCGCAGGGAGTGGAAAACCAGCAGCAGGAGGAGGAAGAGGAGGAGGAGGAGGATGGGTTAAGACCGAGGCTGAACACTAAATTCCCAGACAGCTAAAATCAATGAAAGTAATAACCCTATTATTTAATTCATAAGGACATTATTTTCCCACTAGGCCTCAGGAAACGTCCCCTTCGACCGAAACAATCACATTAAATCGTTCATTCCGTGCGCGGCGTGAGAAAGTCCCACTTTTATTCTGCCTTTTTGGAAGAAGGAGGTAACCGCTCCATTATAAGCGCTCAGTTTGGAGAGAGAGAGATTAATTAGAAATAGGTTTGATCCCCTCTGGCAAAGTCCTTTCTGTGTGCTGAGACAATGAGGGAAAACAGACCTTTAAATTGAGGAACTTTATTTCCATAAATTGGCCATTTAATGATGCAGATGATGGCCAAACAGTTCGTCTGCGCCCTTATATAAAATGACAACAAATCCTACATTTACATTGTCTCCTCACGCAAATTTATCACTGAATTAAGAACCGAGTCCCCGCGCACAGGTAGGCCTCTGCAGGCCTGCTCAGGCAGATCACGTGACCCGGGTGATAAATCATTCAAATGGCTCCAAGACGAATTGTTATTGGTCCTCGGTGTCAAAACGTGCAAGACACACTTTGTGAGTAAAGAAAAGAGTTCTGGAAGAGATGGAAGGAAAGAAAAGAGGGAGAGAGAGGGAGGGAGATAGGTGTTTTGGCAACCGGCACAAACGACCAATCGATCACGGGGAGCCTGGACCGGGCGGCCCCCCCGCTGGGTCCGTGCCGCTCATGCATCACACTTTATGAATTCAATTTCAACCGGGAGAAATTTTCAATTTGAGCGCGCGATCATTACGGCGTGGGGGGAAAGCGTAAATTGTTTTTGCTCTATTATGCATTCGGACGCCATCATTTTTCTTTCTAATTACCGAGGTGTCAGCGCGGCCTGTCACCCGGGCGCTGATTTTCAATTTAACTGATCATCATACATTCATTTTCCCATTTGATAAATCTGCTATCTAGACGCGCCCGCCATGCCCGGAATATTAAGCGGCGGCGCGGCGCGGTAATAGGGGGATGTGTATGCGGCAATGAGCGCGGATCAGCCAGCTAATTTAGCACCTTCCACATCCTCCGTCTCCATCCCCCCATTTCCAATTCTCAAGAGGGGGGGGGGGGGGGGGGGGGGCGCAGGAGAGGAGGAGAGAGTCCAGTGGCTGCATATAACCTCCAACAGCAGAGAAAAAAACACCCTGAGGTTAGAAACCACAGAAGAAGAAAAGGTGCTTTACTGGTTCTGTTCCCGAGCAATTTAGAAACATGATTAATTGACGTTAATTGAGTTCTACAATATGTGTTATTCTCATTTAATAGAAACAAATTAATTTCAGTGTAATTTCAGGAAGCCCCTCCACCCCTCCTTGGCCCTCCACCCCTCCTTGGCCCTCCACCCCTCCTTGGCCCTCCACTCCTCCTTGGCCCTCCACTCCTCCTTGGCCCTCCACCCCTCCTTGGCCCTCCACCCCTCTCTGGTATCATCTCCTCTGCACAGAACTCAGCTCTAGGATCCACCAAACCTCACAATGTTCTGCCCTTAACGAGGAAAATGTTCCAGATATTCATCTCAATCCCTTGATTATCCAACAAACTTCTGATATATCCCTAAAATGTCAATTCTATTTGTGCAATGCAATTATAGCATTGAAACTTGTAAAATAATTGATGTTTTACAATAGTGTCATTAGGGAAAATGAAAGGCCAATTTATGGAAAATTAGAAATCTAAACATATTTATGACTTTTTAGAACAGTGCAGGATTCAAAGATTTTATAGATGTTTTCCCACACCCTTTTCTCAATATTCTGTGTTCTTTTCAGATTTCTTTTTAGAATTTTTCTCTAGGATTTTTTTTTTCCCAAGAACAGCTGCTAATTTTACTTTTTACAATAATTATATAAAACATTCTGTTGGCCAGCTGAAGAAAAGACAGAATTAGAGGTTTGGATTAGAACAGAAGTGGTTTAATTTATCCTCAATGACTCTAAATGAGGAGAGAGACTTAAGTTCTTCACCGAATGTCATTTGGCAATAAAAACACATTTCAAAAGCAATATTAGCCTTTGAACCTCCCTAAAATATTGATTCATTAGTGTACCTGAAGGCGACTGACCTGGGAAACAAAAGAAAACACAGAGTTCACGTTCTGCATAAAACATGTGAGATTCATTAATTTAGCTCATTAATGCAGGCCCACAGTCACCACGTAGGCCTTCAGGAGGACACAGAAGAGGCAAAATCATAAACAAGTGACATGCACACGTCCCCGAGTTATCCTACCTTGTTAAAATGACAATAAGTAGGCCTGTACAGGCAGCAGCTGCATGGTGTGTGTGTGTGTGTGTGAGAGAGAGAGAGAGAGGGAGAGAGTGTGTTGTGGTTTAATGAACGTTTATGGGCACAATGCAGCTTTGGTTTTGTCGTGTTCTTTGTTTCATTAGCCCACTGGTTGTAATAAATGCCAACGAGCCAACGGGATAGATTTTAATTAAGTCAGTGAGAGATGAGTGGAGTGACACAGAAAGTGGGGCTGGGCGGGGGCGGGGGGTGGTGGAGGTGGAGGGGGACAGATTTTCAATAAATCGGTTCGCTCAGGGGTTAGTCGGTGATTTCCTCGGCAAAGTGTTGGGAGGCCGTGCAGGACTCGCAGTAATTTGGTTGATAAATCAGCGGCGTTCGGGGCACGGCGCTCGCCGCTCGGCCGCTTGGTTCTGCCAGTGATTTATGTGTTACCCGGGGGTCGTACACAAGCCCGTGACAGTCCAGGATGAATTAACCAAGAGCCGGCCTGCTCCTAATGAGCGGGTATTATTTCACACACCTCTCCTTTAAGAGAAAAAAACGGCGAGAAGCGTGCCTGGCACGCCACCCTCCCTCCCTCGCCCCTGCTCGCACCCCCCCCATCTTCACCGGGGCCATCCCCGAGGTGTCGCATCGACTCAGCATCAGACACATACAGACCGACAGAAGGTGTGTGTTATTTATCTACAGTAAACTGGTCAATAAATGGTCTGGTACAGGCTGATTGGGGTTAAGTGAAGCACGGAGGTGACAGACACACGTCCTGACCAGAGATTCAAACACGCCAAACTACCACAGCGCCTATCGATCATCAATACGCTTTGATTGGCCAGACGCCGGCGCCGTAGTCACGTTAGCGCTTGCGTAACGGACAGCAAACAAGGCAGCTATCGCTATTGTACGTATCCCTCCAATCATCTGCTAATGACCATTTAACTGGGGTCATTGGGGGGGGGGGGAATTCTAACAGGGCAGGAGAAGCAGGAAGCACCATCAGATGTTTGGAGCAATTTAGAGGGGGGCCAGAACATGCACGCAGAAAGGCCTCGCCGTGTAACAAACCGAAACCTTTGTGCTGACTCAGCAGAATCACCGTTGCATTGATTTAAAAAAGCACAATGACGCAGGAAACATATTTAAATCTGGCCTTTGTGGAGCTGTGTGATAAAAGAGTGTGAGTTCACGTCTCTGCTGTTTACACGGGTCTGGAAGCCTTTTACTACCGCTGCTTTATGAAAGGGAACCAGCTCCGTACTGGTAGGACAACTTTATGACCCACAACGCACAACGGAACATTTTCCCTGATCGTCATCTGTCCGTGTGAAGTATCTCCAGAGGTCGTCCAGCGCGGAGCTATTTGGAACGATGACAAGCGGATTTAACTCCACCTGCCTCCTGCGTCTTCCCGTTCGTTAAAACCCTCCATTATTTCCTCGACCGGCCGTTCTGAACAAGCGACGTAACGCAGCTGTTTGTTTCTCTCGTGTTTGCTGCACGGAAACGATGATGTTGATGCGCGAAGCCGACAGGGCCGCCATGTCCCAGAATCCCAGAGGGCGGTAATCCCTGAATTTTAAAGGATTTCTGAACAGGCGGCCAAAGCCGCCCGTCGGTCCAGACGTCGCCTGTAAACCTGCCAGCTGGAAAACCCCGACGATGTTTACGGAAATCACAGCAGACTCGTCGGGGCGTCGTCGGCGAAGCGAGGGCAGGGAAAAACAGAGGGATTTGGGAACCTCGCGAGGGCATTCCCACATTTCCAAAAAGGCAGAATAATCTATTAAAGCGCAGAATTAAACATTTCACGTGTCTGATCCCAGCTCGTACGAGCCCAACAGTTTACATTAGAAACTTCAGCCGCGCTAATCTCTCCCTCCATCCCGCTCCCAGGGCAATTCTCCAATATTTTTCAGATTTATTCAATAAATCCCAGAGCGCAAATTGTAACTTTGTGTGTCGAGAATTAATGGGAAAAGCCCCGACTGTTAAGTCGTAAAATCTGAGCGAGGATGCGCCCATGTAACGCATATCAAACACTGATCAAAGGAAGGCGGGATAATTGAATTGTTCTGCAGGTCTGGGTCTGATGTATTCAACCACATTCTTCAGGGCGGGAACCTTTGGCATGTTTGGGTATCGCTGCAACGTACGGGGGGGATGTTAACTCACCCGGGCTCTGTCACGGCTTATCCACATCTCCAGCTTATCTGCATCCAGCCCCTCAGAGAGATTTCAACCACGGTGACACCTGAAGACAGAAGAACAGGCTGCCAGTCAGACATGACAGAGATCAGAGGGAGGAGCCAACCCAGAGGGGGTGGCGGTGGCACACAATCTAATTTTTATAGATATAAAATGTAAATGGAGGATTTAAGCAGCCGCTTCGGCTCAGGTAAGTGCCGGCTGCTCTGTATCTCACACCAGCTCGTACTGTCGGTGTTCCGGGAGTCCGTCCAGACTCCGAGGAGGAAGTTTGTGTTTCAGTTGGCCGAGTTTCACACGTCAACCGGAGGCGTCCTTCGTTCTACCGGTGTAATTATCACTCCGGGAAAAGTGTTTCATTAGGAGAACTCCTCTTACAGACACATTAGTCACAGAGGGCTGGACACGGGAACCCTGGACACACACGCACGCACACACACACACACACACATTTGTTGGACTTCTTCACAGCTCTTCCTGTTTGTCTTCCATATTGATTTTTTTAACAACGAGTCAGATCTTTCTTTGTAAAAACCTTCTATTAAATCTGCCACAGGCTAATTACCCGCATCCTTCACCCACATGTGTCCCTGCTGGTCCAGATGTGCTGACAGATCTTCCATTTTTTGTCCAAAGTATAAACGCAGCTCCTCCTCTTGGGTGGCTTCTCCTCCAGGATTCGGACTTCGGGTTCCTGCAGCTGTCAGTCATGTATCACCTCTCTTTTAGGGCATCAGGTGACAAATCAGAGGACGAACAGCTGAACACACATGAGTGTATGACAAACCACCCCCCCCCCACACACACAAACACACACACTGAGACACACACTCTCACAGTGAGAACCTGAATAGAGCCCTTATTTATCAGAGTGTAAATCGAGCTTGGCTGTCCCCCTTCGAACCGTCTTGTTTTCCTGCCCGTGTCCAACTTGTCCTCCCTCTCTGTCCATCCTTCTCCTCCCCCCTCGGCCCCCCACCCCTGCCCTGGACTGTTCCACAGGAGGCCTGCAGGTTAATGAGTCATGAAGTGTGAAAGCTTCCGGAGACTCCACCAGCGCTAAACGCTGTTTCCAGATGTGCGTGCGAGCGCCTCGATGTCCGCGTGCAGCAAGACAGAGGTAGGAGTGGGGAAGTTGGGGGGTGGGGGGGGGGGGTGGTTGATAGCTTAAGAAATGGAGTTTTTTTTCTAAATTTTGGTTAATTAAGGAATTAAATAGGTGGAAAACTAAACATAAACAGGAGTCTGATGACGCACCGGCTAATTTGAATAGATTATCTGACTCTGGCGTGAATGATGACATCGCTGTCTCCGTCTCCTCTGGAGCCAAACACACTAATGATTTATTCTTGGACGCTGTGAGGGTGTTGCAGCTCACAGTCCTGCCTCCAACAAACAGCGCTCCCCTCCGACTTCCTGGCAGATCGGCTTAGATTCAATTAGGAACATCAGTAATCGTCACTGTGGAGGAAGCCGCAGAGAAGGCAGGAAATTACAGAAAAGTTGCCATGAATTTTACCATATTCAGTTTTTTTAACTGAATATATTGTAAAATAACATGCTCGGTGTCTTTCAGTAGCTAAACATCTAAAAAACACATGTTAATGGATCAAGTTCTGGTTTTCTCCAATTCAAAGGTCATCATCCCAGTCCTAAAAGGTCCCAATCCATCCGGGTTTTCTGTCAAACCCAGTTTTCCCAAAGGAAACGGATCCCTGGTAAAAGATGGTATCTCTACCTGGTTGAACAGACAACCCAGCTGGATCGTGGGCCTGGGGGGGGTTGACCCTTGTAAAAGCACCGTTGGAATTAAACTGAACTGGCCTGTTTGGAGAAAACACAAAACATTAGCAGGACTATTTAGCAGCAGCTAAACGTTGACGTTTGGATTTAATTAGAACACCAACTATGATCGACTGATCACAGAGACAATAAATCAGCTCTACGAGCGTAAACAACTCAGAGGAAATTGTCCATTATCTTTTTTTAAATGTCATTCGGGTCAACAAATGCTAATTACGACAACGCTCCGTCTCTATTAGCGCGCACTTATGAATAAACGCTTCCCTTTGCATGTGGGCGTGATTTAAGAGACTCTCGGCGAGCGAGGTTGAGCTCTGAGGGGTTATGAGGGAAAATAAGTTGAAAACGGGACAGAATCGATATCGTTTTAGCCAACAGCCTCGTAATGAGCGCGCCCAGGCGTGAGCCTGCCTGACTGCGTTTTCCTGAAGTGTGACTGCGTTTAACGTGTCAAGGCGAGGAAAAACAACCAATTGCCTCTCAGCGCTCGCTTTATTGACCAGTGGAACACACACACCCTCACACACAGCGAGCATATTGACTAGTTGAAGGGAGAAACAGGTTTAAGGCAATTACAGCGGTGTACTTTCCGCTGGAAACCCACGAGGATCCTCCGCCAACAGGCCAAAGTGTGACTAATATTACAGGAGTGGAAGAGAGCATAAACAAGCTGGTGGCATCATGGCGGCGCCAACGCTAGCGGTCGGCTAATGAGACGTATGAAATGAGCACAAGCAGCAGCTCCCAGCAAGGGTTTCACCTCATGTTTGACTCAAACATGTACATTTGTCGCACGTTTCCAGTCAAAATGTCCGATCTCGAGGGGACGCCAGCGCCTGCTCGCACATCAGGGCCAGGCTTAGCACAAGGTCGGGAGGTCAACAAGCTTGTTAGAGCGAAGTCGGTCTGGCTGTGTTGCAGCCGGGTGTCAGTCGCCAAGTCGCTCGCGCGCTAGGACCGCCTCCCTGCTCACTTTAAAGTGCTAAAACTGCCCACAACCAAACGGGTCTTTGACCCCCCCGGACGTGGGTAGAAACGTGTCGAAAAGGTTCTGTGATCAAACGGAGAACCATCTGAGGCACTCCAGATAAAACGGTCTGGAGGCTCTTCAGGTGAAGTGGGGCAACAGTCACTTGTCTCTTTTGTCATCTCACCATCGACAGCTTGTTCACACAGCCTGGAATTAGCTAAGAACACACACACACTCACACACACCCACACACGCACACACACACACCACAGTGTTGTATATATTTATGAGGCCTGAAATAAACTGTAGTAGAATCTTAAAGTTAAATACCTCTATGTTTAACAGTTTCCTTTACATTTTACTTTGCTTTTCATGTTTTAGCTGCACCCCTGCTCTTCCTCCTCAGTGTAGCTGTATCTTTACCCCCTTGGTTGGAGACTAACGGGCCTCCTTCCCTCTGCCGACTGTTTTCACCAAGCAGCTGTATTGTATTCCCGTTCCTGTCAGAAGGGCTCGCTGCCTCAAACCCCTGTTGGAGTCTGTCCTCCACCTTTTCCTGCTGCTGCTGCCCCTGTTGTCTCCTCCACTCATGTTGGACAGCACTCAATCAACTCATGACACATTTCACGACTGCTGCACATTAGCAGGAGAACGACTGTTTGACAGTGAAGAAAACATTAGCGGCACTGCTCAGAAGCACTAACAGGAGGAGGTTAATCTAGTGAAGTGTTTGAGGGTCCAGAATGTTCTGCAGAGAAGTCGGCCTCTGGAAATAAAAGCAGCAACGATGAGCTGCAGCTCCGTGGTGCCCAACATAAACCTCAACTGGACCAGAACCTTCCCACTCCCCTAATCTTCCGCCAACCTCCGCGTTAGAACGTGCATTCCGGCGGGGGCTCTCGGTTCCATTTGTGTTTCATAAACATGTGAGAATGCCCGCAGATCCCGCGTGTCGCCCTCGTGGCGACACTGCAGACGTCTCCATATCAACACGCTGCAAAGCGCTCCGGAGTGCACCCG
Source organism: Takifugu rubripes (assembly GCF_901000725.2). Classification (NCBI taxonomy): domain Eukaryota; kingdom Metazoa; phylum Chordata; class Actinopteri; order Tetraodontiformes; family Tetraodontidae; genus Takifugu; species Takifugu rubripes. The sequence continues at coordinate 10,876,682 of NC_042301.1, forward strand.
CACCCGCAGGATGGCTGCGGCTCGGCCCCATCGGAAGCCGCACACGTATGCTAGCATCAACACGCTATTCACACACACACTGACCTGCCAGTCGTCTGGAGGAAAGAACAGCCAACCGAGACGAGGAAGTGCAGGAAAACATTTCATCCTTATTACTCTGTTATTCTTTGCCTCTCCCCCACACACACACACACACACACACACACACACACACACACACACACAGTGTATTTAGGCATCATCATTCTCACCTTTTCTCATATTTCCTTCTCATGGGGGGCCTTTTTGCCACCCCCCCCCCCCAGACACACACATACGACCTCTCTCTCTCTCTTTTTCGCTCTTTTCCTCCCTCAAGGTGTCGAAGCTGTGAGACATTTAATCGCCGCGTAACGGCTTCATATCTGGAGCAGAAATCAAATAATGCCAGATGATTTACTCCCCCTAGCAACCAGGGTGCACAGCCCTAGCAACAGACCTAGCCAGCAGGCCAGACGTAATCAGGTTGAAAATATTTCAATTATTGTGTTGATTCTAGGAGGTGTGTGAGTGGGCATGTGTGAACACTTATTTGGGTTATTCTAATGATCTCAGCGAGTGTAGATTTGGGTTTCGGGGGCCAGAAACCCAACCGATCCGGTGTCGCGACGTCCAAAGTCCAGCCGCCGCGACGGAGACGTTAGAATACATCAACACATGGTCATCCTGGCTGGGCGACTGTAACAGTTGGCATGCTCTGTGTGCGTGAGCGTGCACGCCAAAGGATCCAGGCTCCGGGGTTGGACATGCAGAGAGGCCCAAACCGGAGCAGAACCCGAAAACTTGTGCCTACGTGGCGCCGGTGCTAACTGCAGCACCTGTCTCTAATTCTCCGACGGTAATTGCGCCCGATGACTGGCCTTTGGGGACAAAGACGCGTCCCCGTGGCTGTAGAGACGGCGGGAGAGAGCCTGACAGAACCAGAGAATGAAAAACTGATGGAAAAATGGGCTTTTGAGAGATTATAAATTTACATATCTTAATAGAGAAATGCCTGTTCGGAGCGGCGTGTGTGACTGGCTGGTGTGTCTCACACACACCGTTTTAAGGGAAGTGTTTTAAAGGCGGCTCTCCTCTCAGACCATCTGTAATCAAAATCATTTCAATGGTTCTTACACAAAATGTCAGTTCTTTTTCGCTTTTTTTTTTAAGAGCTTTTCATTCAAAAGTCAAGAGGTGGGACATTTTACTGAGTTTGTTTTGACCAAACTAAAGAGTGTGGCTCTAAAATGAACATTTCAAAGGTGAGAGTGGGAGTATCATCCAAAGCCTTTTTGGATCCATCTGTGATGATGTTTGCAGGGAAAGCTTTTTTTTTCTTTTTTCCTGATGATAGAATAGTTTAAAGATAACATTTAACCCTGACAGATCAATTAAGCTCCGCTTAGAGATCTTTGACATCGAGGTTGATGAGGTTGCAACAGTTAGCATTAGCTGTTAACCAACATAGCTAAAACCATCACAAGCGGCGTCTTCTTAGTCCTCCGTTCCAAGTCGTGAAAACACCGGGATTACGGCTGGATCTCAGAGGAGTAAAAGGAAGAGACGAGCATCCATGAGGAGACGGGGCTGCGACAGCGGGAGGTTTGCAGTTTTCCGGAGGGTCAAAAGGAAGAATAAAGTGTTGATGAGAAGACGGAAAAGTCCGAGAAAAGACTCTTCTGCCAATCAGCGGCGTAATCACACTTTTCCAATTTTTGCTGCAACAAAGACCACCGCCCTGCTGCGGGAGCGCCCAGGCCGTCTCGGCGGGCCTATTTAAGTGTGTGTGAGAGGGAGAGGGTGTGTGTGTGTGTCGGTTTGAAGGCAGCTAGGCGTAAAATTGAGTCCAGATTCATTAGGTTCTGTGAGCTGAGCTGCAGTTGGTTTAAGTGATACATTTCCTCTGCGAGTGGAGGTGTGTGGGAGGATGAGGGGGGTCAGCCGCACGCTACGGGTCTCTCTCTTTCTGTCTCACACCTGCACACACACACGCACGCACACACACTCGAGCATGAGACAATTTAGAGGCCTTTATTCTATTTTCTCCCTCCTCTGTCTCGGTGATGTAAATCTGAGCCAATTTCCTCCTCTAATCATCATTAAAAAGCGCAAATGACTCCACTCTCCATTAAACACTCCCACACGCCTGCTACTATTACCGGCTCTGCCGCCCTTTCCACGCTCGCCAGACTTTAACCTCGCTCTTCCGACGCCAGATAAACACAGATGCCTCAACCACAAAACAGACCTGAAGTTTCTAAACCCAATCAGCGAAGACGACGCATGTCATCACCTCTCTGGAGCAAAGTCAAATATTACGGTTTCGGGACGTCTGTCTGGATTCCCGTTCATTGAACCTTACACACACGTGTCAGCAAGGTCAAAAGTGTGATTAAGGGGAACTTAGAGGCGAGCAGGAGCGATTAAAGCGTAGTTAAAGTGATTAATCTTGCAGAAAATTAACAAGAACGCGTCCTCACAATATCTCATCTCTTGCTTGAAACTCAAAGGCAGGGTAGGGAAGGATGTGACCTGACCTGCGGATCATCTCGCTACCTTCGGGGGTGCCGGTGGAGTTTGGGGGCTGGCCTGCAGTGGCAGATGAGGGGGGATTTCATTACTGAATACGCCACGTCTGACAGTCTCATTTCTTGCTCCTGGCCTAAAGTCATATTCTGGCCCGAAAAATTCATTTCAGACCGACGTTTCAAGCGCAAATCTATTTTTGTTGGTGATCCCTGACAGTAATATTAAGACTTTAAAGACGCTGGTGGAAGGATGGAGGGCGTCGCTGGTCCAGCGCCGACTTTCCCACCTTCAACACCTCACCTGCAGCTTTTTGAACGCGGAGCTATCCGACCTTCGCTAAAACAGATGGAGAGTTGACTCTGATTGGGTCTGTATTGATTACCCAGGTGTTAGCCGTCATTCTGAGCTGCCTTCAGGGAAGGCCGTAAAGAAAGCTTTCACGAACAGGGAGAATCCTGGTGAGAGCGGCGCAGCTGTCCGGCAGTCAGGTTGTTTGTGTTCTCACAGTTTGTTTGTTGGTTGTGGACATGTGGGCTCATGAGAACAACTCCTATGAAGGCAAGCTAGTTAGCTATACAGCTAGCCCGGTCGCTGTACAGTTGCTTTACCTTCTACCAACAAAATCGAATGTTTGTGAATGCCATGGCTCTGAGGTGGCAAGAAGCTAATAGCAATGTGCTAACAAGCCTGAGGCAGATGAGTGAATGTGACATGTTTATCTCACAAAATCTGCTGAATCATTTCTGTATAACCTCCATTTTTTATGCAGAAACAAGTAAAAATCAAGCAGCATGAAGGCATTAAGTAGAAGTACTCCAAATTAGGGCATTTCCTGAGTAAATATCCTCGTAATAAGCATAAATACACCACACATGACTGCCTGAACAGGCTCCGTCCTCTAATTGACTGCAGTTAACAGGAAATGACTCAAAGCTTACGACTCAACGAGGCCGTCCCTACAGCTGACTGCCAGCGTGTGGGAGACGTCACAAGACAATTACTGCTTGTTTTGGAAACCGCGTTAACGTTCAGAGTTACAATAACGGCAAAAACGGGAGTGAGAAACTTGATTTGGTCTTACAAGTGATGATCAACCAGCTTCTCGTCAGTGAGTTCTCGAGTGTCTGAGCATGTTTGTGCAACAGAAGTAGGGATGAGTTAAGACGAGCAAGTTCTAATCTCTTCCAGGTTGGTGGCAAGGCCCTGTGTGTGTGTGTGTGTGTGTGTGTGTGTGTGCTCTCTAAGTAATGATAACAGCTAAAACCAGATAAGCAATAGCCAGTCCTCCCTCTGGAGTGTCTTGATGGGTGGCTTTAACTCATTTCAGTGTATGTGTGCGTACGTGCGTGCTCGTGCGTGCGTGCAGGTGTGCGTGCGTACGCAGCACTACAGCAAACAGCAGTCCCGACAGTCAGAGCTCAGCATCTGCGGCTCAGAACCGCAGGCTGACAGTGTGACAGCAAAGCAACACGCCAATAAGAGATGGGAGATGAATAACTGCCTCTCACCCCTTCTCTTCCCCATCGCTCTCCCCCTCTTTCTCCTCAGATCCCCCCCCCCCCCTCTCCGTCTTGTAATCACTCCCCTCTGAATCCTCCCTATATAATTCAGTAGCAATTCTGTCCCTGTATTCCCTCTGTTGCACCCCCTCCTCACTGGAGGACACAATGAGATATGACATTTCATTTGAGTTCCTCGCCACCCGGCGCCCTGGCTCACAGAAATAAATAAATATTTCATTAGCGGGCCGAGGGGGGAGACGAAATAAAGATGCATGTGCACACACGAGAACGCACGGCTGCATGTGCTGCAAAAAAAAAAAAAGAAAAAAAAAGCAATATAGACGAATTTACATTCATGTTCATGCCGGCCTGAGCCGTTAAACAAGCAGCTGCTGACAGACACACACACACACACACACACACACACACACACACACACACACACACACACACACACACGGTACATGTAGGAGTGCTGCAAACATACGTACATTAAGACTGATAATGCAATCTCATCCTAGGAAACAGACAAGATAGATAAGTGAGGAAGATAATGCATCTCCCTCTACACCTCCTATCATCACGCCTCTCTCGTTAGACCACTTTATCATCTCTCTGCCTCCTTCGCTCGCTCTCCTTCCCTCAATCTCTCCCAGGTCTTACCTAGAGACTCGCGGCTTTATTGTCTTAATTAAAACAGAGCCTGTTTAATTATTTTAATCCACACTACTGCACAACAGGGACTCCTGGGGGGGGGGGGGGTTGGGGTTGGGGTTGGGGTGGGCAGGGAGAGGACGGTGGCGGTGGGAGGGGGGTACAGCCCTGACATTTCAAATTAAGCTCTTCAAGTTCAAAAGCAAGAGTTCTTATCGCTTCCCCTCTCATTCATTTTCCAATTTGTGCCCTTCTCTCCCTCCATCTCTCCGTGAGTCTGGATTCCTTCTCACTGATCCCCCTCCCTCCGACCACCACTCCCCACCCTCCCCTTCTCTTTTTTTTCTCCCCATTTCCTTCCTCATTACTGGTCCCTTTCTTCCTCCTGCCTCTCCTCCTCTTCACCACCTTTGAGAGATTAGCAGTTTGGAGAACGGGCCTGTTGAGAGCCTTTTTCAACTCTGCACATCAAAAGAATCAGTGCTGATTACAAAACCGGGCGGAGTCGGACCTTCTTATCTTCACACACACCCCGTATACACACACACACACACACACACACACACACCTTCATATGCTGGACCATAATGCATACTTGTCAGTTCTATCACAGCCAGTTTGTTTGGCTGCTTTCTCCTCTGGAGTGTTTGTGCGTCTAGTTTAGCATCTTTAAGAACAGTTTAGCATCCTTAGGAACATGATCCACTCCAGGATCCACCGATATCCTTCTAACCGTCTCTCATGTCCCGTTATAAATATATCTGAATATGGGCAACTGATTGGTGAAGAATTCATTTCTTTATACAATTTTCATGCCATTTGGAAGCAAATAATCGGTCATTTCAAAGGTTTACACAGTGACAACAACCTGCATGGTAATTAGTTACCCCAAGAACTTTGGAGTGTCTGTGACCGCGAAGTGGTGCTTCATTTTTAGGTCAGTCCTGCACCTGCAAACACAATCTGCCTTTGAGTAAACTTTGGAAAGAAAGCAGGTAAGAGTGTTAGACACCTGAACGCAGGTACCCGGAGAACAAGTTGATGAAAAAAGCATCACAATAAAAGTCAGCCACAACACCCACAACACCCACAACACAATCAGACACAATCAGACCCCCAGAAACTGTCTGAACCAAGCGCTTTTACTGTATTGTCAATTTCACACGTTTGCTTTTCTTTTCTTCAGCTATGATTCCGTCTCCCTGCAAACTCCTTTATTAATTAATCGTTTGTCAGCTGCTGCAAAAGTCAGATTACTCTTTTCTGGAGACGCTTGTGCGTCACTTTGTCATACGATTCTTGAGGTTAATGAGAGAAGTTCTTCTTCCACCTTCCTTTAACTTTCTTTACAAGTGTTTTGAAATTGAAGCATAATTTAACCATGTTGAAACATGAAGACACGACAGGTAAAAGTGGTGTTTGTGCTCCATTAGCAAACATTCAGCCATCGGGGAAAAGCGTCTGGCGTTAAGGAGGAAAACAAGCGTCATTCCACATTCCTGCCGGTGTCAGTCTCCATCAGAGGAAGAGTCTGAAGAGTTCGGCTCCCCATGGGAGGCGGAGGTGAGGGAGGGATGGAGGGAGGCGGGGAACGAGAGACGGATGGCAAGAGCAGTAAAGAAGAGCAAATGACATAATTTGCACCCCCTTTTCTGCCTTTCTTCCCATTGGCTGACTGATTAGTTTGACCTTGGCGCGGTGGCGGCTCATCTCGCTCCTGTTGAACTCTGGGTAATGAAGCCAGAATTTACAAATAGAGAAATAACCACCTGGCTCCCAGGGAAGGGTAATAAGCCCTCCTTTCCTTTATCTTAATCTCTGCTCCCTGCCCGTTCACATCTCCTCTGTCCTCCTCCCTCTGTCACACTTGTTTACCCGCCCCGGCCCGCTCCTCCCGCCTCCTCACTCTCTGTTTCAGCGGGGAGTCCGAACTCCCAAGATTTTCCAGTTTACCTTCTGATTAAGGAGCGGGTTGAGCATTTCTATTCTCCGTCTCCCTCCTCCGCTCCATCCCTCATTCACGGACTGCCTCGGTAACTAGCCTATTATCTGACAGTTCCACTCCACTGACCTGCCCAATAACAGCTTTCACATCCCCATAAATGCCCCGGAGAGGGCGAGAGGAAAAAAAAAAAAGGGGGGGGGGGGGGGGGTTGTGAGTGTCTGTGGGTGACTCAGTGCGCACGTGTGCATCAGCGTATAAACCCTGGAGATTGCGTGGCGTTATAAACATTTACGCCAGGCTAACAGATCATCTCCGAGATCCGCGATTGGTCCGCCGCCTCCCCTCCACCCCCACCCCCCCCCCCCCCACCGGGTCCCCCGGCGGACTGAAAGCCCCAGATTAGTGAGATGATAGCTTTTCAGATTGGCGAGGAAACACAGAAATGAGTTTCTGTGGGTAAGTTTACGGAGGTTAGGCCGGAGCGGTTAAACGGAGGATAAATGAACGGCTCTTCACCAGCGCGGCGGCTAAATCTTTTAGCCATCAAGGCCCCATCTCAGTTAAGTAGAGTGAAAAGAGGGTGTGTGTGTGGGGGGGAGTGGGGGGGGTGTTAAGCAGAAGATGCTTCATACCACGATGAGGAAGAGCTTCGATTCATTTGATCTGCATAAACACTGACAGGAATCGTTCAGATGGCTTTGGCGTCTGTATCATCGGGCTCCGGGGGGGGGGGTGACTGACAGTTTTTACGCTGCTGGATCCTGTCATCCTGTCAGTTTATGTCCGTTAGAGATTGTACGACAACGTCCTTGTGCAACGCTTCCAGAATCACTATGACTTTCCCTCCAGTGAGGCTAATCGATTATGCAACAGATGACATGAAAACACTTCGATTTCCTAATAAAAATCATCTCACTGGCTTCACATTGTAAATACGGACAGATATTAATATATATTAAGAGTTTAAAAAGCCTGCAAATCTGACTTTTCACTGTGATGCGAAGGCAACAAACCCACCCCCACACATACACACACACATCCGTGTACTTCTATGTTTGTGAGGACCTCATAGGCATAATGCATTCCACAGCCCCTTACTAAAGCTAAGCATCCCAACAGGCCCCCTAACCCTCCCCCTCCACCCATCCTAAACCCAAATCTAACCCCCAACCTTAAAACATGTCTTACCCCTAAAAAAGTCCTTTGAAGTTTTGAGGATCAGCCCAAATGTCCTCACTTTCCTAGTAGAATAAAGACTTTGGTATTCAGTATGTAACAAGTAGACACACACACACACACACACACACACACACACACACACACACACACACACACACACACACACAGAGCTAATCCTTCCTGCAGAATTAACTGCATCACAAGTCCTGGTCGCATTAGAAAGTTGATAAATTACATTTGATAAAAGTCTGTTCAATAGAGTGTGCCGTCGACGTGCGTGTGTACTTTTGCCTGTATGTGTGTGAGTAACACATCAAAGCCAGCGAGTTTGCAGGGAAACACTTTGGAGGGGGAATTTAATGAGTCCATTTAGTAATGATTAAATGGAATGACAGTCAAATGATGTGGACTCAGTTTTAATAAGAGCCCACTTTCTAATCCCCCAATCTGTAAATATCTGCTCCGGCGGTTTCCAGAGTCCACACAGGGCTGGATTTAAACTTTCACAATGATTCTGCGCTGACATGAAAGAAGATTAATGCCCCACATCCACCCGGACTCATTAAGTAGCAAGAAGAATGCCCGGCCGGGTCCTTCACGTGTTACCGCGCCGCTGTCCCCCTGCAGGAACATCTGACGTGTTTGTTGTAAAACACGTTGGGCTGGAAGGTCACGACTGCAGCGCCTGGTCACCCAAATGCGGCTACTTTCTAACGTGCAGCAGGCATGTTTAAGGGTCCGCCTCCATGTAAATCGGTGAACAGATGTTCCACATGCTAATGCTAAAGCTAGGAGAAGGTGCAAAAGGTTCCCACCAAAGCGTCTTAAACAGGATGGAGGAGGTGTACAGGTGGAGGTGAGTTCCCACAGGTAAAACGTGATGCATTCAATGACCCTTGTGCTTTAACCATCTAACTCATTTATGGTTTTATGTTTTTCAAGAAAAAGGCATTTTTGGTTTTCTTTATAAAACTTAAGACTGATTATGAAAGATTAAACTTACAATTTTTAATGGTAAAATTCTAAAATTGAAGATCTGAATGGCAAAAAAGAAAACAGGAAGAACTGAGGCGGGAGAGGAGAGCAGAGAGAAAGATATCCAGGGTGTTTTTGAGAAGGTGAGAAGGGCCACAAGAACCATTTCCCATGATCCCACTTGACCTGACCTGTGCCAGGCTACACTGGTGGTGCAGCACAAGTGTGTGCGTGTGTGTGTGTGTTGGAGGGGGTGTTTTTGTCCGTCTCGCTGCAGTAAACAGCGCTTTGATGGACAGAGGTTGGAATCCTCTGACAGGTCGCTGGAATAAATCAGGTCAGGTCCAGGGCTGAGTTTAAGATGTCAGAATCTCATCTCTGACATCCACAGCTAGCACATCCGCTGGCTCGGTGAACATAATAAACACTGAACCAATCAGATATCAGTTTAATCAGGGAGGCTTCCAGCATCCTTTGCTCTAATTGGCTGTCATGTAATAGCCTGCCCCTGAAGACCCTCCATTCAACCTTTATTTTCTTCTGCTTTGCTGATGCTAGCTCACTCCTCCTCCTCCTCCTCCTCCTCCTCCACAACCTCCCCTTTCTTCTTCTTTCAGCTCCGTTTTTATTCTGTACCCTCATGCTTCCCTTTTCTGCATGCCAAAGCTACAGTTTGTCGGTGAAAACCTGACCCCTCTGCAGTTATCTCATTCACAATCCCCCGTCTTTACCTTTATTCCCCCTCACCTCGTCCACTCTCCTTCCTTTAACATCCCTCCTCTCCTCTTCTGTCCCCCCCTCTCTCACCGAGTGTGTAATCACTTGGTTACGGTGTGTCAGTCTGCGTCTGAACCCACCATCTGTCCTCTGGGCTTCCGTCTGGGATTACACACCCTCACGCACACACACACTCACTCACACACAGAGGGAGTGTATACAGACTTGCACGGCCGAGCCAAGCTCATTCACACCACAGTATGATGACAGCTGTATCACCCACCTATTGACATGAGCTGTCAGAGGGGCAGTGACTAACATAACACATCATGACATGTCCCACACACCCGGGCGCTGACTGCAGCAAATATATACCGTTACGGGACCGAACTGTTCCGACACGCTATGTTCAGGGAGCGTAGGAGAAGCAGCACCATCTCGGGCAACTATTAAGCTGGAGTCGATTGGATTTGATTTACTAGGGTGGTACCTTCTGACCTTTCTGACCACACCTGTGTGGTAAGAACCGGCGGAGGCCAAAGTAGGCCAAGGTGGCACAAAAGGGAAGAAAACAAAATAAGATCTGCACGCCGCACGGCAAGTCGGCGTGAGAATATGTGCATAACAAAGCAATTACACCCCGTCGTATCTGAGCGGGAGTAAAAAAGCGTCAGTGCATGAAATAGTCTATTATGATAAGAATTAAAATAGTCTATCAAGATCAGATTCGGAATAGTGCGGCGAGATAAGAACTAAACAGGGAGAACGGGAATGCAGTGTGCGATCACATGCTCTGATATGTTCCCCAGGTTTCTCATCAGTGAAAAAACCCGCCAGCGAGGGCCGTTTAAAACAGTCAGAATGCTACTTTGATCACATTAATGGGAGAGAAAAGCATAAATTCGGCTGCTGTCATACTTTGGCAAGTTGGGACTAAAATAAGTACTGCAGAGAACATAACCTTTATGATATTGATTTAAAATAAAGCCTAAATTTATGGGCCATTCTCTGCTGAAAAGATGTTTTTAGATGAGTGTGGTGGAAAAAGATTGTCTTTGTGCTCTCCTTGTGGGAAAAGCTGCTGCGTTTAACACCAACGTGACCACACGGGTCAATGCGGCAGGACATTCGCTCTATAGCGCCCCCTACCGGCGGAACCGCCCCTTGCCGATACTTAGCGTTGCATGGATTCAGGATTAGCTCAGTTTGTGCGCCCACTTTTGAGTTTGCATAATGTATCTGAAGTCGCGGTTTACATTTGAGGTCCATTTTGTGAGGAAGAGAAACGGGACGTGATTTACGGCCTCTCTCCCTCTGACAGATGCTGCAGAATCACTCAGCCACGCCAGCCTGGTCTGGTTACCGGGGGCAACCCTGTAAATCTGACATTATGGGCTGGTGACAGGAGAAATGGTTGTTATCATAACCAGCAGTGAGTTACAGGAACCACGCACATCTCTCAGGTTTGGGGGTGTATAGCGTTACACACACCGGCAGAAATGAGGTATTTGGAGAGCATTTGGATTTACAGTTCAGCACCATTTAAAGGTACAGCCGTGCACGGTGTGTTTGTGTGTTGGGGTCAGACGGAACAATGTGGATGTGTTTTATATCACAGCAAGAGGGATGTGATAGAGCGAAGTGATGAGTGTGGGAAACCTCCCGAAGAGCAGGTCACAGGAAATAAGATATCGTACCTGTCCCTCTATAATCCTCAGCATGATATGATACACACACGTTTATGTGCTCCACACACACCCACACATGCACATCGGGCTCCCTCTACTTTCTAGTGACAACAACGGCCAGATATTCCGGTCTTTTTCTTCCCCTCTTTCCTGCCTCTGTCGCTCACCATGCGGGTGTTCCAGCAGTAATGGTGTGTGCTGTGGGAGCAGCAGGAATGGCCATTACCATCCACGGATCACTGGGAGAGTCCTGCACACACTGGACTCGCATGAGGGGAGCCGAGGGAGAGGACGAGAGCCAACGGGAGGTCAGGACTTTAAAGAACACAAACAGGGTAAATGAGAGGGGACGACAAAGATGGCGGGGGAGCGCTCTGTAATTTCACGCCGTGGCTGTAATGGAGTTATTCCACGGGCGTGTGTGACGGAGGAGCTGTAAGTAGTAGCTACGTTTAAACCGCGTTATGGATTTGATCTGAATAGAAGGTGAGCTAATTTTGGATGGGCAAAAAAGGGTCATAATACAAAAAAGATCGCAAATGCTTCTCCGTCTCTCCCGCACAAGCTGGGTTTTCACGACAGTTAGTCACAAAATAAAACCTTTATTTCCCAAATCAGAAAATACAATCGGGTTTTATTGGGCAGGGGCTCTGTAATTCTCGCGAGACTTCCACGGAAGAAAGATGGACATTCAAAACTGTTGCGTTTCGGTACGGCTGTAGTCACACTACCTTGACAATATTCACTCTCGTCAATATCAATTTTTATTATTGCAGTAAAATATGCGATTGCCTCATCTGTCTATCTATACATTTCTATATAGCAATGTCTGAAATTCCTCCTCACGAAAGTGTGAAAACCTTTTAGCGATATTTGAGAGGCTTTTTTTAAATTCAGGTGTTTCCACTTCCAGTTTTTCGCAGTGCTATGGTTTTGCACAGTTCTAAAGGTAATAAAAAGACTGTGACCATCTTGCTGTATAAGGCAGTTTCAGTAGTATAAAAAAACCCAACCTTTATTGGTTATTTTTAATTCCCACAATCCTGACCAGTCAAACCAAATCACAGTGGCCTAACGTGGGGAACCCCTTCTGCCCTGACGTGGACACATGTCTCCACACAGGAAAGTGAGTGTGTTTTTAATTAGTCCGCTCTGATAAAGGACTCAGACAAAGGAAGAGGCGTGCAAACGCGTACCGCACCTCTACTTCCAAAATCCAGAGCTGTAATGAGATCAAACAGCGGTTGTCGTCGCTCAGGGTCTAGTGTGAGTTGCATCGGCGGGGCAGGTTGTACCAGCTCTGACCTTCCTGTTGTAACAGCCCCGGAATAAAGGGAAGTGCCACACAAAGAGCTCTATTAACGGAGAAACCAGATATAATGGGGAAACAAGATGGGCCTTTAATGGGGACAGGCAGGGCTGCCAGCATGCATAATGTAGCAGTCGTGTTAAAACAACACTCGGCTCCGTGAGCCCCCCCCCTTAAACACACACAGGCACATAGAAACAGGCTTCTACCGCAGAGCAAAGTTATTAATTCCCACACCGGTCTTCATCTATGAAACATTCTCCGTGCGCAGTGCACATTTCTCCTGCTAGGATGGGAATCATTGTTGTGTGTAATTATGAAGACAATGTTCAGAGGGATTATCAAAGAAGTAAGGCGGAAGATAAGAACGCGGCAGATGAAGAGGGCGCAGGGATGAGAAGAAAGGGGAGTAGAGAGAATGAAAAGATGGAGAGAGGAGGGGAAAGATTACCCTGGCTCTGTGTTAGTGGAGCCGTCCTCCCCCCCTCCTTCGTTTCATTCGTTCTCTGTATTAGCATGATAAAGAGGTGGTGGAACAGGGCAGCAGGCAGGTCTTTGGACACGGAGACAATGCTATCGCTAGAACAGGCGTCAACAGCGGCGGAGCAGCAACCGAGGGACCCAGCGCCTACAACACACACGCTTGTACACACCCACGCCGTCTCTCATACATGCAGACAAACATGTAAACACACACAGAAGGGTGGATTATTACACCCAAGAGGACTTCAATAGAGAGGTGCAATCAAATGGAGACTCCAGGAGTCTTCAAACCACAAGAAACAGAAACAAAAGACGAGAATATCTACTTCAGTATTTCATCTGTGCTGTAGGATCACATTGGGCCCAGAATCAGCTGAAACAGCGGTTTAAACAGGCCACTGTGATGACCCTGCATATTTTGGGGCATTGTGGATCATTTCACAAATCCAACCAGTTGTTTCTTTTTTTTAAAACTCAAAACGAGTCATATTCTGATAAACGATGGCCTTTTGGTTGATGATGAACATCTATAACAGATCGTGTACTGTTTCAAAAATAATGAAAACTGCAGACCAAAGCAGCTCAGCTGAACTCCTGTCCGATTGTCCAGCGTACTATGGCTGTCTTGCACAGATGTGAGACAAACACACACCTCTCCTCCACAGATGGAGCGTCTACACAGATCTGAAAGGTTCACCAGGTTCACCAGTCATCCTGGAGCCACAGAAAGACGGCTGAGGAACCCACTGTTCCAGCTCCAGACTGGGATACAACTGGTTTTAACCTCCCCTCTTTTTACTAGAGAAGGAAAAAAAAAACACATTACGGGTCATGGCAAATTTACAGGAGCACACAACACACACACTCGGCACGGTGTGTAAACACACTGTACGCACCAGCATGGATCAGGTCCAGTTCGTGAGCCCGTGACGGTCGTCCAACCAGAACTCACACAAGCCAGGCGCGACACTCACACACGTTTTCTGTAAAAACATACAGAACTGTACAAACACTGCAGCTTCATGGGCAGGAAAATTCCATTTATCATTTAAAAGGCGCCATTCAGCCATCAGTGGCTTTTTAACGTGGGGGGTCGAGTGGAAGACGCCACAACAACTCAAAATTAAGGTTCTCTTCACATTAAAAAGCTCTGATATTGGATAAAATCATGAAATAAAGGGAAACGAGGTTGAACTGTAAATATGCTCCGTACTTTTTTTTCCCTCAGGCTTCCGTGTTGTTTTACATGTCCACAAATAATCTGCTGCCTTTATTATCCCCAAAATTCCTGCATATTCACAAGAATTCTGCCCAGTCAGCCAATCAGCAAACAGGAATTAATCCAGCAACCAAGCCAGAGCTGTCACATTAGAGCAATGACGCAAGTAACAATAAATAATACCCTCGTTTTCTCATTCAGAGAGACAGAAGATAGACGGGGTGTGTGTGTGTGTGTGTGTGTGTGTGTGTGTGTAGTCATTATACTTACAGAGAGCTTTAAGAAATAAGGATTACAAAAATCAACACATATGGTAAAAGACAGGAAGCTGTCACAAACATGGTTATTTACAGGAAATCAGGAAATAATTTCAAATTATACCAAATATCTGATAAAAGGAATTTGTTCCTCAGGAGTTAGGAACTATTTACCCACAGATCCTCATACAAATATCAGATCTATACAGTGAGAGTTCACGTTTACATCAGAAATTTCCACTTAGTTAATAAACAACAAGAAACTAAATAAATCATCATCGCCCTGGATATTTTGACAGAATACAGCTGCTAATTTTATGATTACAATAAAAAAGAATAGTGCTATTTAAAAGTGACACAACTGCTTCTGGATGTTTGGTCTTTGCTAACAAAGTTGTGTGTGATGAGGTGGACGGGACAGGACACACAGCCACAGATAAACAGGGCCCTGTCAGATGATTGACAGGAGCAGGATAGTGTCAGTCAGGTTGGATGATGTCATTGTGTCGCCATGGCCACCAGCTGACAGCTCCAAACTCTGTAAGCTGTGAAAAACTGACCAACAACAGAAACAAGAGGTGCTGACTAAAACAGCATTAAATTGGAAGGTTTTACCTCACAAAGGAGTGTTTCCTGCTCTGTTTTGCATTAATTAAAATCTCTGTTACTATGGTTACCCCCATTAATATACTGTACATCACCTTTGGTGCACAAAAGCACGCTTGAGTTTACAAGCAAGTTAGTTCAGTGACTGCACCAATTGGATTCTTAAATATAACAAATCAGAAAACATTGGCCTCTCACACACACACACACATGCACACACACTTGCATTTCTCTCTTTGTGAGGACTTTTATAGACATAGTGTATTACCCCACAACCATTCAAACACATATTTTCTGTTAGAACATCAAGAAGATCTCAGGTAGTGTATCTTTCTCCATTGAATCACCATGGAAACGATGCTAACGACAGCATCAGTTTAATGTCATGTTTCCTACTGTCTATACGTCTGTCTCCTGAGACAAGCCCCTCCAAACTATTTATCTGACCTCTGACCTCTGGGATTCACATTCACGAACCCTGAAACAATTCGGAATGAGCCGATGGGCGCGCATAAACAGGAACAAGAGCATAAAAGAGGAGTATTAGCGTGGCTGAGAATGTCGGGAAAGGAGGAGAAGGAGAGGACGGGAGGTGAATTAGCTGGTGGACCTGAAAGAAACAGCTGCTGTTTAGCGTCCCTGTGAGGAGATAATCAATTGTGTTCACCTGGGGAGACATAGGTCAATAAATGGCTGCTGAACAAGTGATGGAATAAAGATTTAAGACATATGTAAGGCAATCTGGAAAGGACGTGTAACTGGGAGCATTTAGACCCAAAACAAACCATTGATGGTGTAAAATGGTGCAGTATAAATCAGCTTCAGCTACTGCTCTGCTCCTTCCTGTGTTAACTGGGCTTACAGATACCAGGCATGTCCCAAAGCTTCCCCTACTCTCCTATGTTTCCCCTTCTCCCTCATCTTAAAGGTGAAAGGTCACTGGGTCTTCGGAAGCATCCTGTGTGGCAATGTTGGAGTTGCAGGGTGACGTTCCCCGATGGGACAACACCGAGCATACACACTCTGTAAGCTGACTTGACCGCTTCAGGGGGAACTAATTGTTTTTAGATGAGGAAACTTGAGAGGCCCCGGAAAGGATTGAGGGAGAAGAGGAAGAAAGGACGAGGCCATAAATTAGCGATGTGCCGGATATTCATTTTCCTCCTGGGTTTTGGGTGAGAAACCTGCAGACACTTCTGCTCTTTTCTCCGTCTCTGGGCGCCCTTCAACCAGGCCACACACACACACACACACATACACACATTCAGTCCAAACTGTATTGTGATGCATTTCTGAAAGTGTCCAGTTGTCCATCTGGTGAAATTTCAATGATACCCACCTCTAAGAGCCACTCTGCAAAACAAACCACTCAATAAGCTGGAGGTAATGGAGACTGCGGGTCAGACTTTACAGCAATATCATTACCATACGTGCTTTCACACACACACACACACACACACACAAACACACACACACACACACATACACACAGAGTCCCATTGTCTGGCCAGTGCTTATTAGCGCCAAAGCTAACCGAGTTTGTCCATAAGTGACCTTAATTAAGTGGCTTGCGCCATTAGCTGCGGAGCTAAGAGGCTAAGAGCCATCCATCTGCATGTGAATGTGTGTTTTTTCGTGATAATGGCTTTGTTGGGGTGTGTACTGGAATACTAACGACAGGCTGCGCGCAAACCCAAATGGGTAAATAGGCAGCTGAAGTTGAGTGTTGAAGAGGAGATGGTTTAGATAAGTTACTCATTGTGAAAAAAGGGACAAAAACAGCGAGAAGCGCCCAGGGCTGTTTTAAATGCAGGTGAGCACAAATGCGCTCACCCGCGTGTACACACAGCAGGGCACTCAGCATTTTAATCACTTTTCACTCTGCCCCATCATTTTCATTAGCTATGAAAACAAGACCAATCAAATCAGGCAACTACAACATTTTATATGTCACAAACACACTTTTGCTTTTTTTTTTTTTTTTTTTTGCAAGAAGACTCTTAGATTGTTTTAATCTCTGAAAAATCACCTAAGTTATATTTCTAATGTACATTTTACAATTCTGGCTTTTACAGTCATGTTTACATTTTCTGACTGTCTCAATGTTGTTGCAGATGACAGTGTTGCTGTAGCTAATGGATTCTCACGCCGTTCCTCCTAAACCTGCAATAAACGGGTCACAGGGGTCAAAGGTGACTGCCTTCACTTTGATGTGACCCCGACATCCTGGGAGGAAGAGGAAATAGAGGAGGAAGAGGATTCTTCATGGATTAGTGGTAAGACACCACACCACACACACACACACACACACACACACAGACTTTAGAGCTGTTCACACAGACCTGGTGAGCCTCTCAACATGTCTAAACAATCAATCACAGCACTTTAAACACACAAGAGTTATGACTTTTACACACACACACACACGCATACACGCACGCACACACCTGCGTCTAAACACACAGACATGGTTTCAGAATTCCAATTGTGTTTTTCATTTGTACGATGTCTGAACAAAAATAGTTTTAGTTTAAGTTAATTTCTGTGTGTGAAAGTTTTGAACAATGTTTCCAAGATGACTCAGACACTGAACCATCTGCGTTTAACCTGGAATATAACTTTAAAGGGCAGATTAAAGCCTATTTAGCTGCAAAAACAAACAACTTTCACCCAACCGTTGGTGGGAGAACGTGAAAAAAGCGCGGCCTCGGTGCTGGAGAGGTGTACGACCTGTTTTTCTCATCAGTGCTGGTCTCTGCTGGAGCTTCTAAACACACAAACACTGTTGGTTTAACCGCCTCAACAACCTTCACACATGTTCCAGAGTCACCTCTCACCTCATTTTAAAGCAATTCAACACAGAAATTCATTAATGCGACAACAGGAGAAAAAAAATGTGACAGCTGATGGGCGTTTCCTAAGCGCGCGTGCACACACACACACACACACCCTGTGTGAGTGGGGCAGATTACATTCTCTGCAGGACTTGACTTGCATTAAAGTTTAAATGTGTTCAATTTGGACAGTCTCAATATTAGAGTAGAGTATCATTACACACCTTATTGGATGAGCCTGTGCAGAATAGATTTTTACTGATGAGATGCGGTGGCCTCAGGCGCGCACACACTCGCAAATACACACACACACACACACACACAATATCTCCAAGACATAATTGTAGACACACACAGTCGGTGTTTCGTACATCACAGAGTTTATATGAATTTGCTGTAAAGGTTGATTTATACACAATAACAGCAGGATCTTACCTCACACACATACCCCCCCACACACAGTGACATACTATTGTCACTGAAAATACAACTGCTCGCTCCCAGAAATGGCGCATTCAGCCCTGAGGTGAGCACAATAAATACCCTATAGTGAAAGAAGGGCATCAGAAGGGACATGAATTAAACCTGTGTTTCTATAGAGAGCAGGGTGGGATCCACTCACAGCCAGTCCAATAGTCTTAAAATAAAATCACAAACTTTATGCCTTTACCAGCAGAAAGCATTGACTTTAGCATAAAGCCTTCGAGCGGGTCAACATCGTGGTTCATTACGGCCATCGACACACGGCTGTAAAACAACACCTTGAGCGAGAGTGCGAAACACCAGTTGTGCCGCTTAAAGGACGAGTAAAGTGGAGTTTACACAGAGGTCGCCTCAGAAAATATATAAAAAGGTCACATGGGTTCCAGAAATATGGTCTTTGCGTCATGATTTCAGTAGGTTCTAAACTCATTTTTAGTTTGTAAGCATTTATCCCTGGTGAGAATGATCCTTTTAAAGCTGTCAGGCTGGTACAGGATGTGATGATTTTGTTTCTAACTGTATGTGACGTTTGCGTTTATCTCAAACGGGACTGATCCCCGGTCGCCAGCAGAGATCTCAGAATAAACTGACTGTGACGGATCAGTCAGGACGGCAGAATAGGTGGAGGACATCTCTACCAGGACAAAGGAAAAATGGATCGTTCTCACTTGTCTCCTCTACTTTTTATCCACTTAGGGAGGCGCTGAAGTCTCTAACCTTCCTGCAGCTTTTGTCCTTCCCTCACCTCTGCCCGCTCCTCTATTGTTTCACTCTCCACCTTTGAAAATATTATCTTCTTCATTCGGTCCTGACTTTCCTCCGCTCCCCACTATTATCTTTTGCTCACCTGTCCCCCTCCTCCTCCTCCCTCCGCTCACTCTGTCTGTCTTCTTTCTTTCATTTGTTCTCCACTCTTTCGTTCCCTCTCCTCACTTTGAGCCAAATAGATTTTCAATTATGTGTTGAGTGCCCGGAAGCTTCTATATTTCCCAACCTGACCCCAATACAGCCAATGTGACACGACACACACACACACACTTGCACACGCATACACACACCCCTACCTGACATACTTCCGCCTCCACTTACAACTTAATGGAGTGGAGGAAAGGCAAGAGAATATCTTTCGGTGTCCAAAACAAAGCAGTTAACTCCCTCACCCCCCCTCCCCCCCCTACACACACACACACACACACACACACGCACACACACACACACACAGACAACCGCACACATAGCCACACATATATGTATGTATATACACATACATATAAGTGCAGTAATTGAAAAAGTTATTTAGCATTAAATTACAGTGATAGTACTTGACTTTACGCTGCATTATATAACTTCGGTCTTCCAACTCGTCAGCTGACCCCACCCCGCTTCTGCGTCAGCGCACGGTGTAGCGTGGATGATCCAGGAAGACCTTCCTCACTCTTCTTTTACGACTTTATAGACTGGGATATTTTTAAGCCATAGAAGCACAAAGTCATGTAAATACCCTCCCCGCCAGAAGGGGGAGATGTAACAGGAGGTGTTGCAGGTTTAGGTGCTTTTCTGAAACACATGGAGAAAATAAAGTTATGTCCCATGCAGCATTCAAATCAGCTCCTCTTCCTCACTTAAAGCTGATAATATCATATAATTTATAGACAACCATAAATGACGGTTTTAGTCACAGAATCCCTGATGCAGTTCAGCTATTTGTCAACCCTTTTTCTTCAAACGCATCACAAAACTTGTTTTAATTATCCTCAGACACGTCACTTATGTAATACGGTTAATTCTGAATGCAAGACAACATGTTAAACGCAGCTGTTTCATAAGGCTGACTCACACAACCCACACACACGTGCATGCACACACACACACCCACAGATTTTCATTAAGTAGTCTCTAAAACACGGCCTCTCCTGGGTGTTAGTGACCGGTTTTTCCGTATTAAACAGAGGTAGAGGTCAGAGGTCAACTGCTTAATGCCTTATCTCTGATGCACCATGGCCAACCTTATTACTGAAGGCTTAGAGAACAAACACACACACACGGGCATGAATGCATATCGTGCAGATACACAGCAAGCTCTCCACATTAAGAGTACAGCGGGTGAAATCATGGCTCCGGGGCAGGTTTGGCGCGTGGAGCGGCACGCGCCAGCCATGTATGTCACACGCACGGCAGCTCCATACAAGAGGCAAGGGTAGCAAAAAAAGCTCCTGTTGTCGGAGTGAGAGTCTATTAAAGTGACCTATTGTCTTTTCAGATCTCTCAAGACTCCTAGCAGAACTCAGAGATGCAATATGTTGGTACCAGCACTAAATAATTGCTATTTACACCATGAATAAGACCCAAATAAAGCATCTTTTGCTTTTTTGGGAGTAGATTTAATGATTTCTGGGTGGAGAGGTTGATCACAAAGTCAGCTTGGAGTGTGTGTATTTGTGTGTGTGTTTGTGTGCGTGTGTGTGTGCGTGTGTGTGTGCGTGTGTGTGTGTGTGTGCGCGTGTGTGTGTGTGTGTGTGTGGGGGGGGGGGGGGGGGGCGTGGTGCTGCTTTGTTAAGGCCTGAATGAGTTGTTGATGGGTACAGCAGCTTGGCTCTCCCAAGGGATGAAGGGGGCAGGAGGAGGGGGAGGGAGGGGCTGGAGGAGGGGTAAGTTGATAATTGCAGGGGAACTTGGACTCAGGCTGTCCATGTGCAACCCCCCCACCAAACCAAAAAAAAAGGAAGGGGTCGGTCGATGAGGCCACTTAAACACGTCCCCTTCTCTTTGTCTGCCTCGCAACTCGTCTGTCACCCACAACTCTCCATGTCCATTTCTCTGTTCATTTTTACACCTTTTCCTCTTATGTTCAGACCATTGTGTGTGTGTGTGCGTGTGTGTATGTGTGGGTGCGTGTGCCTGCGTGTGGGAGGGGTGCTGCTCCTCTCAGGTCTCAGCTGCATGTGTGTGTGCGGGTGAATTACCCCAGTAACGTGGTGTTGACAGGAGCAGCTGGACATCAGTGGGGCACAGGGCCCGATCATGGTCATCTGTGTGTGTGTGTGTGTGTGTGTGTGTGTGTGTGTGTGTGTGTGTGTGTGTGTGTGTGTGTGTGTGTGTGTGTGTGAATGCACGTGGTGTGCGTTAGGCAGACTGCTGACCACTAGCCAACACAGAGCTGACACCTTCTGGCCAGTAAGGGTGAAATCAGTTTGAATACATGTTTTGTTGTTTGTTGTCAGTCGAATAAACAAAGGAGAATTAACTTTGTATACTTAAAGATGCAGCAGCTTCACATGTGTACTTTTGCTGAATTTTTGAGTTTTATGTTAGTTTAATTCCCACTGTACTCCATTTCTTACTACCACCAGTTTGTCAATAGATTAGATCTTATCTATTTTTAGATGACGCATTTGGGAATTAATAACCTGAATATTTGAATGCAATATATGCAATTAGAAACAGAAAGTGGAGGGATGAGGAGGAGAGGAGGAAGAAGAAGGACGGCGACTGGTCTCTGGCTGGTCGTGGGGCCACAGATAGATTTTGGTGGCTGCAATCTCACACCCGCTTCCTGTAATGACTCGCCTGGAGGCAGGAATGATTTCCTCCATTGGTGTTGCTATTGCTAGAGTCACCATGGACTCAAGAGCGCGGTCTCCCAGGGCTGGGCTCAGCGGGACGGCAGAAAAGGATGGAAATTATTGGAGGCGGACGGGTCGGGGCAGAAATCTAAAGAAGGGGGCGAGATGTGTGGCGGTTTGTCCAGGAGGCCTCGCCACAGCGACCTGCTACCATTTTTCATTCAAAAACCGGCCCTTCAATCCACCTCTCTTTCATTCTGCTTTACTTGCCTCTTTGAGTCTCTTCCTGCCAGAGGGTGCATCATGGAGCCTGAAGATCATCTGCCAGTTACTGCGGAAGGAAACCAGACAGTGATCATGTGACTGGAAGCTATTCACCTGTTATCATCCATTTAACAGATTTGCCACGATGGAGAGAACCACAAACAGAATAAGAACCGCAGTAACATGGTTAATATTCCTTTGGGTAGCAACAATGTTTCGACCTTAAACCCACAACAATGTCTGGGTTGAAAAAATACTCTGGACTCGCTGAAGCAGGACACACAAACCCAGGTCCTTCTACACGCTCATATACTGTAGATATTTATGGCCTACAGTTCTAGCATATGAATGCATATGACATGGCAGGTGGACAGGAAAGGAGAGGCTGTGAAGGGGAGAGGCAGAAAAAGCCCAGCATATACATCACTTCATCTTTAATTAGCTGTCATCAGCTTCTCTCCTCAGAGGAAACGGAGCCTAATAATTAATGATCAAACTCTGAAGCACAGGCTCCGCCCGTCTATTTCAAGTAAAATAGTGCAGCCTTTGATTGGGTGAGAGGATAATAGAAATTATTTAGGAAACCAGTAGGAATGCAATGGGGGGGGGGGCTGTGTGACACAGGATGTTTGAGCATATGCAAATATATGCAGCTAATGCGTACGCAGCGGTCGCATGTGCAAATATGCACCGTGTACATGTTTTACTGGGTTCATTTTGATGCCAGAGGGTGCGTTCTGGTTTAAAAAGACCCGGTCCGGTCCAGGCGGGAGCAAAGGGACCAGTCACGCCAGCGAAGGCGCGATGATGTTTGACCAAAGCTTGTGAGTCTGTCAGTTAATTAGGGAGGAACACAGTGTAAGTGGGCATATGTGCACGGGGGAACCAGTCAGCCAACGCGCCGCGGGAAAGCACGGCGGGGGGCGCCACTGACCAGCCAACGCCGAAGCGCCGCGGTGGCATGTTATGGTCTCGGCACCCCGAGCCCCTGGCACCATCTTCTCCGGCCCTGCGTGGGGAGGCCGGGAGGGGCTTCACAGACCCCCACCCTCCGCAACCTGTCCTCCCTCCAAAACCGGACCCAATCCGAGCCCCGTTTGTGTGTACGATTCCTCTTAAGCCGCACTTAAGAGCTTTAATTGGATTATCCTTAATGAGTAAACAAACAACTACAGCAGCAAAATAATAAGCCAACGAGTCGACGTGTCAGGAAGCACTCGGCTGCTTTCACTGCGCTGCTCCCTTCTTTTTTTTTTTAACTCAACGCTTTGCTCATTTATTTCCTCTCATGTGTAATTATCCAGATTACGAATGATTCAAAAACACTGCCGCTGGAGAGGCGTGCGTGTCACACTCCAATGAGACGGGTCTGCTTAAGTGGCTGCTTTGAAGCCCAGGATGAGCCCGTGATTAGCCCCGTGATTTACTGACAAGAGGGGAGAAGGAGGTGAAGAGAAGCTCAGCAGGAGCCCGAATGGAAATAAACAAATTGAGAATTTGAAAATGACATCTCAGATTATTATTAGAACGTTAATCTGAACCGGTGACACGAGTTTATGGCGCCTCTTTCAGTAATTGTGATGAGCTGAGCAGGTTTTCATACAGCAAAAAAAAGAAAACCTCAAAAAAAGGGAAATCCAGCCAACACACAACTGCAGATCTGTCATATATAAACTCACAAAGAATGTTCGTTTGCTAACACTTTCCCTTCTTGCAACCGCCAGCGGAATTGCTTTGGATATAAAGAATTCCCCCCCTCCCCAATTCCCAAAAATGCTGAAGATCAAATCAGACCCAGATCTCCACTAATGTGCTAAAAATAGATCCTGCTTCATATCATTCCTGCGCAATGGAGCCGACGCAAATCTGCTGCTAATGATTTCATAATATCCTGATCTGCAAAGATATAGAAAAGGAGAGGGAACGGGAGAAGAAAAATGAGGAACCAGAAACTGAGGCCCCTGCTCTAATTCCAATTTATGGAGCTATAAAAAAGGGCCATTTCCCCCAAAAATCTATACAGAAAAATCTTAGCCAAATCATTTCATCACTTTCTCTGCTCTAATTGCAGCCATACGCAATTTTAAAGGCTCTTCCACCTTCTAATGGCTCCCCAGAGAAGGAAGGGGTTAATTGCTGCAGCTGCTGATGTGGCTCCTCGGCAATAAAGGGGTGAGGTTTCTCTTCTCTGTCGATCACTCCCTCTTTCTATTCCCCCCCCCCCCCCGGGACTAGTCCAACAGCGTCTTGAGGAGGGACACTGAGGCTTTCAAAGATGCAGATTTATAGAGCTGTTGTTCCAGGATCACAGCGAGGGATCACTGACGCCCCCCCCCCCCGGGATTCTCTGGTTGGTCATGTTCAATGACCAAGAGATTCATCATCTCATCAAAGTCTGCGCTCGCATGCGTGGTGGGCGGGGCCATGAAGATGGGCGGGGCCGCGCAGCTTCGGGCCAAGACAACGTGACCTTCAAGCTTCATTATTTTTCCAAATGGGAAAACAACCATAAATGAGCACAACACCAGATCTGTGTGAGTGACTCGGAGCTCTGGAAATGATCTAATTACTTTCAGTTTAAATACAAAAACCAAACCGTTGGAGCATTTAAATCCTGTCTAATTAACCGACTTCTGCTGGGGTTTGTTTTCTCTTTTTTTTCTCCATTGGAGTTTTGCAGGAAGACTCTGAAGTTTTCTCCAGGGTTTAATCCAACTTGGCTGGATTGATCAAGACAGGTGGGGACTTCAGAAGGGGGAGGCGTTGGGGATGTAGGAACAGGAGGGGGGCAGAAAGCTCAGGAGGTTGTTGAAAGTCAGTGAAGATCAAGAGAGACCGGCCGAGAGCGGCAGGAAGTAGAGCAGGAAGTACAATGTCGAGCGGTCAGGGAGAGAGCGACAGATGAAGATGGCTCCACTGTGAGGGGCACCTGTTCACGGCTGGAGCGCCTCCTTCCACCAGCCTTAATCAATTTCACCACAGAGACAGACTGTGACGACAGCCCCCCCAAACAAGAAACCCACTGCGTGTTACATCCAAATAATCCCCGCACCCCTGCCTGGCCAGCTCGCTGGGCGGACCACAAATCCAGGCCAGGTTGCACCAAAATAATCTCCTTTCCACACTTAATCAGTTGGACCCTGTTTTCTTTCAAGGGGAGATTTGAACTGCTACACACACACTCAGCAGATCACTGCCTTTCACAACACATTTAAAAAACTTTCTGGATTAGTTGACGGAATAACCGATGCTGAGCACCGTCTTCCATTCAAGAGTGATTCCAAAAAAAACTGACAGGAGCGGCTAATCGGCTTTATATAAAATACGATTTTCAGGCCGAGCCACATAATTTCCTCGAAAATGAGTCAAAACTGTGTAATCCATTAATGTTGCCTCTTCTTTCTGGATGAAACTGATGTCAGGCGTTGACTGGGCCACCTCGGCTGCTCTGGGCACACACGCTTTTAGTGTTGGACGTCAGCTTAAACCTGTAAAATCAGGTTTAAACACTAGTTTCCCTGTTCCCTCTGTCCCTCATCTTCATTTCCTGAATGGTAGATTGACTACACCCACAGCAGCCGAGGTTTATTAATAGATTATTCTTGTAGATGTGATTTAATCTATGGTTCCTCTCCCCTCTCACATCGGCTCATCTCATGTCTCTGTTTCTCATTCAATCTGTTGCCGGCTCTCCTCCCACTCCCTCTCTTATAGGAGAGAGAGGTGTCAGTTTCTGCGAAACAACTTAATTCTGATGTCAATGAATTAATTAGATGTGTTAATGAGCTAGCGACAGCGAACCCAAATTAAATTAATACCGTAATGGCCTCAGACAGCGAGAATTAGCTCCCATTTCAGTAAATGCTTTCTGAAGTGTACACAGGCGCCAATGATACAGACTCTCTCACACACACACACACACACACAGCTCAAACAACATCCATCCCCCCGAGCAGATCATCATCCAGATGTAATTAACCGACTAATTACAGGAGCTCTCAGCCGCTTCCCCCTCCCGCCGCCGCCTTGCTCTTCTCTTCCTGACACTTTCACTGTCTGACTCTCTACACTGGATGATTTGACCCCCCGCCTGTGATTCCCTTCACTTCACAGGTTACTTTCGTCTTCTCCTGGTTGTTTTATTTGCCCACTCACCTACGCCTGTAAGTTCCCCGCCACCAGCATTTAGTGGTGGATTTAAATGGGTCTCGGTGTTCTTCCTTCCCATCGCACTTAAAGTCTTATTACACACATCCAGTCTGGCTTGAAGGCTGCTTAAGCTGCCATTAGCTCTAATAGTGACTCCTCCACCATCTCCACGCTCCGGCGAACCTGCTAAAGCAGCCAGCAGACTACTTAACTGATCTCAGAGACACAAAATGGCTCCGTGTGTGGAGAACTTTTACACTCGGAATTCTCTCCTTGTGACGCAACAGCGTGTTATAATCTACTCTAAGGCCCTGTGATTGCGTGGTGCTGCTTTATGTGCATTCAAGCATGGCATGTGTGTATGTGTGTATGTATGCGCGTGCGTGTGTGTGTGTGTGTGTAGCAGACCTGTCTAGAATGAGCATTTTCCCAGGGTGAGACTGCAGGGAGTGAGCTTCTCTCACAAACACCATCTGTCAACAACAGGCTCACCTGCTAGCAAACATTTAGCTCACACACACACACGCACAATTCGGCAATGTCAAAGCACAGAGATAATGTAATTTCCCACTTAGACAACTTGACAATTTCACCTGTTTTGCAGCGTTCCCACCCTCTGAGGAAAGCGGGTGGATATGTGTTTGTGTGTCCGACTAACCCAAAGTAAGAGAAACGCGATGAGGAGATAGGAAAAGCACATAACAGAACACTTGACACCTTGTTGTAACATGAAAAGTGGTGGACTAGAGAGTATAAAAGTAATATGCAAAGAGGGGAGCAGTTGAGAGCGAGAGGAGGTGAGAGGCAGAGAATTGAAGATGGGGGGGGGGCATTACCTGAGGTGTCTGACTAAATTAACTTCTCATCATCACTAATTAGCCCCTTGTTCCTCTGTTTCCTCCAGGTGATTCCTACCTATATTACTGTGGTTTGTGCCAGCCGTTCGAGGAAAAGTGTGATGTTCATTGTTTGACTTGGGAACGCCAGCTTTCCCAGTTCAGTTCACCGTGAGCTGTCTGTGGTATTTAAGCTCATACTGAGAACCTGTGCCTTTCCAGCACTTAGCAACAGGAAATGATGAGTATGAAAACACCTTACAGGTTCTTCACCGTGTTTGTCTTAATGTTTCTTCTACAAGTTATATATTATAGGTTATAAGATAGTGTTAACAAATTCTTCTATAAAAGGCTCCGGTGGTTAAACTCCATATTTCCATTCTAAAAAGGTGGTTGATGCCAAAATTGAGGGCTAATTAGCTGCTAGCTAAAGAGTTTCTTTTGCACTACTTCCTCTAAAAGCATCAAGAGGAAACAATTTCAGCCTATAACAGCCTCAGTAAATTGACAAAATAGGATTAAAATTGCAAATATATCAGTCCAGATTGAAAGAATCTTTTAGGCAGCCTGCGATGCAATGCTAACTTTAAAAAGGAAAATATAGTAATTTCTAGTTGCGTTTTGTCACTATATATAACCTGTTGTCGTATGCAACAATGCCGACATCAAACGATGTTCTCAAATTACCTTTTGTCTATTTGAGCGGGATAATAAAAGACTTCCACAGAATGAATTGGAGCATATTTTACAAATATAGAATAATCTGATTATTCAAATTGATGTTAATTAGACCTTCCTCAAAAGATGGTATTATTTTAGCCGCAATTGAAGATTTCGACTTTGAAGATTCCTCAAATGCCACAAAAGAACTTGCAAAGACATGAATGAACAGCTCCAGTTTTTGTTTTTCGATACATTTTGATTTGGTCTTTCTTCAGTGTTTCTCTGATGGGATATAATCTGAAGTGTAACAATGGTCATGGATGAATAACCTGCATGAATGCATATTCATGGAACTCTGAGAGGCAGTTGAGCTGATCCACTGGTTTGAGACACAACAAAGGTAGCTTCCATATTCTCCCTGCTCCCAATCCCTCCTCCGTGCCTCCTTCAACAGTTTGGCTGGCCGTTCCTCTTTAATTATCTTCTGAAATCCCTCTTCTGTTTTAACCCTTTGTCCTTTTTTAATACAGCGAGCCTATAAACAGATGGCGGCTTTCTGGAGGAAATAAAAGGAGGGAGGAAGAAATCAAAGTCTTTACCTGCATCCTTCACCCAAAGTCATGACAATATTTGCTCACTTGTGCATTTAGTTTAAATAAATCTAACAAAATAAGGACAAGAAAAATAGCTGCTGAGTGAGAGAAGAGCGGCTTCAACAGCCTGACTGGTAGAACAATTGTGATTACAATAACATTGTCTGTTAATCCCTCTAAATGGGAGCCAGGAACTAAATCAGTTTGATTACGCTCAGCTTAGTTGCATTTCGTCGGTTTGTACGGTGCGTCTCGTTAACACAACACTAATCCTTCCCTCCGCGTTGATGCCTTCCGATCCATCCTTGGCTCCCCAAAACTATAAAACTTCGCTCAAGTTCCTGTGCTTCTGTAACAGACACCAGCCAACGAACAAATCCCGTTAGGGCTTTATCCAGCGGAGGTACAGGAGGGATTTGTTTGGGAACATTGACGGTAAAAGAGCAGCTGAGAAACAATAAGGATTCCAATTTATAGGGGAGAAAATGCTGTGTAGTAGAGACCAAAATACTTATGGTTCAGAGAGAAAAGCATGACTCAAAAACATAGAAGAACAATAATGTGACTGTAAACTAGTTACAGGACTGATATTCAAGCTGATGTGCAGCACATTTCTTTTACACACACCTTCTTTTATATCACATGTTAAGTTTCTTCGATGGTGTAACGAGAAAATCGTCCTGCCGCCATCCTCCTACAGCTTGGGGCTCCTCACCCACAATCCTTTGCTTTCTAATGATTCCAACAACATTCAGGGCCGAGAGCTGTGATTTGCCAGCACTCTTCCATTAGTGCCGTGTTAATTAAAGAGCATCATCAGGTTCTCGTTAGTAATTAAACACCCGAGTGTGATTACTTAACTCAGCAGGACTCCTGACGAATCATCTGCCCCCCCCCCCGATCCCTCCGGTGAGTTCAGGCGTGCGCGTGTGGCCGAGTTGTGTGCGGGCATTTTGGATGTAGCCGCGCTAAAGGCGCTAGCAGAAGAACAGATTCTCCCGCTCACGCTGCATATCAATGCTTCAATGAACACTGCATATGCAAAGCTGCATTTGTGTGTGTGTGTGTGTGTTGGGGTGAGGGGTGGGGGTGGGGGGTCGTGTGTGTGTGTGTGATTAGAGGGAGATTTTTAGCCATTGCTGATTAGGTGTCTGAAGTAAGTTAATTGCCTATCAAGAGAGCAAGTCTTGTGTGATAGTGTGTGTATTTATTAGGAGCTTTGTGTGCATGTCTGTGTCACTTCACGGGCTAATTGCCCATCAGAGGACTGCTCAGGTCCCTGTCTTCTGTTTGACTACGTTTGAGTCAGTCTTGACACAGTTGCCTGATTTCCCGGGTTGGTCAGTTCGGTCGTTGGGTCCTGCCGGTTCTGAACTTCTACTGCAGCCTTGGACATCTCCAGTGCTGCAGTGCTGTTTCGGAATCCTTCCATAGATCTGGAGACCTCAAGAGTTTGTTTTTTACTTCATCAGCTGTGAGACCTTCTAGAAAGGCCGACGTGTCTCCACATCATCAGGTGGACTTCAGTCAAGGTGTAGAAACATCTCCAGGACAACTGAGAGAACTGGTCCAGGGCTTAAGTTTACGTCAACCCTCGGGTCTCGTTTGGAAACTCTGGAATTCTCTGTGTAGTTTGAATCTTGAATCTTTTTTTAGGGTGCAAATTAATTAAATTTAAAAATAGGGAAAGGTTTGGGAACCTGCCTCACCTCTGCAATAACAATATTAATACTGCTCATTATAACTTATTTATATAGAGCCTTTAAAAAAT
Organism: Takifugu rubripes; assembly: GCF_901000725.2. Classification (NCBI taxonomy): domain Eukaryota; kingdom Metazoa; phylum Chordata; class Actinopteri; order Tetraodontiformes; family Tetraodontidae; genus Takifugu; species Takifugu rubripes. The sequence continues at coordinate 10,906,922 of NC_042301.1, forward strand.
GAGCTTTGCAAACCTTGTTTTGTTCAACATGGGGAACAAAATAAGTTAAAAAGATATCTTAAAACTTACTTAGATTTCTTGAATGTATTACAAATATTTAAATGATTGTGGCCACTTGATATTTTAATCTTTTATTATTAAATTAGATTATTATGATAATGCTCCTTCTCCTACCTCTCCCCTCATCCCCAAAGACCTTCTCTTGAGGGCAAACAGCCAATTTAGTTGCGTGTTTAGATGGTCATGTATGACTCGGCTTGGGAAAAAGTCATCAAAATTCTGTTTGTGTGGGTCTTCCCAGCAGGTTAGTTTACCTTCACCATGCTAATTAAGATGAATCCACCTCCAATCCAATCCATTACGTGTGTGTGTGTGTGTGTGTGTGTGTGCAGAAATCTTGACTCCACACAGATCACAGCTGCCACCATCCCACCTGACTCATAGAATATATAGCATTTAATAACACGTTGGGGGGAAAAACGGTCATTGTCAATTATTTAATGATGCCATTCACTGATCTAAACCGTTTACCCGGCCTTATACCAGGGCCCTAGAGCGTCGCCACGACAACAAGCAGACAATAACAGATCTGCAGCGTGCGTGCTAATTGAATGCATACACACGCCTCTGTGTGGACAGAAAAATCCGATAGGACATTGTTCATCGGCATAATAGGATTGAGTCAACTATCAGAAGTACAATCGTACCGACGCGGACAGCCACGGCAGGTGAGCACAGCTGAGTTGACACTACAGCACGATGTAATTTGACATAATGAATGCAAGCATCGTTACTGCTGTTAATTGGCCAGACTAATTATACTCTGAGGACGTCATTAGAGAGAACCTGCCACTCCAACTGTGTGCGGGCGTGTGTTTTCTTCACAGGCTACATAGTGAGAACCTGAATACGCGTTTCACCTGCAAAACGAGGACATTTTTGGAAAAAAGAGGCTGGTCCTCACAATTCTTCAAAGGTCAGTTTGAAGGTTAAAGCCTGGTTTTAAGGTTATGGTTTTGGTTAAGGTGCAAGGGTGAGGGTCGGGGTTTGGGAAAGATAGGGGTACAAGTATGTGTGTGTGTGTGGGGGGGGGAGGGGGTTGCCCAGAGACGGAGAAACACACACACACACAATACTATTTGCATTAAAAGCTTCATACCGTGAAATTCATTTATAATTACAAAACAGGGCTGTGTGTGTGTTATGTAGATCAGGAATATGTGTGTGTGTGTGTGTGTGTGTGTGTGTTTATGAGGCTGGGCCAGACGGCAAGGAAAGTGGAGGGGACCGGAGGGGAGACCTGGAGGTGGGGAGAGTTCAGGAGGGAGGTTTGGATGAGGAGGAGCAGTGCAGGTGGTCAGGAATGATGGAGAGGGAGGATGCAGGGGTGGAGGATGGGGGGAGGAATGCCCTATGAGGGGTGAGTTTGGATTACAAAGTGATGGAGGAGGAGAGGAGGGCGAAGGCGAGGACGGTTGAAAAACATCAGAATAATTTCGGCGATTTATCACAGCGGGATGATTTTTGCCACATTTGGATTCCATAATAGACTCCGTCTGGCAGCACAGAGGCTATCAAGGAAATGAAAATAAATAAAAGATATTAAGGAACCATCTTTATAAATCAGACAACAAGCAGCACAAAAACAACTAAGTGTTTCCAGAAGCTACTAAATACAGCTCGGATACAATGGTTGCTATAATTTATGACTGATATTATTGAAGCTCTAAATAATAAACATTAAAGCATGAGACAAGTCCCAAACGGGCGTCACTTCCAGCCTTAACACACACCCGTCTACGATACTAATGTTTAAGTCCTGTAACAATAGAAATAAGTTGCTTTATTGGAGAGACTGAAATAAACTCTTGCTTGTCCCATCATCTGGATAAAGAGCTTCATTTCTGATACATCAACAGTGGTGAGCAGAGGATTTACTGAGTCAGCAATTATCCTAAACACCAATAAAACCTCACAGTCCACGGACAGGTGAGGGGTGGAGGGCGGGGGGGTATCTGAGTCCTCCATGGGTAAACTGTGTAATTTCCTAATTCAGATTGTGCAAGACAATCCCTCCTTATCAGTGTCTGACTCCCACATTGGAGGAAAAGTAGACAGAGACGCTGCAGGCCTTCACACACACAAACACACACACACACACACACACACTGAAGAGAGCCGTGAAATCACATAAAGGAAAGGGATACAGATAGAAAAACTGAGAGACTACTGAGAGAACAAACAGGCCTATCAAACGACCACGGACCCAAGATAACAAGATAAGGCCTAATCAATCAATCCCTGCACACGGAGAGAGACTCTGCTAAGTGGCTCATGAGTCCTGCTGCAAATTAAATCTGCACACTCCTTCAAGTAAGGCGGAATGGAGCCAGTGAGCGTTGGAGAGAGAAAGGGGGTGGATAATAGGGGGTAATTTCATCAGCGTGGCCCGTGATGAAGCTTTTACACGGCAGTTTGAGAGGCCAAACTAAAAGACTGTAGGTTTGGTGATATTGAATATGAGTGGTGTGTCATGATTCGATTTGTAAGACGATAGCCAGGAATTAGATTATAGGGTCTAATGCGGATATCTGAAAGACTGTCAGACCTTAAGGGTTTGGTGTATGTGTATGAGTGTCTTGTAATGTTCTTCCTGTGGCGGGGAAGCCTAACATGCTGTGATTCAATTTAATTCACTCAGTCCGGCTTCATACATCCTCATCCCCACAGTGTGATCCGTCTGTGTGTTTGGTTTCCAACACGTGTGGACTAAAACCCAAAAGCAGGACTTTTTTTTTTTTTTTTTTTACTGTTTTACAAAAAAAGGTTGTAAGAAAATCTGAAATAACCTGGATTCTGGCGCTCGTGTTTCCCTCCATGATAAATTCCTGTTTCGGCCTTCAGCGCCAGTGGCTAAGTTTGTGTTTGATTTGGAGCTAGAACGGCTGAGTCAGACTGTTTAACGCTCACTATATCATCTGTTCGGTTCCTGCACGCAGACGCCAGCTACAGTTCGCAGTGTTTACCCAGAGAAACGCAAGTGAGCGAAACACAGCGTGCCCAACATGAGCAGACTGATGGTGCTGATGACGGACGCGACGAGCTTTTTGGACTCCTCTTCCTTCAGCCAGGGAGAGTTTGTAAAAGTCCAAATTTAAACATGGACTTCGGTTTCAGCCCCTTCAGCGCTATACATTAGCAAAATTTAAAATAGCAGTATGGGAGTTTGTGGTCAGAGCTGGTACTGCTATCACAAGCAAGCTACTGTTACATTACGTTACTCATGTTCCCGTCTCAATTACATTTCATATTGATATAATGGCTGTGCTAATGCCGGAACTTCTTCCACAGCGTATCATCATTATGCCGGAGGACCGGGCTCTGATACTGTGTTGCTAATGTTAGCAATAACAAGTCGCTGTTTTATTTCTCCAGAAATGTATTACCTAATTAATTCGATGACCTCCCTTCATACGTGCTAGTACATTACAAACAAACATGCATCACGCTATTCAACTGTAGAGATTATTTGGAATGTCTGTGTCTACATTAATTACAACTAAGTTAGCCAAATTTAGCTGGATGTGTTTGGGAGATCGTTGATGATGGTGTATAATGAAATGAGAATGTTCCGACTGGATTGCTGTTGTTGGTGATATAAGTAAGAAATTAACATGGCTCCTTAATGTCTGTTGGCATATCAGGGCCATTTTCTGATTACTTTAAATATATCTCTTCCATACTGCTCCATTAACTTAGTTCAGCGCCTCATATCTGGTTGAATCTGCACTCAAACAAATTAACTGAATGTAGATTTTTTTTGGTTTAAAATGCTAATATGCAGATCTACATATTAGCATTTTTCATGGACAGTAGGTCCACGAGGCAATGCTGCTCTTTGTCAGGGCGCTAATTGCCAAAACAGTCACAAAGTTTTGCCCTTTTGTGAGATTTATGTCACCTTTCTAGCCACCAGGATTCCTGCTAACATAATTTGTTATCCAGCCTCTCCTTTCCTGTTAGCAGAATAAAGCTGCTTGCTAAAGCGATAATAATGGGAACAATAGTGGCAATAGCAGATGTTGTAGGACCAGATTATATTATTTTAAAAAGACTGAAGCGACAAATACTGTTGCATGTAAATTACACTGAGTCATAACTTTGCAGAACAGAGCGTGTTCAGAAAATAAAAACATATGCACAGTTTTCTTAGGGTTGTTTGGCATTGTGAGTGAGAGATTCATGTTTTTTAATATGCACAGAACCACACAACGGCGAGCGTCACTCTCTGAGCCCAGCGCACGCTCTGCATGAACTATGAAGATGTTTTTCTGCTAGTGTGGTGACAGACAGCAGCCAGCGCACAACAGATCGCTCCCAGCAGAGAACACAGAGCCCTCACATCATTAACACCTCCTGCTGCGTACCACTGGGCTTCGACTGGCGGCACGGGGACACAAATCCAAGGAACAAGAGACCAACACTTATGACGTGCACAAAAGCTTGATACAGGAGGGAGGGTGTGTGTGTATGTGTGTGTGTGTGTCTATTTCCCAAATGCTTTGATTGATCTGCTAATTAGTCAGGAGCCATTACCTGTGCTTACACAAGGGTAGTGTGAAAGCACCTCCAGGTAAATAATCACAAACAGCATGAGCCAATAAAAACAGGAAGGAAGAAATAAGCGAGTGTGTGAACAGAGCAGAGAGACTGGGAGGCAGACGGACACGCCAGTGATAAAGAGTGAAGAAAGAGAATGAGATAATCATAAATCCCAACGGACAGATTGAAGCAGAGTGGCTTCTATCACATGCTAACTCTCATTTATATGCTAATTCACATTATTAACAGAGCGAAAGACAGCCAGACGGACAGCCAGACTAACGAAGGACGACTGATTGCTGTTTGTTCGTTAGTTCTATGTCTTAACGCCAACAATATTTTACCTGTCACAGAGTGTTGTAACGTCACATATAATAACAAATTAGTCAAACCAATAAACAATAATTCAGTTGTCATTCTTAAGAATGCTACAATGTTCAGAACCACAGGCTTAAACAACAGTGTCAATCCATCAGATTAAGACTAGCAACAAACACACAATCGTGAACCAGAGTCCAGCGAAAACACACATATATCATCAGCAAATTAAGTCATGGATGGGGACTCAGAAAGGTCAACAGCCAGGAAATGTAGTAAATATATACTGGCCCAATGATTCCAGTATTCTGTGTTTGTGCAGCTTTACAGGCTGGTTTTAACAGATTGAACAAGCGTTCAGACTTTTATATACGCAGCCAACAATTAAGTGAAAAATGCTTCATGTTTACAGGAAAAACAGCCTGTTTCCACATTGTTTACTAGCTGAATAATGACATATTTGTGTTTTTAAAGGAATCTTATTATGAGGTGCTCTGGAAGAACTCAAGTGTGAAGCACTTACATGTGGAAGGTAAACGTTTAAATGAAATATGGGGGTGAAAAAAACATATAAAATAAATCCAGAAAGAGAGATGTTATCGGCGTAATTCAATTTGGATTAAGGCCGCAAATCACGTCCTTTCATCCCCGCTCCCTTTCTCCCCTCCTTCACTTTTGTTCCTGTATGAAACCAATAGCCTCTCAAGTGCGACTCTCATTTTCTGCTTCAAGCTTTTGCTGCAGCGCCTCGCTGCTGATCTTTATTCAGGCCAATTAACGATTAATACGAGCTCACGTGTGCACACATATAGAGTTAATGCACGGCTCTAAATTACTACATGGATTTGGAGGGCAATCTCTCATTATGAAAACAACTCAATTCCTGGACCTACAATATCATTCAGAAAAATGTTTTATGGTGAAATAATTTACATGTGTTAACATAGCCAATAATAGACCTGATATTATAAACTAAAGAGCATATTGGCACTATTCTCTTTTAACAGATAGCTAACATAGTGAATCCAATAATGGCTTCTTCTTTTTACCGTTAATTTCTTTCTCTTACCTGTGTGTTTCTGTCCTCACAGCAACACCAGGTATGTTGGTCATCTGTCCTCCCAGCTGTGCTTATTCCACCAGGGTTTTCAGGGGTAAGATCTTCTTAAATCAACTGTTAATGCATTAAAAAATAAGGTCTGCGCACATAAGGTCTGAAAATAGACTGCATTAGTTTCTTACACGTGGCCTTTTGGGAGCGCTTCCTCCACCGACTTTAGTGTGACATTATTACTGTTATTAAACCAAATCTTCAATTTATCTGGAATAACTGCACATGTGATGGTGCAAAACCAATGTGGACACATCCAATATCAAAACAAGCACATAATGAATTAATGAACTGATATCACCATTAAAGTATTGTGTAAACACTGACAGTATCTGTCTTCTGCATTTTTAAAAAAAATACTTACTTTCTTAAATATCCTGCTGGGAAGGGGGAGTTTGTTTTTATGTTTATGTCACTGTGTCACAAACTGTGTAAATAACAATAACCTTTACAGGCACGATGATGGAATAATCCATTATGGGGGGGTGGGGGGAGCTGCATTATATTTCCTTATGAACTGATGCGATTAATTATAACGCCAATAAAGACCAAATGGGACAAAATAGTACCCGTATTGTTCTCTCGCCATGTTAAGCAAACGAATATTCGGTAGAAAACCAGGGTTGAACTTATTCCTGATTATTAATGGGCAAATGGGTGCGATAGAGAGCGTCTGGTTATATTGGTTACATATTTACGACTCTTGTTCGTTCGTGTATATCAGTAGTAGTTAAAATAACCTTAGCCGTTTTGTTAACCTAATGCTAAACTTGGGCTAATTGCTAACAGTGGCTCGCGCGCGCCTGTCCGCCCTGATTTGTGCTCCGCGTGCCAGTTTAAAGGGGGTGGGGTCGATCAAAAAGCACGTGGGGTGTCACGGCCAGGGTGGGGAGTTTGGCGCGAGCACAATAAACATCTGACGACACAGTTGTTTTGGGTGTGAAATGTTTAATTACGGTTTGTTTTTCATATGTAATGTGTTGATTTTGCATGACCATAACGGGGCGGATTTTGAGGGTGGCTGCAGGAGGTCGACACTATAAAATAATGTAAACAGATCATATTTAAATATTCTGACGTCATACGGGTTGTCTTTTGTCAAAATCCATCTATAAACACCTCTATCTTGGTAGATTTCACTATAGATATACAGAATACTTTTTCATCTTATTTAAGACTCCACTCAAAAAGGTTGTTTAGTATATTTTTCCTCCTGAAAACAAACTTCATCCTTTAAAAGCCCTGGAAACTTTGGATTTGCGACGGTTTTCCTACCAAGCCCCAAAACTGTTTGTCCTTACAGTCGGAGAACCAAAACAGTTTAAAGGAAAAAAGAAAATTCTGGGCTTTTGTACTCGCCTAGAGACCATTAACTTTCCTGCTTTAATCAAACTTTTGGCGTCGGCTGGCAAACCTGAGCGGAGCTTTTCCACCCTGATCGATGGCGTTGGAGATTAATTGAGCGAATATCCTCTCTGTCTTTTGCATTAGTCATTCAAAGAAACATTGAGTATCCAGTCATGGAGGAGCTAATTTTTGCTCTCTAGCGCGCACGCACGCACGCACACGGGCCTTTTCACAGACACTTAGCGAAACACAAAGAGAGATTCCTGAATGAAAACTCCCGAGATGATTTTCCCGCCTGTCACTGCCACTAAAATGTGTTTACGTTTTGCTGTATGTGTGCGTGTGCGTGTGTTCGTGCGGAGACCACATGCGAAGGGTTTCCACGGGCAACGTCCTCGGGTTCTTGCAGGGGAAGGGGTCCCCTGGGCGGTGATAGCTTTTCCAGCACTGACATCACAAACACACACTCTCTGTGGCTCAAACACAATTTACAGCAGTGAGATGCAGGACACACGCACACTCACACACACACACACACACACACATAAACACAGAACTATTTCTCACTCTTACAATGAGGATGAATTATTGTAACTAACTGTCAATAGATGTGGTGATGCACCATAATCACACAACAAATAGACAAATAGTACATGACATAATGTTATACCAGTTTAAACCATCATTGTTACATTCGTCTGTAGCTAATGTTAGCACGGCTGGAGGGGGAGCGGGCTGCAGCAGAAGATCACTGAAAATCTGAAATTTCTGTAAATCCATCTTTTTCCGAGGCCTTCAAGATGCCCAGTGACGGACCTGAAGCCACAAAATGCTGCTGCATGACATGAAAATGTTGATTAAACACTTTTTCTGTTCAGATATTTCTCTTATGATACAATTATCAGCCTTAAAGTGACCAACATTTAATGTGGTTTGATCTTATAAAGGTTATAAAGAACTTTAGCGTCTGCATTTGAAGAAAACTTCATCTTCTTCCTGAGATTTTTCAGGTAATCTAATTTCTTTTTTGGGCAGAGCCAAAACCCATAGAGAAAGAATTAAAGGTGAACTTTCAGATCTTTGAGACGCTGTTAGAGATGTGTAAGCCGGGCTCTGCTGAAGGGATCAGGAGAAGCTGTGAGGGGTGTGCAGCGTGTCAAATTGTGAACACCGTCTCCATTTAAAGCTTAAAGAGTGAGGACGGGAACACAAAGGCATGAAGACAACAATAGCAACAGGCTAATGTGGACTTTATAGTCTTTTGACATGGTTTAAAGAGACAGAAGCTGCATTCAGGACACACCTTCAGCCAACCAGTGCAGGAGTGTGCAGGAGTCTGAGAGCCACTGTGTTATGTAAATGACCCCGCTTGTAGGTATATTTACAGCTTAAATGTGCCTCATTGAGTCAACTTAAACGCACATTTTCACCCTAAAGATAAACATGTTCCAGAGTCAAGCGGGGAAATGATTGATTCAGGCAGAGTGCTGAGCTGATGGAACATTTTATCACGGTTTAAAGAAGGAATATACAAACACTTTCACGTTTAACAGCAGGAACAAATGTTGCTTTAGTGAAGGAAGGAGGGTTTTTGTATTTTTACCACCACAGGGCATGAAAACACTGAGATAAAACCCAGATTCCATAGTCTTTTTGTCTCTCTCCTTAAAATCAGCATTTTAAGAGCAGAAGAAAGACAATTGTTCTTTCTTCTTCTGTTTAACTTTTTAAACAATCATTTTAAAGTTGATTAGTTCTTTATTTTATTTACATTATTACAACAATGAGTTGAACCAGGAGCAATCTCAGTAAAATTCGTTAAAAAAAGTATAGACACTTATATCCTTTAATATATATATATCCGATTTGATTTAATTGTAGCTATGCTTATGTTTTACTGCAGAGTACTAAAGCCAAAGGTGGACGGAGGCAAATGTTCAAGTTCGAATTTACTTTATTATAGGAGCAAAGTTAAAAATAAAAAAAGGAAAACTTTCTTTAGGCTTTAAATCACCATCAGAAGCGTCATGCTGCCTTCTAGTGTTTACAAATGGAACTGCCGTATTTATTTATTTACTACCTCCAAATATAAACTCGACGGAATATCATGTCTTTTCTAAAAATTTAAGTGCATTTATTACAGAATGTTAAAAACTCTTTGATAGTTTCTAATTTAAAATTAAATACACACATTTGTACCTGAGAAACTTTACAAATATACACAAGAAGCAAAGAATACACTATATATTACAAAATAATCTGGCCTTGGTGTTATAACCAGTTGGACCAGACATGCTGGAGAGATATTTAAAATTAATAGTGATCCAATGTGGACCAGATTCATTCAACCATTTAGCTTGAAAACATAAAAAAACCCACCAAAAACAGCAGATCTAGACCCACACATTCTGCTTAACTGATGTTAAGATGTGAATATGCAGTTTGCTAGTTTACAGAGGCTGAATTAATTCACGTGTTGTCCCACAAGAGCATTTATGGGGGGAAAAAATGGATAAATTACACCCAAATAACAAAAAAGTTAAGGGATGTGTAAAAGGAAATGAGTTCTCTTGTTCCCTAAAGGGCAAGTTCGAAAGCAGTAGGCCAGAAGAAACAAATTAAATTTAAAGAAACATGTGACCTTTTTAAAGGGGAACACACACCCTGCAGAGATCTTAAAGAGCGAACAGACGCAGCTCAGAGGGCGAACACCAGAGTCGGGTAACCAGCACAGAGCAGGAAGCCGTTGTCAGGCCCCGATCTTTAACTTTGGTTAACATTTGTGTGTGTGTGTGAGTGTGAGTGTGAGAGAGAGAAGAGAAGAGAAAATCTGTGTTTGACAGCATTAAGTAGACACATTAAGACTTGAAGGGTATTAAAACTAACAACCGGAGCGCTGAACCCAAACATCACTGCTGGTGAGTCATTAACCCCTCATGGTGTGTGTGTGTGTGAGAGAGACTGTAGGCAGGAGCGCCGTTAAAGCTAAGAGTGACAGAGGGAAGGGCATTTCTCTACAAGAGCTTAAAATGACAGCTCCACACACACACAGACACACACACACACACACACACACAGACACACACACACAGTGTTACCTCATGAATCACAGGCTAAGTAAACCGACATTAAGACTACAATGTACAGCAGAACGACATCAAAGCGAGTCGTCATGGCGTCTCCTTCTTGCCCCCCCAGCCGAACAGTTTGGACATCGGAGACTTTTTCTTTGGTTTCTCTTTCTTTATGTCTGAAAGAGACAAACAGAAACCAGAAAGGTGATCAACACACACCCAAACACAGACAAACACACCCTATTTTGTACGTCTATAAACACCTGCAAGCAAACTAGGCTACACTAATGCAGCTAGCTGTTCTGTGCTAAAGAATTTTATGCCATAAAATATGAATTAGAGTGGGAGGAACTGGTGAAACTTTGGCGTTAACTTTATGAATATATTAAAATGAAACGGCTAGTTGTAGCCCACAGTCACTGTTCGTTCAGCATAGCATAATGACCTTTCACTGAAGTTCAATAAATCTCCTGGATTTCAGCTTCGCTTTCCTGGTCATGAATTGCAAATGAAGGCGCTTTAACTGGATTCCACCACAGGGTCAAATTAACCAGCTACATTATCCATTTGTCTAATAGGAATGCGGTCGACAACAAGAGGGGGAGCATTTTGTTTGATGCTTTTTCCATTAGGAGTCATTAGATCAAATGAGATGAAAACATTGGCCTTAAAACAACACACACACACACACACACACACACACACACACACATGTACTTCCACAAACCACAGCGAAAATTCTATCTAGTTCAATTAGAGCCGCCGATGATGGAAAATCCTCAATTGGATCATTTATAACGGCAGCAGCGACGTGGGGTTGTGGTAACTAATGAACACTGCGGTGGGAGGGGTCACGTGACCCCGTGGAGGCGGCGGAGATACTCACTGAAATCCTTCATCATCCTGTTGAGCTGCTCATCCTCCTCTTCCTCCCTGAGAAAAGGACACAATAACGTACATCAACAGACATGAACCATCTGTGGAGGCTTGGTTTTGGTTCGCTCTGACCAGACAGCTAATGGAGGGCAGCATCAGGGCCAGTGGCGCAATGGATAACGCGTCTGACTACGGATCAGAAGATTCTAGGTTCGACTCCTGGCTGGCTCGGAAAATTTTGGACCAAAAAAATGTCCCTCTCTACTGAGAGTGAAGTATCAAACCGAGATGTTCAGGAATATCTGGACCTTTCAGCGTACAAACCTGAGCCTGTCATCGTCCAGACCTTCCACTATGGCGTTTCTGTCATTCACTATCTCCATCAGCTTCTTCATCAGCTCTTTTTCCCTCTCGTCGTGCCAGGAGCTTTTCAGGTGCTCTGATCAAACACAAACACATGTTTCATTCACCACATTTCAGCCGTTTTTGCTGCCCAGTGCCTCCAGCACCCACCTGGCGTTTCCATCAGTCTCCGGAGCTCCTGCTCTACGCTCGGCTGCTGTTCCTCCAGCTCCTGCGTTTTCCCACTGTGTGAACACAACACAAACACAGTGGATCAATAACCCCCATCTGGCCGACGTCATAATGGTAACCTCGACTGCTTTGCTTGCTGATCACAATGATCAACGATGCCTGGAGAAGATCTTTGCTTAATGTTGCAGTTCGCATTTTCACCACTAGACGTCACTGGATTTTCCACATCAAGGTAAGGTTGTAACCTTTCTGGCTACTATTTTAGCTGGCAGGTGGCAGACAGGACAGGAAGTTGAAAATTAAAATAAAGATCAATCAAAGCATAAATTGTTCACTTGATTTAGTGCATCCATGTGCATGAAATAAAATCAATTTGAAAGAATTTGTCAAACGGCCTGTCAATGGCGGTGGAACCTGTGGCGCTGAGCAGCTTCCCGACGGACGCTGCTGGCTGCCGACACCAGCAGCTAAGTCGCCCCGTTCCAGGACATCCTGCAGTGTGATGGAGGTGGGAGGACACTGGGAATTCAAACTGTCAACCTTCTGGCCACAAGTCTGTTTCTGTAATCGCTTAATAGGGCCCTCCCCTTCCCTCTGTGTGTGTGTGTGTGTGTGTGTGTGTGTGTGTGTGTGTGTGTGTGTGTGTGTACTCACATGTAGACCAGCTCAGACTCCCGACGCATGGCCACCTGCTTGTTCCTGATCAAGTTGAACCACTCGACCATGAGCTCATCCATGAAAGAGTCGTCTTCTCCGTCTGACGAACACACACACACACAGCTCATCCTACACACAGTCTTCCACCCACATCTCTAAGCAGACCCAGAAAGCGTTCCTCTCACCTTCTTCACATCTGCGGAGCCTCATCTCCAGCTGGACGCCCTCCTTCTCCAATTTGGTCAGATTATCGTCGATCTCCTGCAGCTCTTTTAATATGTCCTCTTTGGGAATGTAGTCGGGCTTCTTCTACACAGGAAACACACACTGGTACAGTTACAATCCTCACTAAGGCAGATCCAGCCTTCATTTACAGTCAACCCTAGAGATGGGGGAGTTTTCTGCACCTTGGAGACCTTTGCCTCGGCGTCTGGCCTGGTTAGGTCCTGCTGGCCATTCAGAGAACCTGAGACCATAAAAGCATCATTAGATCCTTTAAAAACCTACAGTTTGAAACGAAACCCCAGGAGGTGTTTGTGCCGGTAAGTTAATAATTAATATCCAGCAATGTTTTCCTGCCAAAGCTGGATAATTCCCCGTGCACTTGGGGAAACTTTGGCAGTCTTTCATTACGTTCCACCATTTTCTGTAACAAAAACCCCCAACAGGTCACCGAAAGTTCGCATATTCATCACCCTCCTCCAAATTATTTTGTTTCTGTCAGGCTGAGACAATTTTATTTTATGTGCACACTCCTATGACCCTCTTATCGATAAAACAAGATAACCACATTGCTGTGCTTCCTGTGAAAAGTTCCTGTCACGTCGAGCCTCTCGAGTCCAACCACAAAGGATGACAGTGCATATTGCTCGGTTAGCGCCTATCGGTGGTATGGTACCATTCACAATGCATTATGGGAGTCCACTGACCAGGCAGACAAGCCTAGACAAGGGCAACATCACTAAACAGCACAATCAGGAAAAGTGATTGTTTCAGTCATGAGGTGTCACAGAAACACACGAGGATGTTTCAAGGATGATCAAGGTGCAAAAAGAACATTCTCCGGTTTCCTGTTAGCATGCAGCAACTGTATGTTAGCAGTTAGCTTAATCTAATTTTTAGGTGCTACGTTACCCTTTGGCGCCGGTGGAGTGATGGAAATGCTCGGTGACGGCCCTTGAGGTTGCGCAGGCCCTGAAGTCTGTGACTTTCCGGGTCCATTAGCCGAGAGTTTCGGCGAAGAAGGCGAAGGACCAAGTGCCCTGAAGATACGTACGTTAGAACACAGCAAAGAGGATAAATGTGTGAAATGTTGGGCATTAAACCCCTTATTTTAAAAGAAAATAACAACGCAATCAGGCCCCCTCATGTCCGACAGGAGTAAAGCAATAAGCCACGCCTCCTCCTCACAGAAATCCTCATTGCCGGAGCATTTTTCCATCACAATTGCACAACCAGCGGTGGTAGTATTTTACTGGCCAGGCAACAAAACAATGCAACGTGAATCATTTATCCTTGAATCCGTCTCGCTACGGTTTTGATCCATCCGAGCGGGAGGAAAGGCCATCTGAGGAAAGCCGCCCCAAGTGCTGAGCATATGTTGCACCACGGAGGACTCTGCTCAGCGTTGACACCATTTGGGGCTCGCACGCATGTGGCGGAAGAAGGGGCCCAAAGCCCCGACAGCAAGTGCTGGCGGAGACATGTGGAAGAGCAGCGGGTACAGGCGTCCTACAGGAGGGACGTGGATCAAAGGATGGATGGAGGGATCGGACATCAGGGAGACAAAGGCACTGTCAGGCTCAACGCTCGGTGGCGATGTCACGTGCGGGCCCGCGTGCAGACACTCCCTGCTGCTAGGGCCGGTCCGGAAAACATGGGGGGGAATGGCAGAAGTCAATAACATGGACTTACTTGGTTTGTTTGGAGATGGGTTTGAGCTTTGACCTCCAGTCTGCAGGGGACTCGTGTTCTGCTGCCGAGAGACAATTAAAGACAAACAAAAAAAAACATTTGATGAATCGGCAACCATTTAAGTGGGAAAAATGGATTATGTTCCCATTTAGAAATGACGAGTTTTGACTTAAATGGGCTGGTCTGGGCAGAATCACTCAGAATCTATTGACTATTGACTGACTGGATCAACAAGAGCTGGTTTCCTGAAGTGAACCCAGTTAATGGTGCCTCCAGGAGCTTTGTTTTCACAGAAGGTTGAATAAAGAACAAAAGAAATGGTTGATATCAAGTGAGACCTCAATAATGTCATAGATTTTTAGTAGGAGTGACTCATCTCACCAGTGTTAAACCTCTCTGATAAACACACACACAGACAAGTTGTAGTACAACAGAACTGAAGGAGGGGTGGAACCTGAGGTGTTGGGTAATATGCTGCTGGGATTTGTGGGTCCTGGGTCTGGAGTTCTGCTCCGGGGTCTACGTGGGACCGGGACTGGTCTAGACTCCTCTGGGGTCTGGAGATCAGCGAGAAGTGAGGGGTCCACTTTCAGTTTTACTCTCCCTCTGACGGCCTCCTTCTCCCTCTTCGGTGTCTCCACTTGAGAAGGTCTGATGGATTAAAGATGGTAAAAGGTGATTAAAAAGGTTTTCTGAAACTGAAAAAGAACACCAACCTTTTTTTTTAAGATTTTCGTCTTTTTAGAAAGTTTACTCGGGAGAGGGCGCACGGTGAAGATGACTCACTTGTCCGTTTTCTTGAGCGCCACATTTGTCCACGGTGGTTTGTTGTTGTTGTTCTCCTCGGCCAGTTTTCTGGAGATGAATGCCGCTGCTTTTGCCTTGCTGCTCTCAGACCCATTCCCAGACCCTGAGCCAACCCCAGACGCTTTGCTTTTGTCCTCAGCTGAGTTCAAGCTCACGTCCTTTTTACCGATATTCACGGTGATGGTTACAGCCTCCCCGGCCGTAACGTGCTGGACTGCTCCCGTCCCACTGCCTGCTTTCTTGGTGTCAGTGTTGGTGGCCTTTTTCTCATTATTAACGGAGTCGTCTGACTGGAAGAACTGGATCTTGGACTGCAGCGTCTTTGCCACTGTGGTTGAGGTGCGGGGAGCAGGGGCGGGCCTGGTGGCGGCGGCAGCAGCAGAGGCGGTCGTGGTGAACGTCGGCCCAGAGGGCGCCTGTGAGGTCACGGGTTTGGAGGCTAAAGATGTCCGACTGACTTTAGCGGCGGAGGAGAGAGCGGAAACAGGGCGGGAAGGAGGTGGAGATGGAGTAGAGAGTGTGCTGGAGAAACTGGGAGGAGTGCTGGCTTTGTCTTTCTGCCATGTTGGCCCCAGTCTAGAGGAGATGTCAATGCTGGTCTTGCTGGGGTCTCTTGGAGGAGTGGGTTTGGAAACAGAGGTGTTTGTGGGTAAATCTCTGAGAGGAGGGCAGTTGGTGAGGGGCGCCAGCGACCTGAGCAAACACAACGCATTTTAGGTCACTCTGAATTCTGCTCAAGTGTATTTAATTATTCCGAGAAGTCTCTAACTTTGCACAGCTCCTGTGGTAGAGCTTCCCGTCCACCAGGTGTCGCTCCACTAAGTGAACACGTTTGTTGCAGGAGATGCACTTGTTGCTCAACGTTCCCGTCTGATTGGATTTCTCAACCACGACGTCCTAGAAGGGAGAAATTTCACTCTCACCCAGAAGTAATGGCGGATAAATGAGTGAGGGTCACCAGAAGGTCACCTGCTTGGCGTTTCTGGGGTATTTCGGTGAAGGTGGAGGTCTTGAGGTGTTGGAGGAGGGGGGAGGGCTGTTCTCTCGGGTGGGTTGGGATGAGGGAAACACCTTCGACACCATCGGCTGGTTCTTTTTCCCCGACGGCTCCTCTGCGGGGCCTTCAGCTGGACGTTTAATACCGCCCATGCCGCCAACTGCAGACACACGGAGACGATGTGGATGTGGCGCAACCGCCAGGCGAAGGCAGGGCGGCTGCGATACTCACTGGGGGAACGTCCGTGGAAGTAGTTGTAATACTGGGAGACGTACGTCAGGATGCTGAGGCGGTCGGGGATCTGAAGAGCCACCATGTCTTCTGCATCCAGCAGGGCAGGAATTCCCAGCTCCTCCTCCGCAACCCCGAAGGCCTGGGAATAAGGAAAACACACATCCGACTGAGAGGATGAAAACGAAAGGGTTTCATCATATCAAATCATACAGCCTGGCTTTACTGTAGGCATCCAAACCCTGAGGGAATATGACCCACATGACCGGAGCAACAGATAAGCGTCTCACTGAATTTTAGGAATTTCCAAATGGGATTTTATCAGTTCAGTGGAAGCAAAAGGAAAAACAGAAAACATGCAGAGGCAGGCCGACAGAGCAGCCGCCAAGCCGCCAATCAAAGTGGAGCGAGAGTGTCCCGACAGGCACGGGGAGAAAACAGAATAAAACTTCGGAATACTGCAGCAAAAGCTGCTGGAAGTTTATCAAAAAAACACCTGGAAAGGACCACGAGTCAACATGGAAAAGATGCCTCACCAGTTTGTTGTTCTCATACACATTTTCCTTCTTCAGGGAGTCAAAGTTGCTGCAACAGAGGAGAGAAACGGTCATCACCGGAGACGGAACACGCTCGCCATCTTTGCACATCTGCGCACGAGGGATGAAAACCATGTTTTGGTGGTCACGGCGCCAACAGCTGACAGGCTTTTTATGTTTATGTTCAATAAAATCAGGTTTTCAACCATGACTGTTTCCGGCTTGAAACAAACCAAAGCACTGGTCAGGCTGTGGGTAAAAACTGGAATGGAACAGATGGAGCATCTTGATATGGGTCTCTGCGGGACTCCGACTCATGGCTCTGGAATATTTGTCAAAGTGAAACCTAAAAAGGACAACGAAAGAGCTAGCGACACCATCCGGAGCCAACAGTGTCAAGAGCAGAATATTAATCACTGTTGGACGATGGAATTCCCCTGTTAACAAATTTCTGGGGGAAATCTGGAAGCCATAAGTGAATTCCAAACTCTTAACAAAGCTGCATCAGTTCCCAGGAAAAATGAAGCACAGATTCCACTTTGGTTCCCGTAGCAACCGTGTGATATTTTCACCTCATTATTAGATGACATGAGTGCAGCAGCTGTCATTCAAACCAAAGCTGGAGCATTAATGATTAACATCAACAACAGTAACTAAGTCTCATAAAGACAAACAAACAGATCACATGACTAATGTCTCCATGTCACTTAATTAAACAAGATTAATTCTCCTCTGCAGTCGCGTTCCTGAGAAGGTGTGTGGTCACAGGTCGCTTTCAGCAGGGATACTGGGACAGAGGGTATATTAACTGGTTACAGTAGGAGGGGGATAAAGGAACTGGTTATAGGTCAAATTTAACAGTCACATCACCAGTAAACCCAAACACGATAAATTTAGTTACATAGAACTTTCACCAGGTTGTGTTTTCTTGTATCCGAGCACACTTAAAAGTTTTATCATGTGAATAAAGTTACGAAAATACACAGAACACGAACTCCGGAATCCGCTCCTGTTTTTTATTCTGACCGGACTAAAAGTCGGAGTTTGTCTCTTTTCATCACGAACCCGTAAAAAGGAGCTCCGCTCGTCCCAAACTGGACTAAAGAGGCTGGATCCTCTCAGCACCCAGTGGCTCTGGAACCCAGCGCCCCCGCCGCGCCGTGGCTCCTGTTCCAGTAAATACTCACATGAGATCGGGTCTGTGTTTGTGAATGAGGGCGCAGAAAGCCAGGCCGTCCCTAAAGGACGTGGTCATGTTGGTGATGGACACATCCCGGTAGCCCTGGACCTGGACCCGGCACCACTGCTGCAGCGCCTTCACGGCAGACATCCCGGTGCTCCAGAGCCCGAACTGAACCGAGTGTGGGCTGAGTGGAGGTTCCCGGAGCTTCCGCCTCCCTCCTCACAAACACACACACACACACACACTGCTGGAAGTTGACACAGCAGCGAAGATCCCTGAGTGTGTGTGTGAGGAGCCCGGACACGCTGCGTGTGTGTGTTCGCCTTTTCTCGAGTGGGAAAAGTGACGCGACACCTGCAGAAGGTCGCTTTTGACGCATCATGGGTGGAGTCCGACAGGCACGGGGGCGTGCGTGTCAGCGTGGAAAAGGCGTAAATTGTTGCAAACTAGATTCCCCAGTAACACTAATGCAAAAATAGGAAATCCGCATGTATCAGTGAAGTCACCTTCAAAATAAAAGGTAAAGAAAACGTTTTTTAAATGATTTAACTTTTTTCTAAACAAAGACGGATACAATTAAACCAGTTGCTCCAGTTTGCTGAATCCTTACGTAAGTCTGCCTGTTCCTTCACGTCTGAATGGGTCATTCAGATGCGCCTCCTCTTTGAGCTCAAAATCAGGTTTGCGGGCAGCCAAGTACTAGGTTTAATTATCTACCTACTTTAAATGACTGATTTATTTTAAATTAACTTTTAATGCAATAGCTGTAACTTGGTAGTTTTAAAGTCTCAACAGATTCACTTAATTTCTGAGCCAAAAAATCTGCTTGCTGACTGGGGCTGAAATTCCCTTCAGAGGTTCCGTCAGGTTGGGTGTGTTGATGGGAGTGGGTGGCGATGGCTGCAGCAGTTACCTGACACCTGCACACGTGAATGGGCGCATGCGCGGCCGCTAATACAGCAGTAAATCATCTTCTGCAATGTCCGTTTCCGGTTGTAGTTTTTCCTCTCTTTATTGCAGCATTAGTCAGTAAAACACAGATGTTCCCTAAAAACATGTTGATTATTCATCATTCCCGTCAGTGTTTGTTCATTTTTATGTGATGAGAAGTCACGATGAATCATTCCACGGCTGTCACGCGTTAAGTCACTTTTTAGCCATGATCTCACCATGTCAAGAGGTCAGACTATTTTTATTGTGGCTAATGACCTTTGTTTGCTTCAAAGTCGGACATTTTGGCCGATAAAACCACTGACATGAACAATCATCCCGTCAAAATGTGATGATCCCCAACCTCCTAATATCAAAAGATATTAGCATACTATAAAGTCACACAATTATACCCTAAAATATCAACATACTGATGTAAAATAGTGTCACTGGACAAGAGCGTGAAGAAATCAAAGATGCTAACAGGAAGCTGTTCGCTCTCAAATACATAAACATTCCTCTCCAGAAAGCCTGGCTGGAACAAAAACTCCAATATTTTCTCAAAAGTCCTGTCCGTAAACACCTGCATTCCTCAAACATGGCCAACTTCAATGAAAGTATCCAGAAGTGCTGCGATGTCCACAGCTGTCCCTCTGTCCACACGCCAACCATACAAAAACCCTGTGAACAAACAGCTGATCCTCCTTAATCCAGACAGGAAATGCCCTCGTCAGTAGAGCAGAATGCCTTTAACAGACCCCCGCCGGTCTCACAACCCCCCATGAGTGATGTCCCCTCCGCACGCTGTCATCTGGAAACAATTATGCTGTGAACGTTTGCTCAGAGCCAATGAAAATATGGCAGCTGCCCAGGAGGGGAGGACAATTCAGCCCAACATAAGTCAGTAATACTGAGTTGTACTCAAGTACAGGACATGTCAACGTACTTAGATGTAAAGAGTATGTTTTAAAATCTATGTTATACTAAAAGCTGACACCCAGCACTCGTCCAGGATTGTGTGGGTGAATGGTTTGTGTGTCCAGGGTGTGTTCCTGGATTCCTTCCTGTTTATCTTCAGTATAAATGCGTCGATATCATCTCGTAAAACAAGCTGCTCTTGTTGGAAGTCAGCGGACAGCGAGCCAAGAGAGGTCTGGAGGTCGGCGTTAAAGGTGACAAAAGAAATGAAGAATCAATGGGAATACTGAGCGTCTTTGGACCAGGCCGACAGCGTCCCAGCTGCAGCCCTGTCGACGCCAAAGCTAACAGCCCATCATCTGCGTCTGCTTCCTCGTTGAAGCAGGTGGACATGAAGGTGCACCAGAAGGATACTCATTGACGTCTTTCCCGTGCTTCTCCAGCCACCTCCTGCTTTGGTTCACCAGTTGCTCCACCCTGCTGCTGCTGACCATCGAGCTCTGCCTGAACTGCTGGTTGCCGGCGCTGTGGCGCACACACACACACACACACACACACACACACACACACACAAACACACACAAACACAGAAATACACACAGAAAGACACAGGATTTCAGGAAGGCCCACTCGTTTCTCCCTGTGGATCACTTCAGCATTTTAACTGTATTCGATGAGGCGCACCATGTCAGGGTACGATCATGCTAGTTACCTAGGTGACACATGTGAAAAGCGAGTTGGTTTCACGGTGGCGATGGGGAGCAGGTCTTTAGCTGTCCCTGAAGAATGCAAGACAATAAAAATGACCTTGACAGCATCTGAAAGCAGGAACGGGGGAGCAAAGGTGCGGTTGTGTTGTCGTACCTGGGAGCAAGCAGCTCCGGCGGCTGTACCCGGGTCCTCTTGGACCACAGTACCTCGCAGGGACACTGTGATTGTCCCCGATCCACGGCGAAGAGGCGGTGCCCAGGGTGTCCATCTGGAGACATTAATGCAGTGACAAACCCTGAATATGGCTGAAGGTCTGAGGTTTGTCTGAGTGGAATAATCTCCCCTACCTTCATCACGGTGGCCCCATCCCTTTCCAGGGTGGGGAAGTGGGAGGGGATCCTGCTGGATACACAGCAGCAGGACCTGTTAAGAGGGAAGGTTGAGTTACCCTTCCAGACCTTTGTCAGAGGTCTGTCGCCCCCTGGTGGTCATCTTTCCATCAGCGCTGCTAAATTAGTGCCGTCGTGTTTTCCGAACTTACTCTTCAGCACTGTTGGGTTCAGGTGAGAGCGTCAAGGAGTCCGTGTCTCCTGCTTCCTCCTCTGATGTCCTCTCGGGTCTGAAGAGGTGATGCGAGCCCTCATTTTGTTCCATTCCACTGGTGGAACCATGGAGACGTGAGCACCTGTGCAGGAAAGCTTTGGGTCAAAACATTTAAGGAGGGGACGTTGAAGGTTTCCTGTGTTAACTTCACCTCCTGCTGTGACTGAACGACCTGCATATCTTCTGCAACCTTTTCAGGTTCTTCTCCAACTCCTCCTTCTCCTTCCTGACTCGTTGGGCCATGACTCTGTCTCTCTCCTTCATCAACACCTCTGTCCTCATGAGGACCATGTCCATGCTTTCCTTCACCTTCTCCTCTATAATATCCCGCAGCTCCTCCTTGAGATGATCTCTCTCCTGTTTCAGTTTGCTCAAGGCCTGGAGATGGAGAGGAAACCAGCGTATGAACAGAACTTTTCTGCCAGAACGTGCAGAGGATCGTCTCACATGACCCAGATGTCTCACCTCCATCTGTTTTTGTATTTCATCCTCTGTTTCCTGGAGGTCTTTTCTCTGGTTCTTCACATGTGCCGCCTGAGACACAGACAGAAACCTTCAGACTAATAGTTTAACTGTGAAAGGTGAGGTGGAGGTGGACTGTGTCCCTCCCTACCTGCTCTGTGTCCAGCGTCTTGTCTCCTTCTCGCTGGGCCTTGGAGGAACGAGAGCCTGTGAGCGAGCAGTCAACTGATCCATCTGTGTCTTCTGTGAGCAACAATGAGTCGCTGTCCTCACTCGAAGACGCCCTACTCCTGGATTTCTGTGTCTTTCTTCTGTCCACACTTGTATCCAGACTGGAGGAGGAGGAGCTCTTTTGGCATTTTTCCAGAGTGTGTCTTTTTTTCCATGGCCTTGTACTTCTTCTTCATCCGCGCTCTCTCCTCCACTGCCGTCGCGCACACCTGCACTGCTTTGTCTCTCTCCTTCTTCAGCAGCGCCTCATCTGTCTTGGCCTTGTCCCATTCCTGCCGTGTCTTCTGGAGGACCTCTCTTGCTTTCTCGCCTTCTGCGGCCGCCTTCCGCAGCTCCCGCCTCAGCTCCTCGCTCTCCCGCCTCAGCTCATCTCTCTCCCGCCTCAGCTCATCTCTCTCCCGCCTGAGCTGATCCGAGGCCTGGACACACCGATGAGGAGCCTGAGGCCGGAAATTGCAGAGGAAGGCTGTTGTTTTCGAGGTCCACGCTCGTCTCACCTTTGCGGTTTGGTCCAGTTTGTCCGGCGTCTGCGGCGCGCCGTCTTCCATGTTCTTCCGCTCTTTGGCTCTCTGTTCCAGCTGCTCTACACGTCGCTGCGACTCTGACGTCTGAGGAAGAGACAGACAAACTTCTCGTTCAGGCGACATTCAAAGCACAGCTGAATGATTGTTGGCGTGCGTTGGACTCTCGCCTCTTGCATCTGTTGTATTTGCTGTTTCTGCTTCTCGAACTCCGAGCGAAGCTTCTCCAGGTGTTGAGCGTGCGAGGCCCGCATGCGCTCTTTCTCCTCCTGCGCAGCGGACAACAAGTTCTTCCTCTGAGCAGACACCTGAAGCACAGCGAGAACGACGGGAATCAGTCGTGGTCTTTGCTCAGATGCTTTGGCGGGACTAGTTTCCGTCCCTGCGACCAGAGGTTCTGACCTCATTCTTGAATTTTTGCCGGAAGTTGTTCTGTTCCGTCCGGAGTTCTTCCCTCAGTTTCTCCAGCCTCTCCTCGTAATCCAGCTTCACGGAACGGCGTATCTCCTCCCGGTAAAGGCTCCACAGCTGAGGAGGAAGAGCGGGAGTCAGTTTCCTCCTCATTGTTGCCCACCTCACTGTTTTCCTTCCCTTACCTGCTCGCTTTCTTCCTGCACCTCCATCGCCTTCCTCCTCTCTGCTTCGAGCTCCAGGTGGAACTCAGGCTGGAGCTGCTCCACCTCCTCCCTCATCTGGGCCTTCAGACTGTCCACCTCCGACTGACACTCGGTCCGATCCAGAAACGTTGTGTCTGAGCTGGGTTTCATCAGCTCGCTCTTCAGCTCCTCTTTTGCAGAGTTCTGGTATTCTTTCTGCCTCCTCTTCTCTTCATCGCTCTTCTTCTTGGCCTTTGCTTTGCGACTCTCCACCTCCTCCCTCCTCTGGGCCTCCAGTCTCTCACCGACCGATTCCTCCTCATCCTCCTCTGGTTGACATTTGCTTTCGCGTCTCTTTCGAGTATCAGACCTAAAAATAGACCGAATTAAAATTCAACAGTGCTTCAGTGTTTAGTCTTATAACTGATAAAACAAAACCTACTGGTGTGAAATTAGTGGTTAGATTGGATCAAATTTACATGTTAAAGTTTTTTTTTCCTCATTTTCACCTCATCAACTCCGTAAATAAAAACGTGGCTGTGCTTCCAAACAGGTGAATACCTTTTGGAGGCTCCGGGACTCTTTTTTCCTTTATGCTTTCTTTCTTCTATTTTAAATGAGTCCTCCGAGAGGTCGCTGCCATCTCCGTCCGTCTCTGACACCTTTGGGATGAAAGTAAGAACCAGGATAGATTCTCGAAAAGGTCTCAGCGTGAGGTTGTTCTGACCTTCTCCTCTGACATTTCCCTATAGTCAACATTGAATGCAGGATGGAAAAGCAACATCTTCTCTCCAAACTCGGAGACCCAAACAGAGCTATCATTTTTCTCCCCCCCTTGGCTTGATCTCTTCTTCGTCCTTCCTGAGCGCTTCCTTCGGTGGTCTTCCATGGGGCTGACGCCGCCTGTGTCATCCCCTGTCTCACTTTTGCTGCGGAAGAGACAGAGGGAAACAAGAGGAGATGGGTCAGCTGCTTCCAACCTGGTCTCATCTCAGAGGTTTCTGGGATACCAAGGTTCTAACGGCAGCAATAAATCCATGTACCATTCCCAGCAGGGAGGATCAGATAAACCTCAATTTCCTGCCTTGTGTCCAAACCAACGTTGGCAGAACTGCAGGTTTATGATGTGGATATGAATGATTAAAACTATAAGATTTAAGTTGAACAGCAGCTTCAGTTCATCAGAACTGGACCTCTAATCTGCTCCTCATATTTGAGGCGGCACCAATGGGGGTTCTTTGTGCTGGTCCAAGAGACCAGAATGTCCTCCATACTCCACCTTTAGCCTTTACCTTCTCTCCCTTTCAGGAAGCAGATGCTGGCTGAGGTGTTCTCTGGCCAGCTGCATCAGCTCCGGCTCGCTGTCAGGATCAAAGCCCAGTTCTCTCACATAATCTAGGAAGTTCGCTGTGAAAGAGGTAAAAATGTTTCATTTCAAGGGGAAAATAAACAAAAACAGCATTGAAAAGAAGAAAAAGTTATAAATCGTTTACCTTCATCAAAAGAATCATTCTCCTCTTCTTCAGGGTCATACAGAGGTCGACTCATGATTGCTGCAACTCAGACACAATATGTCCTCTTTTCACACCGTGAAGCCATTAACTTTAATATTGCAACTGTATCTTTGGCTTTGAAGATATTTTGAAGTAGACAAAGCCTGGTTAACATCAAAGACAGCCATCAAGCTGGCCTTTATATTCCCCAATGAGAAATGTATTTAAATTAGTATATATATAAAAAATAAAAAAATGTTTTTTTAGTTGTGTGACTTTTAAAAATATGTGTTCATAACCAGCTGCTAGGTACTTTTCCATCATTAAAGGGTGTTTTAGTTAAAATAATGTCCATTTATTGTCTTATTTAGTTTGTGAGAGCCTTTTATTTTACTCTTATCTCTCTCCTTCATACTGGGCCCAGGATGGTCTGTAAGAAATTGTTCCTCAGGGTCAAACGTTCACGGCGCGATGCTGCCCTCTAGTGGTACAAGTGGTCCATTGCATCCGTTCAGAATTATAAAGGAAACATTAAATATTTGTATTTGAGCTAAATGCTTTATCTGTCGGAATTTGAAAAGAAAATCCAGCTCAACTTGAAATTTCAGTTCATTTGATTTAATGTCAGCATAAACACGAAACAAGTAAAAACAATATAATGCCAGTCATCGTAACATGCTTGAAAGCATAATTGAGTTCTGCGTCGTTGCCAGGTTTTCACAGCATTAATTATGAAATCATTAGCAAAGACTAATAGCTTCAAATCTTGCAGTTTCACCTTCCTTTACTCAGTCAAAAATAGATGCTTATAAAAGCTACAGTAAAACATTTCAGGACATTTATGGCTGTAGAGGTGCGAGTGATCCTGACAACTGTGGCACTTAACTGCTGCAACACAGGTTTAAACACAAAGCTAAACAAAAAGAATAAGTTCATAAACTAAGGGGGATCATAAGGCACCCACATCATTTACATACAGCAGGACACTAATCAGTGCAAAATAAGGCTTACTGCAGCATTTAAAAAGTTATCCAACATCATGGAAATACATTCAATCACTCCCAAAAGCAGGTAAAAAAGTCCTGACCCCTCGTAGTCAGACACAAACTTCAACTCTGCCCCCTACAGGCTCAAAGCGGAAGTACAAAGCATGCTGGGTAAAGCCGCCCCTCTCAGAAGGTGGTTCTCCACCCACCCTGCACAGCACAAGGAGTCCTCAAGCCGAACTCAGTGGAGTCAGCTCAGTTAAGTTTTCACCATCAGTACAGGTGTATGACAGTTGAAATGTACCTCAGAAGCAACGCAACCTAAAAATTAACCAAAGGGGGAAAAAAAAAAAAAAAAAAAAGATTTAAAAACTGGAAAATTAAACTGATACTCCAGCAACTGGGGCTCATTACATGCAAACACAATAAAATTGGCGATTGTGCTTTAAAACACTGTTAATTAAGAAAGAACACTCATGGATTGTGTTTAAAAATATCATGTTCAAGTCAAAATGTTTCAAAGTTAATGAGCTAAAAAGCCACAACTAAAGCTTTAACAAGAGGGCCGTCGCCCCTCCGAACCACCTCCGACCCCGTTATTGCACTGTGCACCAACTTAACACAGGGAGACCACCGTCTTCACACCCAGCGGATGGTGAAGTTCTGACTGAGGTTGAGACCGAGATCAGCCACCGTTAACACCTGCAGAGAGGAGATCATCTCAGTCTTCAACAAAACTTTAATTTGCTTTCTTTTAACATCCCAGATGTATAAAATAGCTCAGTCTGAGAGACCATAGGCATTTTCTCACCTGGTTTTCTCTGTAGGAGAAAACGGCATCCTGGGAGTTCACCAGGACTCTGCTGGGTTTCTGCTTCACTCCGTAGAAAGAGGCCGTTTCCACGGTGATGTAAGTGGCTTCAACATTGCTGTGTAGTACCTCGGATGTCATCACATTCTACAACACAAGTGCGTAGGTGAGCGCAGCTCGGTTTAAGGATCGATCCGAGGATCTGATGATCACTGAAGGCGACGAACCTGAGTGACATTAAAGGTGATGTAGGAGTACTGGTTGCTCTCGTAGGTGTCGAGGCTCTCCCCGTCGTCCCAGAACAGATCTCCACAGGCAGAACCGTCCTCGGAGAGAGCCGAGACGAGGTGGAGGGGCTGCCCGCTGCTGACCCACAGGGTCAGGTTGGGCGTCTGCGCAGAGAAACATCACAGGATTAAAGGAGCGGATCGGGGAGAAGGTAACTAGTGAGGGAACGAGGGTTTTACCTGCGTTGGTGTTACAGAGCCTTCACGCAAATGTAGGTTGATCTTATCTAGAGGGGCGTGGAGTTTGACCTCTTCACCTTTACTATGAACGGGGTCGCCCTGCGAGTCAGAACACCACAAAAATGTCACGTGACAACATGTTAAGTGCATGTTCTGAGGGCTGACTGTGTCTCACCGTATAGTAGTCGTACCACAGCCCTTCTGGGATGTAACCCACCACATAGTCCACCCCAGGATCCAGCACCGGGGTCACCAGTAAACTCCTCCCCCACAGGAACTGTTTGTCAATCCCATAAGTTCTGACATCTTTTGGGAACCTTTTGACCACAGCAGGGAAATACAATTCAGATTAAACTAGCACGTAGAGGTTGAAATAAATAAACGGCACTACCCACTCGAACATCAAGGGCCGCGCAACAGTCTGTCCCTTCACATGGGCGTGATGGAAGAGCGTGTAAAGGTAAGGAAAGAGAGAATAACGCAACAGGATGGCGTCCTTTATGGCGGTGCGGGCCAGCGGGCTAAAAACTGTTGGGTCTTGGGCCTGTGGATCAAACATGTGTTAGCATGTCCGGGTAGATAAGGTGCTCTAAGCAGACGCTGGAGCGGCCACTTTACCTTACTTTTGATGTCATTGTGGTTGCGGGTGAAGGGATAGAACGCTCCCAACTGTGTCCAGCGGACACACAGCTCCTCCTGCGTATCCTCCATGAAGCCACAGATATCTGCTCCCACCAACGGGATGCCCAGGAGATTAAAATTTAGCATACCTGAAGGAGGCAAAAAGCAGACACTCCTGTATCATGCCGCCATCAGAAAAATACAAGACAGTTTTACATACAAGTCCAGCAAAACAAAAAGGTTACACATCTGGTTGGGTCGTTCTAGGCTCAAAAATCCAACAATTATTCACATCAAACTAGAAATTACATTAGAATTATATAAAAATGCCATGGTGTGTGCATTACCGTGTTCCACCACTTGGGGCGGCTGTCAAACGCTATAATGTCAACTTTATTTTAACTTTGCGGCTTTTCAGCTATTTTAGTGCATTTTTCTTCATACACTAATCATTTACTAGTGACCCCAGGATTATAAATGCAAAGCAGGAATGCTGAGCATAAACTCATAGATTTGCGATGTTTGCTGTGTGATAGAAGCCTTGTGTCAGGAATCTGTGCAGAATTTGCCAGATTTTGTCCCTGTCAAGCAGCCAGAATACACCTTTATTGAACAGTTTTACTGTGTGTGTACCCTCACTGTGACCCCGAGAGGGATAAATGAAAAGATAAGAAGAGTTTTACTGAAAACAGCTAACGGAAACAAGATAAAGCTTAAAATGATACATCAAAGGTGTGGCTAAACAGAGGAAGTCCTTCTATTGACTTTCCCAAACAAATATTAACCGTCTGGTATCAAATGTTAACATTAGAATAGGGACAGAATGAAATATTAAACAGTCAGAAAATGAAAATCTAATGAGTTAGTAGCTATAAACTTCTAAAACAAGAACCCAACCTGCTATGGAAAAGTACAGGTCTTTCCAGCTGCTCTTGTTGTCTCCCAGCCAGTGACCAGAGTACATCCCCTGACTGGGGAAGGTGGAGCGGGAGATGACGAAGGGTCTCTTTGGAATGATCCGTTTCAGAGCACTGGACAACAGCAGCCAGAGGTGTCAGGTAAAGCATCTGAAGAGCTAGTGAGGTCGTTACTAGCGTCGTTACTACCTGGCGGTGGCTTTGGCTTCCATCAGGCCGTAGAGGCTGTGCAGGTTATAGTGCGAGGACAGCTTCTGCTGCGCGCTGGCACACAGAGTTTTGGCTTTCAGAGAGCCCCCGAGGACACCTGCAAGAATCGCGTGCCATCTTAAATCTGAACGGTGATGATTTAACGGAGCATTGGAGAGGTTCCTACCAGGCGTGTAAGGAGGATTTTCCAGACTGGTTGATGGGCAGCCTTTGGTGCTGCCCTCCAGGAAATTTGATGGTTCGTTCATGTCCTAAATCCAATTAAAAAACATTGAAGCTATATCTTCATTTATACAAAAGAAGTTTTTCTTCTGTGATTTTACAGACTAAAAATGAGGAATACAATTAAAGACTTGACACCACCTGCTTCTGAAAACAGTTTCCGATACTCACAATCCATAAGCCATCAAACGGCACCTTCTCGTGGTACCTCTTCAGGTTGTCGTACCACCATTCGTGCGTTTCCTCATTGGAGAAATCCGGAAATGCCGTCAGTCCGGGCCACACCTGCGGAAAGAGACAGTTTTGGATGCAAGGCGATGTTATTTTTCAGCAGCGGGAGTGATGGTCGGCAGATCCTCACCTTCCCGATAATGACGTTTCCCTCAGAGTCTTTGACAAACACATCTCTCTTCAGTCCGTCCTCATACGTCCAGTACGAGCCCTCGGGCTGCGTGCTGCTGATGCCCGGATCCTGCGTGTGGAAACGGCCGTCAAACTAAAGCAGCTAATCAGACACAACGCATGGAAGGAGACAAAAGTCCCAGGTACCACGATGATGACATATCGCTGGTCGTGAGCGTGCAGGTCCTTGATCATATCAGGCAGTGCGGAGAACTTGGAATCTAAAGTGAAATCCAGGTACCGATCCATGTATTCAATGTCGTTCCACTGGACGTCCTGTCAACGAGTCAACACGTTAATTACACGAGGACAACAGGCTTCACTGATGGACTAAACAAAGATTGACCTGAGGTATCCCATAATTCCTCATGCGTTTGACAATCTCCCAGGTTGAATTGTTATCCCCGTAGCCCCACCGACAGAGGTGGTAGCCCAAAGCCCAATAGATGGGCATCGTCGGGTAGCCTGTGAACACATTTAAAGGAATCACATGACACATTTCTGCATCTAAATGAGACACAAACACCTCTCCCCCCATACTGACCTACGACTTCCACATACTGTCCAATCACTGAAGCCGGATCAGGACCAAGGAACATGTAGAAGTCAAAGATGCCTCCAATAGTGCGCCAGGTGAGGGCTGGAGCAGGCTGGAGGCTCACGTCTGTGGAGAAGAACCGCAGGTTAACGCCAAACACACAGGTCCAGATGTTTTGGGACAACAGCCGCAGAAATGTGCCGAGTATGAAGCTAAAACCATGATTAAACCGCTGTTAAGCTGTTCAGGCCGTTGCTTCATGTCGTGGTCTGAAGTCAGTCTCACTTCTGTATTTGAGAGGCAGCCTCCAGCAGACTCACCCATGGCGTTGCTGTTGAGCAGGAAGAAGCCGTGCGCGGCCCCCTCGTCCTCCATAACCAGATAAAAAGGATGGGTTCCATAAAGGTTGGTCTGTTCCTGCGTTGGAGGAGAAGACACCAAAGATGGATGCGTGTCGAAAGTACAATAATAACAATAACAGAGCAATGGAATAGTGTTTCCATACCATAGGGGGTACATCTCTGGCCCACATGGTGAGGGTGTTCCAATGGACATCTTGGAGGAATGAAGAGCGATGCTCAGCCAGGCCGTAGATGAAGGGGCTGGGCAGGGAGGTGGACATCTGAAGGAACTGATCCGCGTAGAAGAGAGGAGCCACTGTGGTGTTCAGGCTGGGAAATCACCAGAACAGGACACCAATGAGCACATCTGGTGTCCAGGCCCTCTTCAAGGTGCCAGGGACACTTGAGACTTACAGAACGGCCCCAGTGGACTTCCTCCTGACCACCAGACCAAACGGCTGCTTTGAAATCTCAACCAAGTAGTCTGGATTTTCTGCTTTTTTGGTGGCGCAGGGAACGGAGATTGGAACCTCATAGCGCGGATTTGACGGGTCGACGATCTACTCAAAAACCATAAGAAACCAGATCCCGTGATTGTCAGTTACACAATTCTTCCAATATTAAATGTTTCACTCACCTTGACATGAAGCCGCGTGTCCGTCTCGTGATGGATGTCCACCTCCAGGGTGAGGATGTCTGCAGGGTAGTAGGTCTTCACCTCTTTCACGAGGGTGCCCTTCTGTCCAAGAGACGTGTCATTAATGGACACAAGTTTGTAGGAAGGAAAATCTTGAGGATAGAAGCACCAAGGGATGCCATTTCTCCCCGAGGGAGGTGGGGTGGGGGAGGAGGTCGCAGGGATAAAGCAACAGTTTCTGGCCTCGCACAACTCCCGGGTCACGACCACTCCTCTTTCGGGGTAGCAATCGAACCTCCAGCTCTCTGGGATTAAACCGCATGTGTCGCGGAGGGAAGGAGCGGCGGTACCGTTCAGGCCCGTTGTGGTGTTAGAATTTGGTCTTTTGGCAGCAACTGGTGGTGGAGGTCTGTGCGAATGTTGGCCAAAAGGTCTGTGAAGCCAGAACATGGTGCTGAGCAACCAGCCAAGACAAAGGACCAGCAGCAGGCAGCCGATCACTAGGAGGCCTCTGTTGAAAGACCACAACGGCTGACGGGGCAGCAGGTGGGATTCCTCCTCCTCCGGTTCCTTAAAAACACAGGGAAAAAATCATTAACAAAGACCAATTTCACAATCATTCACTGGTTAATTCTTCATTGAAATGCCCTCTTTTGTTTAAGGATCTGAGTTACTTTAATGCCTTTAAGTAAAATTGTTTCTGTGCTCTTGTCAACAGATGCTGATATCAACAGATCATAAATGTTTTTAGAAGTACTGAACTGAAAAACTATACATTTAGCCCAAAACCAACTTAAAATAATCAGTATTTTAATTCAAGAGTGCATACTGTTGACACGGAGATTTGGGGCTATATTCTAGAGTTTTATTAAGCCTACACAACCATATGGACTCACTGGAAATTGTTCTGGCACCACAGAAGGCTGCTTGGCCGAACCTGGACAGGACAGGTAGACATCTTCAGGACTCAGACGCTTGTAGGAAGCCATCTTCATGATGTTTGTCAGGGGCGACCTGGAAACAAGAGACAAGAAAAAGAGCAAAGGTCAGAGCAAAGTCCAGAAACTGATTCACCTCCTGCTGCGGCAGGGTTGAGAATTAGATATCTGCACAAAGTAAAGCATTTCTGTTCAGATTTATTAAAGGAAGATTGAAGTCGGCCACCAATCGTGAAATTCCAAGGCAGGCAAATTAAAGGTAACGCTATGTTGTGGCTTGAGCTAACCGAGCATCGTAATCATTGGAATACACGTCTGACGAAGGAAATATCTAATATCTATTTAGCACAGATTCTGTCTAAACACGGAAGCATTACAGAAACGAAACCAACAAATGTTCCACATAGATGGACGGAGAACGTGTACAATTCAAATTTGTTAGTTTTCAAATGTTTGTCCATCGGCTAAATTAAACTGCGCAACCTAAGCTAACGTGAGCAAGCGTTAGCAGAGCAGAACAAAACAAAACAATCTACTACTTACTGAAATATTCCAGGTTTTACGGATGCAGAGGATCGGACGATTACCTTGCACAAAACGGCATGTTAACCTATCTCAATCTGAGGGATTCCAATCGACACTGGCTTTGTGTCAATACGAGCTACCAATTGCGCACAGCCGACTTAACTATTCCATTATAATAGGTGGGTCGGAGTTACGCCTCCTTTCACCGCAGTTCTGTTTATATATGCGTACCAACCACTCGCCCATTCATAAATCATTCAGTTAATTACCAATTAAATTTGGACGCATTTTCAATGGAAAGTTCTCCACAAATAGTTAGCACGAACAACATGCTAGCAGTGTTAACTTACAAAATTAACATAAATTACACATACATACAGTTCGACCCTGAATAGAAAACTGTCACTAAACCTGTCTGACAACTTTGGCCTATACATGAAGTTGGATATTTCATTCGCATTAAAAATTAGCAAAGTACTCAACTCATTCCATGTTTCGATGTTGACGCAGTTACCTAAACGCACCGTCTGGGGCGCTAATCATAATAAGGGCTCGTAAACGCACTTCCGTAAGCGTGATGCCTTCAAGGACACGTTGTGAAAGTCATGTTCAAAATTTAAATTATGCGTGTTTCGCTAAAAAGTATGAAATAAAAATACACATTAGTAAGGTGACTAACTTGCAGCGAATTCTATTGACCAGGTTTATTTTTTATTCGGTTGACAGTGGCAGTACTGCACAATATGAACCACCTTCAAATGGAGGATAAAACCCTCACTCAAAACAGATGCACGGCTTTAGTAAACCTAATTGATGAAAAATGCTGTATAATTACTACACTAAGGCAAAAAGCTTCTGATTAAAAATGACAACATACTGAATAAATGAACTCTAATTTAATTCAGTCGTTGTACCCTGTCTAGTTATCATTCCAAATTTACACATTGACAATTAGTTAAAATGACAAATACACCATTGGATGGCAAAATTATTGATTCTGTGTTACCTAATTTGTAATAATGCAGTCGGCGGAGAATAAATATGGCCCCCATCCTCTTTACCTATTCACTTTATTAAAGTTTGAAGAAACCGTGTTGGACACGGCCTGACATACTACTGATATGGAGACCGCCTGATATTTAAATGATGGTCTGGCAGAGGTAGAGCCTTAATGTATCACTGGTACATACTTTAATAAATACATCAGTTACTTTTGTCTGTTATACACATATTAATGGGGGAGTTGTTGTCGCTCATGGATAAGTCATCGTTCTTCGTGCTGTATTCCGAGTCCTCATCAGTCTGGATCTGCAGGTGTTTGCGTCTGTGCAGCCTGAGGCTCTGCGAGCGGCTGAAGCCTCTCCCACAGATGTCACAGCGGTACGGTCTCTCTCCCGTGTGAAGCCTGAAGTGGTTCTTGAGACTCGACGCTCTCGTGAAACTCTTCTCGCACTCCGGACAGTCGTACTTCTCCCCAGAGTGGATTTTCTCGTGTTCCCTCAGGCGGCCGGACTGGTTGAAGCTGCGGTCGCACACAGAGCAGTGATAGGGCCTCTCGCCCGTGTGCGTGAGCCGGTGTCTGTTCATGGCCCCCGAGTGAGCAAAAGTCTTCCCGCAGTCCGGACAGGAAAAGGGTTTCTCTCCGGTGTGGACCTTCTGGTGGCCTTTGAGTTGGCCTTTCTGGGTGAACTGTTTCCCACACAGGCTGCACTGGTAGGGTTTCTCTCCTGAGTGGATCCGCATGTGTATCTGGAGGGCAGACATCTTGTGGCAGTCTCTTCCACAGAGGCCGCAGCTGTAAGACCTTTTAGTCTGATTATCATTTAACAGTTTCTGAGCTGGTGAAGCAGGAGCAACCTCTCTGCCGTTGTTGGGAACATGTTTCGGGTCTTCTTCATGCACTGTGGAAACAAAAACAGTGTAGCACAGGACCTACGTCCATCCAGCTTTGGCTAATTCACATCACCTCAGAGCTTCCTATGTGGCGTTTGGGGTGATTTTAAAGGGACCACCAGCGCCAACACCCCGGATTGTTTTACTTCAGGGTTTCGCTCACCTTTGAGAGCGTCGTCTTCTTCCTCCTTCACTGTAATCCTAATTTCAGTGGTTTCCTGCTGCTGTCTGTCAGGTTCTGGTGGTACGTTACTGCCTTTGGTACCGGTCGGCTTAGACACCGGGTCTTTCGCTTCTTCTGTGGGGAAAAAACAAATAAGTTAAAGCAATGACACGTGTAGCGAAACAGATTTGTGACGCCGAACAGATCAAACACATTTGAAATCAAATGTTTATGTACCGCATAATAGTTCCTCTTCCTCCTCTTCTTTCACTATTACATTCATATGTGGGCTGGGAGCGACCTTCTCCAGTCTGTCCTCTGATTCTTTCTCTTTACTTTCACAGCTCAGGGTCTCGGAGGAAGGAGGCTCACTGAACTCCTAAAAAGTAGCAGCACACATACGATAGACAATCAGTATCCGGAAATAGGATAAGAACCAGTGAAACAGAGAGAGTCACGTTATCTCTGGGAATTGGTTAAATTAGAGTGACAAGGTGGTAGGAGGTGGAGTGTTCTGGAAAAAGAGTGTGCAAAGACGTAGATTCCCAGTTGAAAGTGGTTTATTGAATTGTGGTCTG
This sequence comes from Takifugu rubripes, assembly GCF_901000725.2. Taxonomy (NCBI): domain Eukaryota; kingdom Metazoa; phylum Chordata; class Actinopteri; order Tetraodontiformes; family Tetraodontidae; genus Takifugu; species Takifugu rubripes. The sequence continues at coordinate 10,941,823 of NC_042301.1, forward strand.
AAACAACGACAACAAACGTGATGAGAGAAATAGAGTTACCGAAACTATTACAGGAAAATTACCTATGAGTATCATTACGACTTATTAGCTTTGGCAGCATGTTAGCAAATAATAAGATTAACTTTTAAACTGTTGAACAAATGAACACTTACGTCAATGTATGGTGCCAAACTCACCTTCTGGCATTTACACAGGGCAATAAACCCATGGGTGACTGGTAAAAGGCAAAGAAATGAAGGAGCCATCTACCCTGTGTAGCTGCATGAACCAAAACTAGTTTCTACAGCGCTACCTGTGGTGCATTCAAGAGCGTTGGACATATGGGTGTCACACAGAAAACGAAGCATATCTGAAGTTAACATAATTCTAACATAATTCACATTATACAGTAGCTAATGATCAATGAATCTGGACCAGAATGGGTCGACAAGAACTTGATTATGTCTCCACATGACGGGACGAGAATCTCAGCTTTGATATATCAGCTGCTTCACTGATCCAGTGGAGATCTGTCCTGGAGGCTGACCAGAGGATGACCTTCTGGGTGGGCTAGGGTGAGTTCGGCACCGGTGAGAGCGGAAGGTCGCGCTAACTGAGGCAGGGATAGTTGTTTCTACATGGGATCATACTCTGGACGTAGATGCGCAACAGAACCGCATGGTCTCTCATAAGCATCACAGTAGACCTGAAGATCAGGTCAATGGCGTCGATGAGTCTACAGTAGCGGGTGCATAACATCTGGGGAATTTTGTTTTGGATAAGGAGATCCAGATCGGGTCATTCCATCCCATTGGTTTCCTTCCAAATATCTGGATTCAGAATCTTGGCTTTTGTTCTGACCAGAAGAACATATCCTAGCAGATCATACTGACAGACCAGGACTCTACCAGGTAGGGGGAGGCTGCGAATAGGTAGTACTGGGATGGATTAACTGAATACAGGTTGCTAACTAGAATTCCAAACAGTGAGATGCGTTTGTGACCTGGCAGCTGTGGTCGGAGGTTGTAGTAGCCTCAATAATGTACCGTGAGATAAAAATATCAGCTTTTTTTTTCTATCATCATCCACACTTGTGCTACAAATGTGGAAGAAGAAGAAAGACAAACTCAAACCAAATAAACCCAAAAGCTGAATTCTTTCAGAGTGGAGTGGTGCCAGTACCTCAGGGCTGACGTCGCCACCACGCCGGGACGGCAGATCCGCTCCAGCTCCAACTGGATCCGAGACGCCGCCGGCGATGGACTCCTTCTTGTTCTGTACGCACGATCTTCGGTGGTTTCTGAGCGTCCCGGCGAGCGAGAAGTGCCTCCCGCAGCCCGCGCACGTGTACGGCTTTTCCCCCGTGTGAATCCTGGTGTGCCTCCGCAGCTCCCCGGGAGCCACGAAGGCCTTGTCGCACTGCGTGCAGCTGTACGGCTTTTCTCCCGTGTGAGTCCGCATGTGGGTGGTCAGCGTCCACTGCTGCGCGAACGTCTTCCCGCAGTCAGAGCAGTGGTAGGGCGTGATGCCAGTGTGGAGGCGCTCGTGCCTCACCAGCGTCCCCGACAGGGCAAACCTTTTGTCGCAGTAGGAGCACTGGTACGGCCTCTCCCCCGTGTGAGTCCTCTGGTGGTCCCTCAGCTCTGCCGCGGAGTTACAGCTCTTGTCGCAGTCCGAACACGGGAACTTTTTCCTCGTGAAGCCAGCGACCACCTCGGCGTGCATGGCCTCCAGGTGCGTTTTCAGGTGCCAGTGTCGGGAAAAGCTTTTCAGGCAGATGGAGCAGTGATACGGCCTCTCGCCGGTGTGAGTGCGCCGGTGCAGCCTGAGCTCGCCCTGGCTGGCAAACCTTTTTTCACAGAAAGTGCAAGGAAACGGTTTCTCCCCCGTGTGGACCCTCTCGTGGATCATGAGCAGACCCTTCTCTGGAAATCTCTTCTCGCACATGGAGCAGGGAAAAGGCCTCTCTCCGGAGTGAGTCCGCAGGTGACGCTGAAGCTTGGACGCGTAGGGGAAGTCTTTCCCACACACCGAGCAGCAGTGGAGGGACGGAGGCTTTTCATTCTCACCCTCGAAGGTTTTGGTGGGAGTCTCTGCTGGTGGGATGTCAGGAACTGCTCTTCCTCCTGAACGGAGAGATAAGAACAGGCTTGATCCACAAGCAGAACCGAGACAATGCCGCTGGTCAGTCTATTAGTGTTTATTATGTTTGTTTATTTACGATGATTATATTAAGTTATACTACATACTATAGGAAGTTATACTGTAAAAGTTACACTGCACTCAATGCTTTCATTTGCTCACTGAGGTGTGAGAAATCCACTTCTTCCCCATCAGAGTTGATCAGGCCTCCGATTTCCTGCTGATCGTCTTCTGCCGGGATCGGCGCGGGATCGAACTCCTCCGGATTTTCAGAGTCCATCTCTCACATGAGCAACCCTGCACAGGTAAATGTTCGTCATTAGCTGTACAGTTCTCCTACGTTTTAATTCGCGCGTATATTTATCTTCCAACGATGTTGTCGTTGCATATACTGTTGATTCTGACCGTATGGTGAATGGGGGGTATCACTGTTGAATGGATCACAGTTTTTGTTTGTTGTTTACGATTCAAGGTTAAAAAGATTTGCCTGTTCGTCAATGTGAGGTTGTGATTTTTGGCTGCTTCAGTCACGAATAGGGACGTCTCATCTGCCCCCTCTACAGGGGGCGGAGGGCTGCACAGCCGGTGCTCAGAATACAGCTATTGTCCTGCTCAAGGACACTTCAGCAGGGTCTTTTTGTTTTGACTGGGCAATTGAACCGGACTGGGCCTGGTGACAGCCTGCCTCCCAAAACACCTTTGCAGTTCGACTGAATAAAACACATGGCATTTGTTGCACTGCAGAAAGGGCAGTTTTGGTTTCGGTGGAGTTTAATTTCGAAGGAAACAAACGTGAAACCTCGGAATATTACGTCTGCATTGATTAGCCCAGTTAGCTCCGTAGCTTTAGCCTAGTGGTGCTCCGGTCCTCTTTGCTTAACTCCATCACTTCAGCCAGCATATCAACTGGAATTTGAGTTTAACAGCAGTGTAATTGACTAACCTGTTGGTTTCTACGTTGTCATAATACCAGTTCGATCGGGGACAAACGCACCGAACAGTTCAGACACCAGAATCTGACCTCCGAATGCCTCCGCCGTGAGGGGGTGTCGGTGACCATCGCCTCGGTCAACGACTTCTACCTTTGAGAGAACTGTTATTAGCCAGCTAGCCAGCGACATGGGCTCTACTTCCTTTGTTTATATTAGCAATTAGCTAACAATTAGCCCCCTTAAGCTACACCCGCTAATCAACTCGCCCAAAGCCACCGTTCTAAGCGAAGGGCAAATTAAATTCTTTCGCGAAACTCATCTCCGAGCGGCTCTTCTCACTCGCCAGCCCAGCTAGCTACCCTTTAAAAGCGGACAATAGACAGTTTGACCAACCTCAACAGATTTCCCCCCCTTAGGTTAAAAAAAAAAGTAGCCGCTCAATAGAAGTTTATTCAAACTATTTAATTATGTGTCTAAGTCTCCCTCGCTGTGATGCCCAGTATATTCGAACAATGGGTCAAATTAATCGTAAATAACGTGAAGCGTTCAGTTCTATCTTGATTTGGGTCTGATTGTAACCTTTCTAGCCTCAGCTGCTAACAGCTAGTAGCAGTGTCGGTACTTCCGGTTGGCTCTGCCAAAATAAAAGCCTCACGTTACATTTAAAACTATTTTCTTTCAGAAATATGTATGCTTAAATTATACTAAATGTGACAATATCATATATAGAAAAATACGCATGACCATTTTGACATGAATGAACTGAAATAATAATGATGTAATAAAAGTGTAATGATTAGATTTCATTTCTGAATTCAACATAAACCTACTATTTTCTATGATAAAGCTAAAGAATTTTAATACCCAGGAATAAAACTGCATATAAATAAGAAAATTAATATAAACAAATCAGACAAAGGAGCCACTGAGTTTACTGTATGTATTATACAGTTTATGGGTAAAACAGTGATATGTGGACAACAGATGGTTGTAACTGGATGATGTTAAGAATATGATGTTAAAATACTGAAAAATCAATTCCTAAACTGCAGTTGGCAGTCTTTACTGCACGTATTGCATGATAAATACTAACAGAATACTGTATACTTTGGAGTAAATGTTCAACCATTTCTTGCTTTACATTCAAAAGAAAAATAAATCTCCAAGGGATAAATCATATTCCAGGGATTCACTATGATTTAATATCATAACACCAATTATAAATAACTGGTCTTTAGTGCAAATTTGAGACAGGTTACAATATTTCAAATGTATTCCTGAAAAGTGTCTGTACTCCATCGATATGGGTTTTAAAATACTAATAATCTGTATATTTTGAACATTAAATAATCATATTTGGCATGCAGGATACAAAGGCACTCGAACTGTACAGATGGGATATTAGAGGAGGATAAAAACATGAGTATAAAACATGTAAAACACCGTAATCCTCCGTAAATGTCTATTCCAGAGGTCGGCAACTCAAAATGTTGAAAGAGCCGTATTGGACCAAAAAAACCAAAAAACAAATCTGTCTGGAGCCGCAAAAAATTAAAAGCCTTATATATTAGCTGTATTAATCTACTTTCCAAATGATAAGTAGGCTACAAATACATAAAGAGCATTCATGATTAAATGTTTATGTTCCCTGCAATGCATCCTGGAGAGAATGACGCACCACGTGACTAGTCTGCTGTACGATGGTGCTTTAAGTTTAACTTCCATTATAATGAGATGTTGAAATTAAATATTTATTATACATATTTTTACAGCATTGTAAATCTTTAAGAATGTTTGTCATGTTTTTCCTCCTACAGAAATTTTATTAAAACAAAAAATATATTCACACCATGTTTTTCCATTTTCACATTTTTGAAAAAGCTCCAGGGAGCCACTAGGGCGGCACTAAAGAGCCGCATGCGGCTCTAGAGCCATGGGTTGCCGACCCCTGGTCTATTCCAAGCCTACTCTGTACTCTCGGGTGCAGTAATTGGAGGAATGGAAGGAGGAAGTAGATGAAGAAAGTGTTAGTTTCTGTCATAAAGTGCCAACAGACCAACTGTCAGATGTCTAGTCGGGCCTCCTGCTTGGGTCTGCCGAGCTGCCTCGTGGGTCCGATCCGCCTGCCACCGTGGGTGCGCTGGTGTTGCCGCAGCCCCTGGCGGTAGATGAAGCGCTTCCCACACTGGCCGCACTCGTAGGGTCTCTCTCCCGTGTGAAGCCTGTGATGCACCTTTAGTTCCTCGGCTCTGGAGTAGCCTTTCCCACAGACGCTACACACAAACGGTCGGTCTTTAATGTGAGTCTGGTAATGTGCCGTGAGATAGGAGTTTATGCGGAAGGTCTTCCCGCAGATGGAGCACGCGTAGGGCCTTTCTCCAGAGTGCCGCATCTCGTGCAGCTTGAGAGAGGACGCCGTGTGGAAGCCTCTGCCGCACTCGGAGCAGAGGAACGGTTTCTCCCCGGTGTGAATGCGCTGGTGAACCTGTATGTAGCTCTCATTGATGAACTTCTTCCCACAGTCGGGACATGAGTAGCGCTTCTCTTTGATGTGGGTTTTCATGTGCTCTTCCAGCTTCTCTTTGTCAGTGAACTGAGCGCCGCAGCGGCGGCAGAAGACAAGCGACGCGGAGCGGCACTCCGCTGCCTCTGCCTCACCTGTTTTCTTTGTGTGGGTGGTGACGTGATGCGCTTGCAGAGCTGACTGACTCTCGCATTTCTTCCCACATTCCAGGCAATGGAGTGTTGATTTGATCTTGGATTCCCCTGGCAGAGACTTTAAATACTCAGACAAATGTGACTCGTCGGGCTTAAACTCACGGGCAATATCCACGCCACCTTTATGACCTTAGAAAAGGAGACAAAATACACTTCACTCTCCACAATCTTTCAATATTTATCTTTTTTTCGTGGTAGACACGGCCAATCCTCTCACCAAAGTGGACTTTGTAGTGCGTTTTCAGGTTTCCCTTCTGGTTGAAGCGTCGGCCACAGATGGAGCAGCTGTAGGGTTTCTCTCCTGTGTGGATCAGCTCGTGCCTCTCCAGCTTGTAGGCGTGGGGGAATTCCTTGCTGCACACGGAGCAGTGGTACCTGATCTTCTCTTTGGGCTTTTTTAAGAGCTCAGGAGGAATGTTTACGGGGACACAAACCATTTTCCTGCCAGGGCGCTTCTTTACTACACGGTTTAAGAGAATCGCAAGATGGTGCTGAAGTCCCGAAACATGCCAAGTCTAAATCTGGGTTGGTGCGGGCGGTTTACTGGGTCTCACCTGAAGAAACACTCGCACTTTCCTCCTGTTCCTCAGCAAAGGATTTTGTACCTTTCCTCCTTCTGTAAGGTCTCTTTCCTGACACAAAAGAGGAAAAGTAAATGTTTTATTCTTGGAGATACAGTTAGTTTACGATCAAGCAAAGAGCCAGAGAAGAGAAGGTGACTAAAGTCCAACTAAACTGCTTTTTTCCGACCTGCAGTTGGAGAGTCTGTTTCCACGAGTGCTGGGGGATGTGTCCTTCTTCGCGTGCGCCGTGGAACTGAAGGATAATGCATAACACTTGAGCTAAATAATATGTGCTAATATTTAAAAATTGACAGAGAAAATTTGCATTCACTACCTGCCTCGGCCTCCAAGTCTTCACGAGGCACATTTGGAACTTCTGAGCTCTTTCTTCGACCCCTGTGTTGTACTGTGAAATAAAAATTCCAGAGAGGTTTTACAGTCAGCATAAAGAAGCAATATACTTTATATTTTGGACGGTTATGTCATCTCCACTCACCAGGATTTGCACTTTTCTCAGTGTCATTTGCATCCAATAAGACCACTGTAACTTCTGGAACCTTTTTGTTTTTCCTTTGTCTCTTTCCTGGTAACATGAAGCTCAAGCAGATCAGAACTGAGTCCAACTACCCACTTTAAGTGGTTTCATTTTTCTAATGACTTTACCGCTGCGCGAGGAGGAGAAAGCAGCCACCTTTGAAGCTCTCTCATTCTCCTCCGCCTCCTCTCTAGGCTCTTTTTCAACTTCCACAACTTCCATGATGAGTGTTGGGCTGCAACTGTCTCTCTGTTGAAGCTGTGACCTGGAACTTTCCTGCTAGTAAAAACCATTCAACATTAGCATGACTAGCTTCATGCACAGCAGAGTTTTATCCAGCCGTCGCTCAGCCTGAGATATTTTTACCTCATTGTGCTGAAGACTTTGGGTGCAATCGGGACTCTGGCCTGGATTATTTCCTGCACAGAAATATTCCACTCAAATTCAGAGATGCTAAAAATGACAATCTATGACTCTGAGAGTATTCTGAAGGTAGAAACAAGAATATACAGTAAACACTTGGATTGTAGAACCATAATAAATATGTTTACAGTTCAAAATTTTTAAATAAAAATCTCAGATGGGACAAATTGTATAAATCCTAAAAAGGTCTCTTGTGGTATTAAACTCACTTACGTTCCCATTCAACCACTTTGCCATCTGAGTTGATTAAACCACAAATTTCTTCCTCTTGTTCCTCCTCTTCCTCCCCATCCTGCAACCTGACAGTCACATGGGGCGTTTGGTCCTCCGAGGTTGATGCCAATTTGGGTCCCTGTGAGATCAGGGGCTCTTGTTTACAACTATCCTAAATACAGAGACACAATCTGTTTTTCATTGTAGGGACACCACCTGCTATGACAGGATCGCTTTAGGACATGTGAAACCACAGCTGGATGACCACAAAAGACAGATGTTTTACAGATATTTGTAAAACTGTATCTGTAACGATGGCTCCACATACTGTTTGGTAAAGTGCTGATAGTTTGGTCCCGTTGGGCTCTGCATCTGTGCTTCGTTTGACTTCAGGATTCTGTTCTTGTGCGTCGCTGAAGTCTGTCGTGGACCTCTGGTTGGATGTGTTGTTCTTCTTGTGGACAAAAGTCTTCTCACATATTGTATAACTGGACTGATGCACAGTTCCATTCCCCCGCAGTCGTCCACACTTGTGGGAAACCGTAGGTTTTTCTCTCACAGTTGTTTCACTCCCCTCCCTCGAAGACGGACCACTCGAGTCCTCTGAAACACGCGTCTTTTCCCCACACAGGTCAACTTTTCCTCCATCTGAGCTCTCATCTGTGTTTAATGTGACACAAACAGTAAAGTCAACACCCTGTCACCAAAATGAAACCCTGTGAGGGAAGATGAGACTTTTCCACTCACTGTTTTCACTCACAGTCCAGCCCTCCTCCTCCTCCTCTTTGATGACGACGATGTCTGGGACTTCCCATGTATTGTCGGGGCTCGCTGATTCACGATGTTCTGAATTTTGTTCATCATGCTTTTCATTTAAACTCGGTGACAATGGATCTTCGACTTCAGAATCCTAGTAGGAATCAAAGACACCTGTGTTTGGTGAACAGTTAGCATTAAAAGTATAATATTAAATCCAAACATTGAATAGAAAAACTATATGTGCATATATAATAAAATAACTGTTAAATAACTATGGAACCACAAAAGCCGACTACGCACAAACTAAATCAGAAAATATTGGTTCCTACTAAATACTTCCTTCTTTTTAATATTTCACTGACTATATTGTAAATGTTTATGTAATGTAAATGCACTTTATGTAATATGCAAACATTTCCTGTAAGGAAATAATCGTGTTTCACTCTTTAAAAAATAGTCTGAAACATAACACAATAAAATTGTGATTTTGCAAACTATAATACCTAATTTAAACAAACATTCATGCAACCTAAGATAGTGCATGCATGTCAGCAATGTTATCACCTATATTTAGTCAGCCATCTGCACTTATAGATGTCGAGCCAATCAATAAATCACTTCCCCAGAGAAGTTGTGCATTGTAGAATGCATCACGAGTTTGTTTTTAAAGGCGTCACAAGCTAACTAGCAATATGCAGAGCTTTTATTCTGCAAGTAGAAGCTGCTCATGAATGCAAGGCTAATAGAAGCTGACAATTCGGAGCTGTCACCTCAAGTCACCTCGCAGCGGTGGAGGAAATTGTCTTTATCCTACAAATCAGTATAACGAACTGTGACAGCTTACTTCAACGATTATCCTAAACATTCCGTCATCTGTGAAGCGACTGAAGCGAAATGATATGCGTCAGTGTTACCTCAAACATAATGCGGCAGATTTGAGGGATGTCATATGTATATCGGGCTGAATAATAAATAAGGCTAAATTGTGGGAACGTGGATGAACCCTATAGCCTTTGCTAGCTTCAGCGTCTTCTTCGTGGATTTTTGGCAGCAACAGATGCCAAGGTGGCATCATCACTCGCTGTGGCACAGGGCGCCACCTGTTGGATGATGGTGGTCACTTTTTAACCATTCTTACAGACGGCGCGTATATGCCTGTCTTTAAGCAAAATAACTCGAAAAGTTATTAATCGATTTAAATGAATTTTATTGGAAATGTCGATAATAGGACGAGGAAGAAATGGTTATATTTTGGTGAACTTACAGATTACAATCTGGATTCAGCAATGTTTTGAATGATCCTTTATCATTGCGAGCTATAGGGCCCTTTTTAGCATTTGAGGCCAAGGGGATTTGACCATTAAGAAAATGTTACATTATTCGACTCAATAATTTGTTAATAGTTTACATGCTTGGAACTTATTTAATCATTTAGAATAAATTGTATTTTTCTTAATTATATTATAGTCTATTTTGGGTTTGGATGAACCAGCCTGGAGGAACAACCTCATCAGTCGAGTTGACGGAGAAGCAATCTCTACTCATTGCATGGAAAGCTATTCTATATGCGTTAGATTCTTTTGATTGTGCAACCCAGCTTTCATTTCCAAAGTAACACCAATGTACTGTAAAATGATGGACAGATCGGATCTAACCGTAACATATTGCGTCATCTTTACAGTGTGTGTGAGGCCGCGTGTGTACCCTCCTGCAAGCGTGTTCTGAGTTCCGAATGGTGTGAAAGTTCTGTGTTCTTGCAGTGCCTGTCAGCTTCACCCACGGATCTGAACTTTGCACCGAAGCGGATTTTAAACGCCACAGGGCCGAAAACAGCAGCGCCTTTCGGGCGTTACAACATCAGCGAACGACGAGACCTCTCTGCCCCTCTCTGCAGACGCAACTTTACAGTGGGTGAGTGCGTGCGTGCGGTGCGTGCGGTGCGTGCGTGCGTGACCGCCGACCCTGTGACGCGCCTGTGTTGACACGCGGCTCTGTGGTTGACGTGGGCGTGTTGCACAGCGCCGCAGAGTCGGACGGTGGAGCCATGGCGACGATAACTCCAGCAGAAATGAGTTCGAACTCCGTGAGCGGCTTCGTTTAGGCTGAACTTGCAACGGGAAGACACGAGTAGTCATGCTTTTCTCTTTCATGACATCTGTCGGAAGCTTTTCCTGAAGCGAGGTAAATACCTGAGCAACTACTAGCGCTCCTGTTAGCGCGGACTCAGCAAAACCGCTTTCTGTTTCCTTTTATAAATGGCCTTGGTGTTTTTAAACATGCATTGCTGTTGTTTCCAGTGGCGAAGACAGTAGATTTTTGTAGCACCTGTGATGTTGCAGAACTGTCGTTCAACAGTAAATTGGAGTTATCTGCGGACCTAGCGAGCGCAGCTAACTAGCTAGCCTGTCCTAACCGCATTAGAATCAAGTCAAATTTACGCAGTCAACAATTTTTTTAAAATGCCACTGTCACATTATCGAATATTGTATTTTCCGTCGTCCCTGTCAGTATCGCTAAAATGTGCTTTAAGAATTCGTATTCATAAACGTGTTCAAAGGCTTCTTGCAGGTCAAGAAACACAATAACTGCACTTCTAACTAGTTTAACTAGAATTTCCAAGAATTACAGCTTAACGGCCTCCATTTGCAAATTAAGGGTTGCGTGGTTTTGGTTTTGCTAAGGGGAGCACCCTTGGTTAGGACCTAATGAAATTATTAGATGTGATACTTTACATGGATTAGGTTATCATAATAAAACATTAAATTATGCAGTGAATTTAGGCGTTTCTCCCAGAGTAATTAGGCTGTGCATGTATGATTTAAAACTTGCATGAAGTTTTTCAGGTATTTTAGTGTTAAATCCTGTTTTTAGACTTGGATGTCTTTTCCCAGATGGAGTGGGATTCATCAGATGACGGTCTGGATGCATTCATGTCCTCTCAAGAATCTGAATCCCCTGAGCCTACTCCCACCACCAGCAAAATCTCAGAACACGAGTTCTCCTGTCACTGCTGCTACGACATCTTAGTGAACCCCACCACCCTGACCTGCGGCCATAACTTCTGCCGCCACTGTCTGGCTCTGTGGTGGGAATCTTCTCACAAGAATGAGTGCCCTGAGTGCCGGGAGAAATGGGAAGGCTTTCCTAAAATCAACATACTGCTGAGGTGTGCTTTTCACTGCCTAATGTGACTGCACTATTCACATTTTTCTAACATGCAGAAGACTCAATACATATGCAGATTTGGTCATTTTGCAATGCACAAAAACACATTTTGCTTTGTTGTATTTAACTCTGGTCTTGGTGTTCTCATCTCAAGGGATGCAACTAACAAACTGTTCAGCAGCGTTGTTCAACAGAGGAGAACAGAGATCCAGGCGAATCCCAAAATCTCCCGGAGTTTGCTGGCCTTCCAGAGGTAGCGGACTGAGAAGTGATGCAGCAGAAGCAATACTTCAACTGTGTTTGAGACATTCTTTTGCGCATTTTTGAACAATGGGATCACTGGCTGAATATCTGTGTTTTAGGTACGGTGACAACTTGGGGAGATCCAAGACCAAACGGAGCAAAGGAGCAGGAATTTTCTTCTCTGGAGTCCTGACTGCCCTTTCATGTGTGGCTGTAAGTGTTTAAACATTGGTGATGTTTCGCTGTTATCTGCTCAGCGTTTTTAGTCGTCACTTTTTATTTACATGATGGAAGATTTCCCAACTCTTTGGATTAGGTGAAGAGACCATGTTTATCTTGTCCATGTGGAACCTGAGAGCAACGTCACTGTGTATTTTGCCACATGGCGGTGGGTTCGTGTGCCTTTGGTAGTGTAAATAGATGACAGTATTTCTTTCTTTTGACTTTGATATGTGACTTGTTGTGTTGTGTTTGGCTCCGTGGGCCTGATCATGGACACACAGCAGTGATAAAAGATTGTGGGGTCCTTTTTTTTCACAGTTTGAGCCTGTGTGTGTTCTGGTGTCATGCGTGTTCCCAGGTGATGGTGCTGGTGTATCACTGGAGCGCCGGTGTCGATGAGCGGCACGATCCGCTGATCAGCAAACCAGTGTCTCGCTGGACGCCAGAGGAAGTCCTGTCATGGCTGGACCAACTGGGTCCCTGGGCGCACCTTTACAGAGAACCGTTCCAGCAGGAGAACGTCAACGGGAGGTAATTAAGATTACTACCCTACAGAACAGTGTTCTGATCATGTAACGATTGTGTAATGGGACGTCTCGTTACATTAGGCTGCTCTTGATGCTGGGCGAAGAGGAGCTGTTAAAACCGCCGTACAACATCGGAAATCAGGCTCACCAACGTGCTGTTCTGGCTGAACTGAACAGAATTAAACTCCTTGGTGTCAAACCTCCACAGAACCTTTGGGAATATAAGGTTAAGACTCTGCTTTCTGCCAGAGGAATATAAATAAATCCACATTCTAAATGTCTGTGCCTGATTTTCTGTCCTGCCTCTTTCAGGAGGCAAATGCGGGAAAGTCTCTCTTCTTGCTCTACGCTCTGAAGCGCTCACCCCGTCTCACTCTCTTCTATCTGTATTTATTCGACTACACTGAAACCTTCCTGCCATTCCTGCACACGTGCTGTCCCGCCCTCACCCACGCGGAGCGCTCGGAGAGCATCTTCCTCAACACACAGGTGACCCTTTGCAGACTGCTATTCGATGTATCAGATGTAATCCTAGAATTGCATTCCGGAGTGTTGAAGTGACACTTGCACTTATGTTATTATGTTTTATATGTTTTAACTGAAGCTACAATTTATCTTTTAATGTCGTTTTGGTTGCCCCTGCCCATCACAGCTGGAGCCCAGCCTGGGACAGTGGACAGAGTTTCTCATCAAGTACCTGCTGCTTCCGTACCAGCTGATAGCGGAGTTTGCCTGGGACTGGCTGGCCGTGCATTACTGGACCTCCCGCTTCGTTATCGTCAACACCGTGCTGTTGTCCGTGCTGGAAGGCTGCGCGCTGTGGAGGCTCTGTGTTGGAGCTGAAATCAGGTACACATGAGCACGGACTGGCCCTGAAAGCATGATCGTAGTAGTTCAAAATCAACAGATCAGATCTAGAATTTGTGTCTTCGCTTTGTTTAGATCTCTGCCCAACAAGATGTGGAGCCACGTGTGGAAGATGTTATCTCAGGGATTCGCCTTCGCCGTCCTGTGGCCTTTCATCCCTCAGTTTGTGTGCAACTGCCTCTTTTACTGGGCTCTGTACCTGAGTCCTATAATCAATATCGACTTGGTGGTGCGCCATCTAATGCACCCAGAAACTCAGGCGCTGTGACGGCAGCACTGCCAGGCAGCCTTTGTGACACCTCGCAGTCCACAGCAAATGTATAAGGTCGTTTTCCAAAGACGAGTGTTTGATTGACTTGTTTGCTGACTTCCTTGGATTTCTGTTGGATGGTCACCATGTCGATTGAGTCCACAACAGGCCTCAGAAATGATGTTCTGGCCACCACACTGCTGTTTCATCTGATGTAGAAGCACGATGGACAAACTCGCCTCTAAAGGGGGAACAAAGTGAGGACAGATCATTTGCTTTTATTTTTAATGAAATGTTATCCTTTAGAGAATTGACCTGCTATTTAATTGATACTGTGGAGTAGACAGGATGTCTGATTCCCCTGCAGCCTTCTTGCTGCAGCAGCTGTCTGAAATCAAGATCTGTCGGATGTTGAGGTCAGTAAATCGGCACTGATTCAGTGGTAAAGGTGTAGATTTGAAATGAACAGTACATTTTAAATTAACTTTCAAATGCAGAAACTGTCTAATTTTGTTACCATAGGGGAAACAGCTGATTTTATTATTCTATCCAAATTGTTTTGCACATTTTCTACAATCAGATTCGTTTTAGCTGCAGCTGTTGTACAAATGGGCATCGTCAAGGATTTTATTCTTATTTTTTACATTGTTTATTTGCACTTCAAAGTTCAGCACTGTGATTTTGTTTCTTGTTGTTATGGATAGGGAAAAATAAAGATTTTTACGTGGAATTTTCCTCTTGGGTGTTTATTTTAACTTGATGTGTTGGCTTCATAACCTGCACATAAAGGTGGATTTGGTGTTTCCTCATAACTCCCAGAGGTATTTAAAGCACAACACAGACTTTGTTGTGGCGCTTGGTTGTTTCTAATATTCAGGGGGTTAGAACATTTGCAACAATAGGATACTCGAATAAAACTCCTAAATCACAAGGTTATCCGTGTTAAATGCGGAAATGTGCAAACATGCGTTTGCAGTTCGCGTTACACGTTTCGTCCTTTTTGTCCCTCCTCGCTCTCCGTGGGCACAACTCAACGCGTGCTGTGTTGTGACTGTGGTCAGTAACTGACGTAACGGCTGCTTTCGGATTATTCTATAATTTCAGTAAATATTTTTAACATTTTCTGTCGCCCGATCCTGAAATTATCGGGACCTGCTTTAGTGGGACTTGTCGACCTTATAAAGATCGGACGGAGGCGGACCAAAACAAACGGACAGTCGGCTGCTGGTTAGCGTAAATCAACTCATTTGTGACTTTTTCCTGAAGCGCGTCTGCTAACATGTCGGCGGGGGCCAGCGACGCCAAGAAACGGAGCAAGAAGCGCTACGGGTCCGGTCACCATAGCAAACGGTGGAAGGGATCCCGGGAACTGGAGGTGGGCATGCAGGGGATTCTAATCACATGCAACATGAACGAGAGGAAGTGCACGGCGGAGGCCTTCAATCTGCTCAATGAGTACGCTGAAAAGCTGTACGGGCCCGAGAAGGTGAGTCCGGGCTGTTTTAGGTTTACTTGCACACTGTGATGGGAGGGAAAGCGTGTTTGATGTGTCTGTTGCAAACCTGCAGAGTAAAAATCCTGAATCCCCGCATGCAGGTTGGCGTCAGACTTAATTTTGCACTCTGTGCAGTTGTTTTGCTGCATGCATGCACACCCGACCTTTGTTTGTAGCCAGCAGAAATTCATCTTATATGTCTAAACCTGTATGAGTTAATTAAATGATAGTTTGGCTCTAACACTGATGCTAGCCTTGCATTCTCTGGATCTTTTTGACACGTCAGTGACATAATCTTTTGCTTCTTCAAAGTTAGAGGACAATGATGGATCCAGCAGTGAAGAAGAGGAGGGAGGCGAGGAAGACGTCGCTGCCGCCCTAAAGAAGGAAGTGGCACAGCTGCAAGGTTCTGGACCTAAGCAAGAGAGACGCTTCCAGGCTTTGCAGAGTGGAGCCAACAATGTCATCTTTATCAAAACTCACAATCTGGGTAAATATTTTCATGGATTGCTGTAGTTTATTCTGGCCTACCACAACAAGTGTATTTTTATTTGGTTCCTAGAATCTGACAAGCTGGTTCATCACATCCTGTCTGACCTCCACACCACTAAGAAGAAGAAGTCACGTGTGATCCTTCGAATGCTGCCAGTCAGAAGCTAACTTCAATCCAACTGTGTTTAGCAGGGCCAATTTGGTCTGTTTCGATGTTTGTAATGTCTGTTTTTTGCCTTCTCATCCAGGTTACTGGGACCTGTAAGGCCTTTCCTGAGGACATGTTGAAGTATCTGACCACTTTCCTGGAGCCTTGGTTCAAAACCCCCAACTCTGCTACCTACCAAATCGCCTTCAAGGCCCGAAACAGCAGCCACAACAAGAGAGACGAGATAATCAAATCAATTGCAGGTACAGAGGATTGCATTACTGTTATGTTTTCATTATGCCATGGAAATAGTGACACGCCTTTTCACCACTGCAGGTCTTGTGGGAAAGTTAAACCCTAAAAACAAAGTGGACTTGACCAGCCCTGAACTGACGATCATCGTGGAGGTCATCAAAGCCGTGTGCTGCATCAGTGTGGTAAAGGACTATACACTGTACAGAAAATACAACGTCCAGGAAGTGGTGAAAGACGAAACACTGAAGGCTGATGTGAACTTGGCAAAAACGGAGTCCAATACAGCTGAGAAGAAGGAGGCCCAAGATTCAGAGGAGACAGGGAAAGGAAAAAGGGAAGATGAAGAGAATGGCATCAAAACTGCGCAAGGGGACAACGTGGTGGTCGATAAGAGCGAAAGTAATGGCGAGTGATAGCTCGCATGCGTTTTCATTTATTTTTAAAGATCAAAACATCAAGTCGCTTTAAATTATAGTGTTTTTGTTTTAAATAGCATTTTCAATGCAAATCATCATTTTGGGGGGTTTATCTGTTTTGTTTTTACTTCTGTTTGTATGTGATGCGTGTTTTCTAATCAATCTTTAATCAGAACATCCTCATTTTTATGGTACATTTGCTCCTCAGCTGTTGGCAAAAGGGATAAAGTTCTAATGTCCACTTTGACGTCTCGATAAAATGCTGTTTTTTGAGTTGCAGTTCTTCTCTACGCCACAAGATGGAGATAATAGTATATTTCGTAGAAACGTGGACTTCCGGGAGTCTCAGACTCTTCGGTAGATTTTTTTCCCTCATTTATCAGTTGTTACAATTTATTTACAGTTTATTTCTAACGCAGCTCCATTTTCTCATGAGCTGCTTCTTCAGTAATTTTGTAATGGTGTTTCAGCTGTTTGTAATAGTAAATAGTCTCATTATTAGGATACACATCTCATAGTTGGTAAATCGGCAATGTTTTGGTTTCCTTTTGTAAAGTGATTAAGAGCGACATTTTTTGTTGCTACAATATCCTTGGACCGGTAATTCAATAAAACGTGTCTTGTTTTGATAACTACAATATTTGTGAACGTTTGTCAGTTCTTAAAAAAAAAGGGATGAAATGACTGATAAGAAATCATTTATAAGAGAAGCGACTAATTTTCCCCAAATCCTGTCAAAAACATTAATGTCTTATTTAAGGCAAAGACGATGAGGATTTCTCCAGAAGTCATACATGTGCTTATCAGGGCCGACGCTATTATTCTTGCTCTTCATTTATTTGCTTTCTTTTGAATATATTAGACAATTTAATAGACACAAAAATCGAATAACAAACATTAAGAGAAGCATAATATAAGTCTAAAGAACCCCTGTTTTAATACACTTCTCCAGTCACAATCCCGAATTTCTTTCTGCTCATTACATCTATGCCGAACTGCTGTTGTGACCCTCTTGTCGTTATCTCGGCATCATTCCGCTTTACACTCACAAATTGCATCTCTGCTGGCCCTCAGGTGCCCCAATCAGCATGACCTGCTGCCAGGCCCCAACACAAGAGGGGAGATTTGTGTGTTTTCAGTCTGCCAGTGTGTTAAAACCACAACACCAATTAGTCTGTCTGACTGGTCACCATAATGAAACCGCAGCCTTAATGATGTCTCAGCTGAGATCTACATCCAACGTGGTGATAATAATGTAATAAAAACTTGCTCCATTCAATTCCAGTTTATTTTTTCCTACAGCAGAATGTGTTTTGCCACAATGAAAATGAATCATTTCCACAAAAAGCACACTTACAAAAACAACCAAGTGTAGACATTTACATGACAAAATAGCCTCTGATGTTTTAATTGCCCTCAACTTCAAGTCTAATTAAACCTCAAGTGGAAACCAGAGCCCAGAGCTTTCCAGCCACCCAGGACGGTGTGCTTATTCAGGTCTAAATGTCACAAGCGTGAGAAACAATCGCATCTACAGGCGCATGTGCTGGTGGTCCCAGGGGTCAGGATTAGCATCCACTGCTGTGACTTCATATCTGACCTTTATGAGTAGCTAAGTAGAGCTCTCCAGGGTCTCATTTGTCTCACTTTAGTCGAACAATGGATTCAACCCTCGCACGACTTTCTGTCACTGTGCAGAATGAACAAGTTCACAAGTTGGTATCCAGTGAAAACTGGTGGCCCGACTCAGTTTAAGCCAGAGAAGACAACAACACAAACGTCTTTGATTTTAAAATGGCGCTAAAATGTGGGACGCGTGGACAGAAGATTGCAAACCACATTGTCTTCATTTCTTCCATTTATTTTCTCTGTAGAATTAAAGGATTTCAAATGTGCAAATGCAAAATATGATATAAAACAAGCAGGAATCTACGCCCAGGTGTCGCGGTTCGAGGTGGTTTTGCTAATTGTGTCCATCCAGGGGTGTCAGTTTATGGCATTCCAGATGCCTTTTTGTGGCGGGCGTGCATTCAGTCGGCAGATGCACACAGCTGTGATTTATTTATTTATTTATGCCCATTGTTGCAGGGATGGTTTGGGGGACAGCTATTTCTCTGCACGTATCCGTGCGTGTGTGTGAGTGTGTGCGCGTGTGGGATGTGAATGAGGTTCAGTAATGAGAAATGCTTATCAAGCCTCTACAGCCTGTCAGCTTGCTGCTGTTTACTGTTGCCCCAACAATCCTACAGGTAGGCCCAGGGTGGACGCATTGACTCCGAACATTCCTGTTTTGTCTGTGCTGAATGGAAGCAATCAGCCGCCGGATTCAGATGATTAGGATTATGGGGCTAATTTGTATGAGGAACACAATAAAAGTGGGCATTTTTAGGGGGTGTTTTAATGTGGAAATTACATTTCTTAATACCTGAGAAGAAGTTCCTGTTTGGATGTAAATCGTTATATGTTATTAGTTTTTTTTGTTATTTAATTTTAAGGTTAGCCGCCACTTTGTCCAGCAGAGAAGAATAAATCACAAGAGAGGGAGGGAGAAAACACAGCTTTCTCTTCCACACTCAGCAACTGCGGCATAATCCACTCCGAGGGTGCTGTGCAGTAGAGGAAAAAAAGCAGACTTTAGCATAATTCCAACAGGAACCTTGACAATTAATTAGACAGGAGAGGTGACGTGAGGGCAGAGAGGCAGCAGGGCAGCGTGCAGAGCGAAGATGCCAGTTACAGCCTGAATGGATGATGGAGTGAGTAAACAGAGAGGAGGCGGCACCGGGACATCAGCTGTGTGACTCTGTCCTTTCAGAAATCAGTTGTAAGAGGTGCGGTGCGCCATAAGCCTCTTTTTTACTCACCAAACATCCACAAATTTGCCCCATTTCTAGAGAGAAGTCAGAAAGAATCAGACCCAAAATCACAACATTCAGTCTGATGTTTGTCCCAGTCAAAGCTGCTGATAGATGTTTTAAACAAAACTAGCTTTTCTCAGTTTGTAATAAAGGTCCATAGAATTAGAACCTACAAGAAGGTATTTAGACAGTAAATCTTATAGAGACTTGATTCAATGTCTTTTTGAAGGGGGCGTACATTATATTTGAAGGTATTTTAATATTTAAACCCTCACTGTTGTGACACCAAAGCCAGTTTCAGTAAAAAATAAAATAAAATCCATACCTACCTTAGCTTAGCTTAGCACGGGTGTTATATTTTGCCTAAAATTAACATCTCGAGGTTGAAACAGGGCAACATGTTTGTTTTCTAATGTTCTCGCCAAAGTTGAAGATATTACTCCAATTTACTCGATTATTTAATCATGTTCTGAGGCTAATTCTCGCTGATTCATTAGTGTGTTTGTGTATGCGTGTGTGTGTGTTGGGGGGGGGTCACAGCTGCTGAAGAGGCCTGAGTGTGTGACAGTGAAACATGTATGTGATCTTCAGGCAGATGACAGACAGACAGAAGGGCTCCTCAACAGGACATACAACTTTAACAGGATTGGAAATGGTACCCAGCAGCTGTAGAAGGCCGGAGAGTCAAAGTGGGAGGAAGGAGGGGCGGCGGAGGGCGGGGGGGGGGGAGTGCAGCTCGATGAGCCGGAGGAGGATTTAACTGTCATTTAACTTAACTTGACCAAAGGACACACTCCTGTTGACCGAGGCTGCTTAAAAAGATGGAAAAAGAGGATGAAAACGAGGAATATGCAGCAAAGAAGCGGGTTCCGGGATGAATGAATCTGCTTAGCGCATCTTCAAACGCTGCCGGCACAGCAGGGGGTCCTGGGCTACACCCGTCGGAGAGTTGGGTGGTGCGAGTGTGTGTTTAGTTTAGTAGTGGCCTAATAAACCAACCGTCTGCAGGGAGGGTGCATGCAGGGAGCAGGGGGGGTTACAGCGGTCTTTATGCTCCATATTTACAATCCTTTCAAATGCACAGACGGACCAATGCGCCATCCTGCCCAGTGGTTCTTTGATGCCTGTCGATAGCGCTGCGTGATGATGTCATACGGCAGAGAGCATGGGAGGGTGGAATGATCAAAGGAAAGAGGAGGGATGAAGACACGGGAGAGAATATCCAAGACAACAACGGGACAAAGATGGCGACTGCTCCTGCAATGGGACGTCCACTGGCGTCCAGACTGCCGCATCGCCTCTCGGAACCCCGGATGACCATCGTGCGCTATCACCCCCTTTCCTTTGACGGGATGACCACCAGCATGACGCGCTGGAACCGCCGAGCCGACCTCCGCCACCACCACCACCGCTACGCTAGCACGGTAAGCTCTCTGTCTACCTCAGCCTCTCCTCCGCTGCCATTGAACCACCAAACCCTCCGACGCCTGGTTAGCATCGCTCCGTCCGAGCATTTATCGTGACTCGCCGTCCTATCTAATAACACATTTTCTTGCCATTTTCTTTCTTGTTCTCGGCCCTTTCATCGTAGTCTTTTGGCTCTTAATATAGGCCTCTCTTTGCCATCAAAGGCAGCACATCAATTGCCTTGACTCCCAAGTGTATGTGTGAGAGTGAATGAGAGAAAGAGAGAGAGCAGGAAAAAAAAAACAAGAACACCGTGTATCAAAGATCAAGGCACGCTTTCATGTCTGATTTTGGCCTCGCTTGGGTTTCGCTCTCCATCCTCCTTCCATCCTCCCTTTCCTGCCTGTTATGCGGATGCAGGCGCTCCTCGAGCGCCGTCGGCGCCTTCGCCCCAAACCCTCGGCGGTTCCGCGGAAAAAATGAAAAATCTTTTGTGGCCAAATGGAAGCAAAGATATATTTTTTCCCCCCTTCTAATTTAAGAAGGGTCTGCCGTGGCCGCAGGGCCGCAGCTCTGCCCCGATGATGACAATACGTGAAACAATATTTGAATAAGCAGCAGGAGGGCAGCCTGCTAATCCACTGTGGCTAATCCAGCATTGGTGCAGGCCATATTGGTAGCTGGAGTATTCAATCCCATCACAATGCACATCAGCGGGACGCCATGGCAAATATACTGACACTCGTACAGATACGGCTGGGAAAGGCCAGCAGATGGGTGGATGGATGATGGACAGATGACACCTGTATTGATAACTTGATATTTCATTTTGAGTATCTTAATTACCTCTGCAGTAACTGTGTGACAGAGCTGAGATTTATTTACACGTCAGCCCTGAAGAATGCCCGTCGCCGCACGTGCGCCAGAAAAAGCAGCGGAATCTTCCGTATCCTTAGTTTTATGGCGGCTAAATAAATAACTTGTCACCAATTATTTTAGTTAAAGAGCAGAGGACTGTTTTTGCTCTTTAGAAGGTATATAATGAAGATTTCACTCTTTTGGAGCATCTAAATGGGCCTTTGTGCTGGGAGGCCCCTAAGAGATAAGCCTGTTTCTGACAGGCCTCCGTACAGACGCCCAAATCTGCTGTGGCAGCCGGAACAAAAGGCACCCCTGAGCTGGACTAGCACGTGGACAAAAGACCCGTCACAGCGGCCCAGAAACCCGGCCTCCATTTAAGAATTAATAACTCACTGATACCTGAAAATTGTTCCTATCGTACCCGACAGCGCTCAGAGATTTAAAAGTTAAGACTTTGCGTCCTTTCCTGAGACGTTCGGCGTGGCTTAAAGTGTTTGGGAAGGATCTGCAGCTCATTGGTGGATTGTTCGAGTGTGGTTGACGTCATAATCAGTGATGACATCTGCCCTCCTGTACGTACAGCTTTCACATCTCATTACATCAGGTTGGCGGAGAATCCAGATGCTAAAATAAGCTAACGTTTACACCTTTTGTGGGAGCTGGATAGTTAATTTACTCATTTACTGCAAACCAGCAAAAAACAATCATCTGTCTTCTGCCTGCTGCCCCCTCCTCCCCCCTTCCCGACACACACACACACACACACCTCCTCCCTGAGGCAGACTGGGAGGCGGAAGTGGGCGGGGCTTCAGTTATAGATTTATAATTGCATCCTCACCATGTTTTATTTCTAATGAATATTTTTCAGTTAGTTATTGGAGCCCGACTTTTAGGTTTTTGTCTACATTGAGGGACGCATCATCAGTATGACCCAGCGACGTATTCAATGTTCAGCAGGTTTTTGCACGCATTTGAAATCTAATGTTGAATTTGCGGTGCTTGCACGCGCTGGAAGGCAGATTTTATTTGTCTCATTTGTGCCATTGTGCCAGCTTATGTGTTGTGGCCACCAGCAGCATAAATAAGCAGGTCCATGTATATTTCAACGTGTTGCTCTAATAGGCAGAAAGAGTGTGTTCAGGTGTGGTAGCCCAGCACCCCCATGTGATGACCTTTCTTAACTAAGAGCACGGACACACACACACACACACACACAGACAGACTCAGCCTAGAGACATTACAGATTCATAAGTACCAACATGCCCCCTACCCCTCCTCGCCAAGACATCATAAAGGTCAAGTTCATCTTCCTCAGTATGCCGTCTTTGTCTCTCTCTCCTCACTGTCTCTGGGGCCACTGCAGCAACCATAACAACATCAGCCTGTTGCAGCAGGAACCTGTGCGTGTGTGTGGGTGTGTGTGTATGTGTGTGTTTAGTGTTGAGGACATAAAGCAAAAGGAGAGGAATACATCTGCTTAATGAGGCACCTTTAGCCTGGCTTTAAGGTCTCCGAGCCAGGTTGAGGGCATCCTCCTGATCTGACACACACCCAGAGACCAAAACAGTTTCTTCAATTACTCATTTCTCTACTGTTTCTGTAGATTACCATGGAAGAACAGTTCATCCAGGACTGGACCGGGTCAAGAACGCCTGAACCGCCAGATCTCACATTGGTCAGCTAGCCTGAATAGCATGAGGCATGGTAAAGGAGACAATTATTATTATTGTGATATTATAATATTATTAGTAGTATTGTTATGATCTCTGTTGAGGAGGACACGTGACAGCCGACGATTGTTTTTGTCTTGCTTTTAGCAAAATAATTTAAAATATTCTGAATGGAATTAAATAGTGTTTTCAGGAAATGTTGATAATGGGCCAAGCTCATTAAATGTTGGCGATGTTCTGGATTCTGGACTTTGACCTTTGAGCTTCCATAAAACAACCTTCTATGTTGCATAACATCGTTTTAATACTGCCTTCATATTGTAGCATATAATGGTGTATGTGAGGAAATGAGCTGAAAAATTCTTCTTTTTCTTATTATCATTAGTAGCAGTAGTTATATTAGTAATATTGTTGCATTGTTTTAATTCCATTTCTCTCTCCCTCTCTCTCTCTTCTACGCACACACACGCGCAACCCCCCCCGCGCGCGCACGCACGCACGCACGCACGTACACACACACACACACACACACACACACACACACACACACACACACGCACACGCTCTCACACACGCGCTGACAGCCACTGGCTGCAGAGTGACAGGAGGCAGGATGTTCGGGTTGCGGCGCGGTGATTTCTCTCCATCCTGTCAGTCATTCCGCCGGCTGAGGTCTCCGTTGAACTCCTCACCTGTCCGCAGGTAAGTAATTCCTTCAAGTCTTCGCGACAGTTGCTCAGTGACATTGTGGTTTTGATTAACAATGATCTAACAGGCACAGAGGCTGAAGAGCAGCAAAGTAAAATCAGCCTGATGTGTATTCTGTAATGCTGATTCTGTGTCGGACTAGTTGCATTATTTAATTGTATTATATTCTGGATCCTAATCAAAATTCGGCAAGCTCTTACAAACCACTCTGTTTATTCATTCATTGTTGTAATGTATTTTATTGTTTATGACATTTTTTTCCCCTGTAGCACAAGCCTGTAATTACCGCATATTGCCGCTAGTGGCGCTGTTGGGCGTTTCGTTATCGTGACATAGAACTGGTACAAATAGAATCAGAAAATGACTTTGGTTTACGTTCTAAAATAAACAAAAAACAACGCAAACAAACCTCAAACAAAAAAAAATCCCCAAACTCAAACATTTGGGCAATATTCCATTCACAATACGTTTATTTACTGCAACCATGCGTTCAATGTGCTTCCGACTGTACATATAAATAAACATGCATTTTATTTTTCTATTAGCGTGCAAGTGTTTAAATATTCAAACGTATCTTTAAAGTTGGCAATGAATCTAAAAAAACCATTGCAACAGAAATGTGTGTAACTAATTATATAGCAGAGTTACTTGGCATTAAAAATAATGTATCTGAATGTTACGTTTGGATGTACAGTTGGGACACTTATTGCTCGTTAGTTATATAAGAATGCTAAAACTTAACGTGTTTTCATTGGGCAAACTTTAAAAAGTTGACTTGTTGCTTTATAAAACGAACGCGTTTGATTTATTGGCAAGGATTGAACACGTCGGACCGATTCTCTTTGTTTTGGTTCTACGCATCATACAGACGTCGGCGTGCGCGCACGTACTCTGTCTCTGTATTATTGCCCAGAAACCAGCCACCATGGGGAGTTAGGGGGCAGGCGACGGGTTATTTTCGCTCATTTTTCATATCAGAAAGATATCCATATGCTGCGTTTCGGATTGTATCGTTCTCGCCAGTATCCCCGATGCAGTGGATCACGGGGATCGGGCTTTCAGAGACGGTAGGACATTAACTTTGGTGCAAAACACGGGACGTTCTCGTACCTAGCTAGGCTAGCCAGCTAGCAGGCTAACTAAATCTAGCTAAGGCTAGCTGGCGCTGCGTCCACTAGAGTGGAAAACGTGCCCTCGCTTTCTTGTTGTGTTTGATCTTTAATCGCCTGATTCTTCGGGGTGAATAAGTGGCAAAGTTGGCAGCAGTTTGGCACGAGTTTTCTTTGCAAAGTGAAGCAGCCAAAGCGCGTTTGTGCTGAACTGTTTCTGCATACGGGCCCGTCTTGTGCGGTTGTGGAGTTTGTTTCTGTACCCATCCCCCCACCGTCTTTGCAGGCCAAGATGAATGAGATTCTCACTTCAAAGCATTGGCACCGGTGGTGGCATTGCTACAGGGCTTGCTAGCTGCCACAGCTTGTTATCATATGTTGCATTATATGGAATAATACGACTGTTGACGCGATGCGTAAGCTTTGTTTTGGCAACTGTTAGCTGTAGCATTTCAGCTAGTCGGTGATCTAACGATATAAAGTTAGTGATGAGGTTTAGCTTGGTTTAGCATTGAGCTGGTTGTTTTTGTTTTGACTACAGCACCAGAATTAATTTCATTTCAGAAACTGATGGGCTAAATGACAGAGATTCCTATGGTGTCTGTTAACAACTATAAGCAAAGTTCACTCTATTTTGCTTTGTCTCTTTTCTTCATTTTCAACATCTGGTTTATTTTATCCGTCTTCACACCATGCTTGTTTGCATCTGTAATAAAGCTAATAATCTGAACCAAGTGTCACTGCTGCGGCTAATACTTGTCTGTTTCTATTCTAGGGTGAATCGTTTGCCAGCAAAATCTTTGCTGGAGGCCAGAATCTGACCTCCGCATTGTACAATCAGAGACATGAGTGTTGTCAGAGAATTACATGGGATCGGGTACAGGGGTGGAGGTGGGGTTGTGGCCTCTTTAAACGGCCCTACCCACTTTACCGAGGATGCTCCACGGCCTCCAGTCCCCGGTGAGGAGGGATCTGATGTGGACCCACCGGTCCAATCATCCGGCACCCGTCCAGCCGCCCTTTCCCAGTCCCTCGGCTATCTTTCTTCATCCTCATCAAAAATGGGGGATGCATCAAGCCACACGCTTTCCTCATCGTCTGCGACTCCGCGTCGCCCCGACCTGGACTTGGGTTATGAACCCGAGGGCTCTGCCTCGCCGACTCCACCGTACCTGAAGTGGGCAGAGTCGCTCCACTCTCTGTTAGATGACCAGGAAGGCATCCATCTGTTTAAAAATTTCCTGCATCAGGAAGGGTGTGCGGACCTTCTCGACTTCTGGTTTGCTTGCTCGGGATTTAGGAAGACCAGTCAGGAGAAGAGGGCGAAGCTGGCCAAGGCCATCTACAGGAAGTACATTGTGGACGGAAGCGGGATTGTCTCCAGGCAGATCAAAGCGGCCACCAAGAGTTTCATCAGAGACTGCGTGGGAAGGCCGCATCCTGACCCTGCCATGTTCGAACAGGTAAAGAAGCCATGGCGTGTTCATAGATTTAGATTTGGGATCAATTTGAGCTCACAGGATACTGTCAGATGGACGAGGATGCTGCAACACAGGCTAATTTGTGCCCTGTGGGAGGACCGTTAATCAATATTGCTGCCAATCGAATGTGATCGGAGTTGGTTTGGGGCTGTACTTGACCATAATAACTATGCTCAATTCTCTGCCAGGTGTTTTGTGTCACTTTATATCGGCTTCAGATTTCCCTGCTCTCGTGGCTAAGTGAGAGTTGTTTGATTAAGAACCTGACAAATAGTTTTGTTGCTTAAAAAAAAATCCAACCAGAGCACTGCCTCCAAAATTTGCATTTGGACAAACCAAATTGTATCAATATGAAATAACCCGATAAAACCGTTGCTTGTATTTGTTCAAAACTGAACTCTTTGTCAAAGAGTGGACGTCTTAGCCGTGAGCGGGGTTGGAACCTTGTAGACCAGCCGCGTTTGCTTCAGCCTCGGATGAGTGTGTGTCATCAGTGTTGGTGGACTTGAGCTGAAAAAGAAGGAGAGAAATATAAATATAAGCTCCTCGAGGCCACAGTTTAGCACCAGTTTGCTGCTTCTTTGTTCCAGGCACAAATAGAGATCCAGAGCGTGATGGAGGAGAACACCTACCCGCTGTTCCTGAAGTCAGATCTGTACCTGGAGTACACTCGGACAGGCGGAGAGAGTCCCAAACCAAACCCCAGCGACCAGAGCCCGTCGTCGGGTCCGGTCAAGCCCGTACCCGGGTACCTGCCCACCCTGGCTGAGGACGAGGAGTGGAGGTAAGAAGAGGCTTCGCCGCTGCCACGTTTCACCATTTCAGGCCGTTTCTTGTGCACCTCAGAGATGTAACGTGCCTGATTTGCTTTCAGGTGTGGAGGGGGCGGAGAGAGGGATGTAGAGGACGAGAAAGAGGAGGACGAGTGCAGCGACACGCCAGCCGGAAGGCTGACTCACAACCTGCTGATGCAGACGGCGCCCCAGAGGGCCTCGACCTCCCGGAGGAGACTACCAGACAGCAGAGAGTACAGGTGTGCGCGTGTCTGTGTGTGAAGCGATGCTTCCGGTGATTGTTTATACCTTAATTCTCTAAAACACTTCCACTGGTCTGAGCTTTCCACTAACTTGAGTCTGCGCGTTAATGACCTCCCGATAATCTCTGCTGGTTCACAGGCCGTGGCGAGAGCCAGTAAACCCGTACTACGCTAACCTGGGCTATGCTCGCGCTCCAGCTACCAGTGCCAATGACAGCGAGCAGCAGAGCATGTCGAGTGACGCAGACACAATGTCATTGACCGACAGCAGTGTGTAAGCACACACCCATTTATCAAAGGCTTCTTTCATTCCATCCCTGGATTGATGGTGTCCTCGGAGAGACGGCCGAGCCGTTGACATCGGCGTCGGGTCATTGTTTGTTTGTTTTGTGTTTTCTGCAGAGATGGTATTCCTCCGTACAGATATCGGAAGCAGCATCGCAAGGAGATGCATGAAAGTGCCAAAGCCAACGGACGTGTGCCCCTACCTCATATACCCGTGAGTGTGAAGCAGTTATGGAGCCTTCTGGGGGCGCTAATGACAGCATTGATATATCGCCATGTGGCCACAGCTCATTAATGAGCGTTAGCGTAGCCGCCTCTGCCGCTGACCGCAGTAGCATATCGCATGTTTCTGTACACAGCGCACGTACCGCATGCCAAAGGACATCCATGTAGAGCCTCAGAGGTTTGCTGCAGAGCTCATCAGCAGGCTGGAGACGGTTCTCAGAGAGAGGGAGGCTCAGGAACGACTGGAAGAGCGACTCAAGAGAGTCCGACTGGTGAGTCGGCTAAGAGTGGCTGTCAGCCATCAAAGTGGGCAGAATATGACCAAGCCTGTTCCAATCTTTTCATACAACATCTCTCACCTTCTGCCCATAGGAAGAAGAGGGGGACGATGCTGACATCTCCATGACAACCTCCATGTCTTCTCATAGCATACCACTCCCCCTCCCCACCTCATTTCCACCTCTCTACGGAGCCCGTTATTCAGAGACCACTGCAAACTCGGCAACTGTCACCACTTACGGCGGCCTGGTCGCCATGGAAGATAGTCACGACGACGACCCGGAATCCATCTTGGACGAACATGTGCAGCGAGTGATGAAGACTCCCGGCTGCCAGTCGCCGGGGGCAACCAACAGCACCTTAGGGGGAGGGGGTCGGCACTCTCCTCCCAAATCGTCGCGGTCACCCGACGGAGGGACTGGACCACCTCACTACCCCCCACACCGAGGGGGAGGTCACAGTTTGCCTGCTGCTGGGGTCAAAGGTAAGACGCTGAGGAGGGGATGGAGAGGTGGAGCGGTGTGAATCCAGGGTGGGTGTGTCCCTAACGCGCCTCTTCTGCGTCAGGCACGCATCACCACAAGCAAATATACCACCACAGAGGACGAGAGGGGCAAGACGAGGCAGGGTCCAGGTCTCAGGCTAACTTCATGTGGAACGGAGACCCTGGAAGAAGTCGGAATTATGCCGACTGTGCTGGAGCCGGCGCAGTGGAGGGCGTGGGGTACAGGTAGGTCGAGCTGCCCGAATGCACGGCGTTCTCTCATTAAGAGCGCCTCTAACAACGCGTGCGTGCGTCACCCGTTTCACCCCGCAGCAGTAAAGGCAGCACGTTGTCACGGAGAGGCTGTAAGAAGGCGCCGGAGATATCGGGCAAAGGTGAGGAGAGTGCGCGTGGCCTGGATACCCAGGTACCGCTGGAGGATCTGGAGAGAAATCAGAAGATCCTGCAGTGGATGATGGATGGAGACAGACAGAGGAAGAGTTCACACGGGTGAGCAGCTTTAACCAGACCCCCTTTAATCGTGAGCATCTTGTAAATCTAAGAGATTCATCCGCTCATTCACTCTTGTCTTCCAGTGGCAGCACCAGCAGTTCCAGAAGGACGACGACCAGCAACGAATCGATGCGTCCCACCTCGGTGGAGCGGCCCGGGGCCGTGCACCCCTGGGTCTCCGCACAGCTGCGCAACAACCCCTCCTCGGTGTCGCCCGCCCTTCCCGGCTCATCGTCAGCCCAAGTCCAGCCCTCGCACCCTTTCATCCAGGATCCAGCGATGCCCCCCAATCCGGCTCCCAACCCCCTCACCCAGCTGGAGGAGGCTAGGAGGAGGCTGGAGGAGGAGAAGAGGAGGAACGCGCCGCAGCAGGCGAAGCAGAGGTGGGTCTCGGCGGGGAGGTCTGCGGCATCTCGGCACGCTTTCTCCGTTTTTCTTTGACCTTTGACCTTCGGATTTCTCCCAACAAGGCACAAGTCCGGGAAACGTCAGGCGTGTGAGAACATGACAGTCGCTTACTACTTCTGCGGAGAACCGATCCCCTACCGAACGTCGGTCAAGGGCCGAGTCGTGACTTTGGGCCAGTTCAAGGAGCTGCTTACCAAAAAGGGCCATTACAGGTGAGAAGAGCGCTCGTCGTCATGTCTGATTTGATTTTGCTTTCAGGAGACGTTGGCGGTCTCTTAAAATCTACTGACTGAGGCCGGCGGCGTTCGTGAAGCTCTGGGTTAATGGGGCCGATCCGTTTGTAATCCTCAGGTTCTACTTTAAGAAAGTGAGCGACGAGTTTGACTGCGGGGTCGTGTTCGAGGAGGTGCGCGACGACGACGCCACCTTGCCCATCTTTGAAGAGAAGATCATCGGGAAAGTGGAGAAGGTTGACTGAAATGTGGCGACGGGAGGATAACGGAAATGCAAATCGATCGTTTTGAGAGGGGAAGGACGAAGGCTGGGCTCGGAAGACAAGCGAAAAGTAGAAAAACAAACGGAGCAAGGTGAAGCTGAAGGGAAGAAGCTAGACTTATCTAGGGGGAAATATGATTCACGGAACATCGGGGCATCAGACCAGGCGACGCCGGAGCGGAGGAGATTTCACTCGTCCCCTCTGGATATTAAAAGAGCGCTCTCTAATGGAAACCTGATGTCTCGCAGTCTTCCACCGGTGCGTCTGGGAAAGGGTGAGACTGCTGGAGGGGGGAAATTTAGTCTTCCACGTCTTCTGGAGGAGACTGTCCTCTGACCATTACGATGCTGCTACATTACCATGAAAACTCTTCAACTGGTGCTCGGGACAGTAAGAAAGTTGTTTGTTTTTGTTGTTGTCGTTCAGGAGAGTTGCTGCCTTTTCCTTCCTCCCCTCGTCGGCGAGCGATGAGGGGAGACGACAGCGGATTTGTGGGCGACGTGAAAGCCGGACCTGCTTTTCCCATTGTTGACTACTTCACACCCTCAAACGTTCTCACCCTTGATTCCTAGATGTCACGTAGTGATCTCTCATGTGAACACGTTTAACAGTTCTCCACAAACCTTGTTTACCAAAGCTACGTATTTTTTTTTTTGACAAGACAAGCGTCCTCGCTACATGTTTCATTTTATTTGAACTGTGTATGTACAAGGCAGGTACTATTACTTATTAATGCAGCCTAATTTTCATTATATCTCAATGTCGTATTATTGCGTATGTTTTTAACGAACTATAGTTCATTAGTCATTTCAGAGCAGCCATCTTGTTTATTTCCTTCCCTTTAATGCGTCTCTGCACCCTCAGATCTGTACTGTTCCCCATCAGACGTGCAGTTCTGGTTTCCTGCATGAATATTGCTATATTGCCCCCTCCTCCTGAAGCATACACACTAGTTCTGTTCCATCCTGTCCACACGGTCTGTTTTGTTTTATTTCCTATCACACGCTAACCTCATCTGTCATATTTTCCTGCTGTGCCGAGGGTCCGTGTCGGGGTGTATCTGTCCTCCAGACCGTCACCATTACCATCGGGAACACTCGGAGTGTGTCTGAACTCGGCCAAAGAGCGGTTTCATATTACAGGAGCTTCTGCGATTTTCCCGAGTTTATCTTTTTGTCCCCCTAACAAATGACCTCTGCAGCCTGGAGTTTAATCTCTGCGCCTTTTAGAAAATTTGAAAAAATGTGCTGACTTTGCTGCGCGTGCATATAAAGCTGCATCTAAATGTTGTCGAGCGTAAATCATAAAAACTGGAAGAAACTGGCCGGGAATGCCTGTAGGGACAGATCTGGGGCTGCTGCTCCTGCAGTTTTATTATTGCATATCTGTCTCCCGTTAATTAGGCTGTAATCACATACTTTTCATAAACCCTCCAACAAATAATCAAGAACAACTTCAAATTAACATTATTAAGAAACTGGAATCATGATGTCCTCACTCACTGCAGCAGTTTCTGCTGCATGCATCCTCACACTGGCCCAGCAGTCATTTAGGGTGCGGAGTCAGCATCCGCTCCGATGTTTGACCTGATTTGTAAGTGATAAAATAAGCTGAGGATGAGAGAGGTGCAGTGGAGGAGGACGTGTCCGTGTTGGGCTGGCAGCATCGGCTGTTCTCCGCTGCCTTTTTCGCTCTCCGAGTTCACCGGTGCTCCCAGCTCTCCGGTCACGGCTCACGGAACTCGGAATATTCTTATTTTCCTCCATGTTTTCAGACCTCATGCATCAGTTCAGGACTGCAGTAGGGTGTTGAACGCCAAGTCCTTGCGCACGCCGGCCATGTAAGCAGAATGTAATTTGACCTTTGATCCGGAACCCCCCCCCCTCCGTCCTCCACGGAGGTCTGATGTCAGACTTTGGGCCTGATTGTAAAGCGATATCTATGAATGTGACCTATCAAAGAGGGGCTTCTGCACACCGCAGGAATGTCGAGTATAAATTTCTTTTTGTTTTAAGGGAAACATTTTCTTACTTCAACCTGCTATGCCTTCAATATGAAAATAAAATTTTAGATATGTAATTGTTTATAAAAAAAATATATATATAATTTAATAATCACCAAGCATGTTCTTTATATGGAATATTTTCTTTTTTTTATGGCCCTCTGATTATTTTATTAGATCACCCTAAGACAGTCGAATGCAATTAATTCAAGGAACTAAAACAGCTATCTTTTGTCAGTTTGTGTGAAACACAGTGCCTTTTATCGTGTTTATCTTTTGAAATATTTTCATTGAACCAATCTGTGCTTTTATTGTTTAAAGTTCTTTTCTATTTTTATTTTTCTCAGTAAATCGGTCCTGTTGTGTTTTTAGTTTTCACTCATGCTCACACACATCGTTCTGATGGATCTTCTGCTGTAAATATGTACATTATCATTTCATACACGTCAGACCTGCACCACATGTCTGGTGTTTCTGTTTTTCTAAGGTAAACGCCAAGATGTCACTGTGCTGGTTCCACTTGTACATTTCTTTTCAAAAGGTACTTCATAATAAAGATGTTGAATAAATCTTTTTCTCTCTTTTATTCTTGTATTCCTCGACACAGACACATGGATGGATGTAGCTGTTGTGAAGCAACTATTCTCAACATTTTGAAATGTTTCTTTCTTCTGTTATGTAATTAATTCCCTATTTCCCCATAAAAACAGATTTATTTTTATTTCTTCGTCATTATTTTGTAACTCGTCTCTCCAACTGTTGAAAGGCGACTCTGAGAACAACGACCCACAGGCCTACGTCCCTCAATCTTAAAGTGATCAAAGCCAAGGCGCATTTGATTTCCAAGCTCCCTACTTGCGATATATCAGACTATGTCTATAACTCGCCATGTACACGCCATAATATAAGCGACTACCAGCTGAGTTAATCTCTGTAACCCGTAACGCTGAAGTTTCTAACCAAGCTCAACCTGGAATAAAATATATAAAACCCAGCCATGTCCATCTGTACCTTCCTTCAGAAGCACCCTTGATTCTCTGACCTCTGGAATCGTAGTCCATAACCTGATTCCTCATCCAGCAACTCTCTGAAATTTGTGTCAGAAACAAAAACACATTTAGCAAATAAAAGCAAATATATTTTATTCCTTTAACTCTTTGTGAAGGAAGCTTCTATTCTATTCTATTAAAACTATAGAAGCGTAGCAGATTACAGATATGTCTTCGTTACTCTATAATCCAGGTCATTCAATACACACCAACTGCCGCTAGATGGCACCAATACGACTAAAGCTGAAAACAGCAACAAGATAAAATACACAAGTAAAAAAAGACAGGAAGTGCAGAGTAAACGGATTCCCTGTTTTACTCGGGGCTTTCGCGTGCGTAACTTTTTCGTTGAAAATATTCAGTAGGTAAATGTTCTGTTTCCATTAAAGTTTTGAGCACACGTAGATACAGCGACAGCTGCTAGCAGTTAGCTTTTGTGAAGCTAGCATGATCGTCGAGTGACCCTCGGCTCGTCATGGATGGTCTTAGTATAACTGCAAATGAAGTGGCTTTGGAGGGGCTGGATGGAATTACTCTCCCCTCATTGTGGTTAAGACTAGAAAA
The DNA here is from genome assembly GCF_901000725.2 of Takifugu rubripes. Lineage (NCBI taxonomy): Eukaryota > Metazoa > Chordata > Actinopteri > Tetraodontiformes > Tetraodontidae > Takifugu > Takifugu rubripes. The sequence continues at coordinate 10,975,602 of NC_042301.1, forward strand.
CAGACAACCAAAGTTCCCCCTCAAGCTTGACGAACCAACCAAGGAGCTCCTATGGAGGTCACTTACCAGCGACCCCGACCTGAAATTTTATCAAAACCCAGAGGAGAGAGACGACATTGTATTGTTTGACAGGTGAGCGCTCTTTTGACTCGGTTCCCTCTGATTTAATCGATTTAATACTTGAATTGAGTTTTATTATTTTCCAAACAATTGCCCCAGTTACATTAGGGCTACTGTGATCTCATATGCCAACAAAATTTAGTGATTTTGCTGTTGTTTTTGGCAAAGGGGGAGAAATCCCTGTACTGACGTTTGTCTCATACTACTCAGATTCGGTGACATCGATCCAGAGACGGGCATTGAAATCAAGCAAAGCTTTAACGAACGGGTTAAAGACGTCTACCCTATCCATATCGTGGAAAACCGTGATGGAATACAGGGCTCATGTGCATTCTTCACACAGAGGACTGATGTCACAAAGCACGTCCGCTCCAAGTCCTTCACCCCTTTACTGAGCCTGCAGGAGGTCATGGAAAGGTTGGTACAGTTGGACTGTTTAGGTTTTTCTAACTAATACCTCACCTATAGAGACCAGAACCACTGCATGTGTTTAAAGATACCACTATCAAATTGCAGCATTTTATAAACTTGGGTTTGTGGACTGATGAAAAAATTCTTCCCTTTATTCTCACCGTTTTACCCGGTCAGATATGGCCGAAAGCTTGTTGTTGTGGCGTCCCCGAAGATGCGATTCAGGGCACTGATCGGGAGTGAAAGCGATCCCGATTTGAAGCTCACGGATGACTCTTACTGCGTGCTGGAACGAGTGGGCCGAGCGCGTTGGCAAGGGGAGCTGCAGAAGGATCTGCACGGGCACTCGTTCAAGTGAGACGCTCGATCACACGGATCCACCGCAGCTGTCAGGAAACCAATCTAATGGCTGTGTTTTTGTCAGAATTGATGCACGAAAGTTGCACTATTTGAGGATATCTCTGGTCAAACATGGACTCGTGACCATGCAGTCCCACTGTACCCGAGTGAAGACGGGACAACAGCAGCACTCCATTCTTCTTCTGCTCAAGCGCTTTCACATCAACAGGTCTGTTTAAGCTCAGGAATGTAGTCACATGTCCAAGAGGCGTGTTGTTTTATTTGATTGTGAAGGCAGCATATGGTGATGCACCAACTGGAATTCTCCCAAGTGCAAATCAGTTTCCTTTAAATTCTTTCCTTCTGTGTCTGCATGCGTCGCCCCCTGATTGACTTCTTTCCCAACTCTTCTTGGCTTTCAGGAGGTCCAAGTATGACATACTGATGGAGTATGTGTCCAACTTTCTCCAGCGGTCTCCTGGTCAGGTTGCCTCCATTATCACACTTAAGGCACAACTGGTGAGTCTGTCTGTAGATGTGTGATGCCTTGTGCGTTTCACTGCAAAGTTTCCGTAACGTTGTCCTCCTCTCTTTGCAGAATGTAACTGATAGTTCTTTAAAGCGGGTTATTCAATACATGAGATCTGCCAAGTTAATTGAGATTCAGCAGTATCCTCTGGAAGATTTGGATCCCAGCGCTGGACCCTGTGTCTACAAAAAAGGTGACTTGAGCAGTAACTTAAAGCTTTCACAGTCCAAAGCAGATTTCAAAGTTCATTTCAAATTGTCCAACTTTTTTTTATATGCATCATTTTCCAGGGCATAAAGTCCTTGTGCGCTGTTTAAAACTGTTGAAGCCATATTCGAAGAAGGGCGTCACCGAAGTTTACATTGAGGAGGACGAGGACGACGATGAAGATTACACTGAGATGGGCAGGGCTCTTCCTCCAGAGGGGCGAATCATGGAACAGGACCTGTTGTCACAAGCCTATCAAATTGGTAAGCAAAACAATCACAGCAAGCTCATGTATGGAGTCTGAGCAGAGTATCTGGATGCTTTTTATTATCTTTTTTTAATATCCAGAGAAAAAAAATTGTTTTAAGTGCTCATAACTTGTTTTCTTTGTCTTGTCTTCAGTTTTATCCTGTGGTTCAAAGGGAATCCCCCAGTCTAGCATTGGGTTCAGGATGAATATCGGTAAACTGGAGTCTCGTATGATCTGCCGAAGGCTGGAGAGGGATGGCATGATCAAGGTAAGGTCAACACAAGGTCAGGTTTATGTCCCTTGTGCACTACTCAAATTCAGTTTTAACACTTTGTTCTTGGAGGGTGAGCATTTCTAATTTGAATTATATAAACAGCTTTTGCATGGATTTTAATGAGAGAGACATTTGTTAGTATTGTATTATTTAACTTGTAGCTGTATCTGTTGTAAATCGGATCGGACTGACTTATTTTCTGTCCCTGCAGGGATTCATGGAAGATGAGGGCCGTCAGAGGACCACAAAGTTTATTAGCCACAAGTGTGTCTTCATGAACCTTTCTAAAGTCTTCATGAAGAGCTGCAGCTGTTAAATGAACCCTGTTGTCTCTCAGGTGTGCTGGTGTGAGTAATCAACTGCAGCTCTTCGTTAAGGAGCAGGAACGGAACAAGCTCCTCTGCTCGGCCGACCCCCAGGTATCCAGCACTCCGCCATCAACCCCTGCCGCTTCATCAACCTCAGAATCTGCCAACGCCAAAACCCCGGCATCACGGAGGAAACAAAAGGCGGGAAAAAGAGGACAAACCAAAGATCTGGAGGAGGAGCCCTTGATGGGGATGGTGGAAGCAGCGGATGAACATTTGGACGAGGGAGAAAAATCTGGAAGGAAATCTAGAGCCAAACAAAACACCACAGGAAGAGGAAATATTGAAGAGTCTCCAGCGGAGAACTCAGACGCACAACCTGCAGCAGGTGAACATCGGTACCATTTTCATATGCAAACTCTTATTTTCAACAATCTTCACCTTGTTTTTTTTCTCTCCACTCGGATGAAATCCCAGACTGCAGCAAATACGCCCCTCCTGCACCTCATCCAGCTGGTAATTATGTTATAAACACTTGTTGAACAGCTTTAGCTACATTTTAGCGACAGGCATACTTTATATTTCCAACGCTGGATAAATGCATGTCTTTGCTTTTTCTTTTATCAGAGCAACATCCTGTTAAAGAGGAGAAAGAGCGGTCCTCGTGTCCCACTGGGACGGCACCTCAGAGTGATCCCGGCAATAACAACATTGTTGAAGTGACATCTAAGGTGAGACTAAAGTAGTTTTATTTTATTTTATTCTTCTTTCTGGGTGCTTAAGATGAGCAGATCAGTGCTGATAAACTGGAATTTCGTCCCACCTCCTTCAGGCCACCAAAGCAGAAAAATCCTCTGAGAGGTCCCACGAGACGTATCGCTTGTTAAGGAGGAAGAACCTGATCGTTGAGGCTGTCCGCAACTTCAAAATCATAGAGGGCCTCTTCCAGTCAGTTGATGATGTTGCCCTGAAGCATTTTAATAAAGAGTTGACAGATTTGTCAACATGTACTCTCTTCCTGCAGGTTGCAGAAGATGATCAATGATGAGGAGAAGCAGGGAGGATTCAACTCAAAGTGCTGCAAGAAGACCATTTTACGCCTGGTTCACAGCCTGTCCAGAGAAGGCCTGCTGAAGTTCTACTGCACCACTGTCATACAGGATGGAATCACAAAGAAGGTAGATGCAAAACACCTCATGAGTGCTGTAACTGTACACAGAATCACATGATCATTTGTTGTTTGCTGCTGTGCAGGTTGAGTTGGTCGTTCATCCTTCAATCCAGCCCAACGATGAAATAGTGACCCGAGCCATTGAACAGATCCGATTCAAGATCTCCAGTTCCCACACAGCCGCACGGTGAGCACAAAGAAGTAGTCTTGTACTCTGTGAGTCTTCTGTTTGCTTCATCTACCATTCTCTTCTTTCATCCAGTCTGCAGATTGCTGAGGAGAATACCAGAGAACAGCTGTCTGGGAAAACATCTGCCTCGAAATTTAAGAGCAAAGTTGACAAAAGGAGACTGAGCGGCCAACAAGAGGAGGAATTCAAGCCTGTGCATGGTACCATTTAGCAGTACAGTAAAACAATCAGTGTGTAAGTAGAATCAAAATTAAGACAAGCTCATTCTTGTATTCCATGTCTGTGGTTCTAGTTCGAGGATTGGGAAAGAAAATGGGCTTTCTGCCCAAGATGCCTCGACTACGGGTCATCCATACCTTCATCTGGTACCTGCTGTATGGACATACACAAAAAGACAACACAGCTGCTCCACCAGTGGGCAACCAGAGCAGCCCAGGACCCACCGAAGAGCCCGTGGACAAGAATATAGAGTCTGCGTCCCCAGACCAGGACATGACCTCAGCACCCATGTATGACAACGCAGAGTCTGCGTCCCCAGGCCAGGACCTGCCCTCAACACCAGTGGACAACAACGCAGAGTCTGCGTCCCCAGGCCAGGACCTGCCCTCAACACCAGTGGACAACAACGCAGAGTCTGCGTCCCCAGGCCAGGACCTGCCCTCAACACCAGTGGACAACAACGCAGAGTCTGCGTCCCCAGGCCAGGACCTGCCCTCAACACCAGTGGACAACAGCGCAGAGTCTGCGTCCCCGGACCAGGACGTGTCCTCCTCTCCCGGTGCGGACGTAAAAGCGCTGAAGGAAGAATCCAAATCCAGTTCAGCTGAATCTGACTTAAAAGGTGAGAGTTTGGATCAAACATCTGATTTTAGAGTGTTTTATTATTGGCACCTTTAAAACTTTTCGCCTCCACCTGACAGTGTATGTGGACGAGGACTCGTGGAAGAGGTTCGTGCCCTTCGTCCGTGTGCTTAAAGATTATGGTAGCGGCTGGGCGATGGTTGGCGACCTGCTCCTCTGCTTGCCCCTCTCTATCTTTGTTCAGTTCACCCAGATCAATTATAAAGTGAGCACATATTTGTTTTCATTTAGATTTGATGCCTCAACAGATTTTAATGCTGTATTACAAGAGGCGATACAAAAATGTTTGACTGCCCACAGGTGGACGATCTGGAGGAATACCTCAACGACCCTGTGAAACAGCACTACCTGATCCGATCGCTGCCTGCCCGGATGAAAAGACAGCTGCTTTACAAAAGGTGACCCTTCTTCCCTCCATCTGCCTGTTATCACTGCTTTACCCTCTAACCTGGCAGTTGTGTCTTCTTTATTTAAGGAAATACATCTTTGCCTTTCACGAGAACCTCCAGAAATTGGTCTATATGGGTTTGCTGCACTTTGCTCCAACAGAGAAGTTCAAAGAGAAAGACCAGGTTTGCTGCACTGTAATGATTCATCATCACGACTGGAAATTGGAACTGGAAAGTCACGGGAAACGTCACCTAAACGGAGCCGTTTTTATTTCCGGATCTGCACAGGCAATCATTTATCTGAAGCGCAAAACCAGCATTGTTGACACCACCAGCTCTGAGCCGCACTACTGGCTGGTCACAGAATGTCCTGACAAACCGTTTGAGCACCGCCAGTACACGTTCAACAGCGCCGAAGATGTGGAGAACTACTGGTTCGATCTGATGTGCGTCTGCCTCAATACACCACTGGGTACGTGTGTGCACACTGTGACAGAGGATAACGCGCAGCATCGAACATCACGTCTGCGTCTCTTTAGGTGTCGTGCGCAATAGGAGGAACGTCACTGAAGAGGAAGTGGACCCTTCCTTCGTCCATGACCGCACTGTTTTTGTGGGACTAGCACACTTGCTAAAGTAGGTGCATCCGATTTCTAAAACAAATTATTCAGGGTGTTCCTTTAACAATGTGTTACACAAAAATAATGTATATGTGCACATGCCTTTGCACACCCAGGGGAAGTCGCGAAGTGTGTGATGACGGGTCGCTACCAGGAGACGGGAGAGGAGCAGGAGGCCTGGACTCTGAGTTCTTTGGCCACCTTAAACGCAACTGGTTTTGGACCAACCACCTTCTCGCCTCAAAAACAGTATGTGCATGAAACAGAAGAGAACCGGTGCGTTTAGCCAACAGACTGCTGACTGGATGTTTGCGGACATTTTCAGCGCCAAAGTGCTTTAGAGGCCAGGGAGAATAAGATCAGACTGAACAGCCTGCTGAGTAAAAATGCTCTCCGCTTCGCCCTAAGAGCTGGTGAGTCACAGTTGGACCAGAAACGTTGTATTTATTTAGTATTTGAGAGTTCTTAATCTTGATTGATTTCTCATGTTTACATGACTATCAGGAGGGAGTGCTGGTCCACGTTATGTGACGGCAAAGCGACCACTGTTAACAGAAAGAATAGAGGTGAGAGGTCTTGTTGATCAATGTTGTTGTCATTGGCATTGGTATGCTTAGATGCACCCTAATCTAGTACGCTATTCTATGTTTTGGGTGTGTTTAGTTTTACATCATGCGTTATAAACTTCCTGTGTCCTGCTGACAGCTGGACATTGAACCTGCATCCAGGAACCAGCAGGTGGTTGGAGGAAAGGGGCAGAAGAGGAAGAGGACCAAAAAGGAGGCTGTCAAGGCTCCTCGCAAGAAAAGGAAAGGTACACCATGGCAACAAACAAATAATGGCGGGGTGAAATCTGACAACTTACGCTTTGGTCTGTTTTTGGACTTCTGTGCCATCAAGAACCAAAGAAGCGAATGCCTGCACACGACGAGGCCGACCACAGAGCTCTGAAGATGATGACCAGACAGAGGGTGAACTGGTCCGTTCAGGAGGACTCGCTCATGATGCTCTGCAGGGTGGCCTCCCATCTGCTCAACAGCAAGGTGAACACACACAGATGCATGAAGCATCTTCGTCTGATGCTGAGCTCAATTCTCTGTCACCAATGTCCATCAATGTTACCACGGTGGGTGATTCTCTTTTATTCATGTGCTGCAGTTAAAGAGACCATTCATTCCCTACTGTGTGGTCAGAGACCTGCTCCATTCAGAGTTTGAAATGTCATTGGATAAAACATCTGTTGCGGCTGGACGCCGCACACGTTACATCCTCAAAAACCCGCAGACACTCCTCAACTACAGGTAAATACATTTTTTCCCCTCCCCTATTTGAGCCCTGTAGTTTTGAACATAAGCCGTGTGTTGCAGAATCAGTCTGGCTGAAGTATACCAGGACAAACCTCTGATGAAACTGCTGGAGGAGAAGAAACCTGCCAATCCAGAGAACGGCGAGGTGGGTTTTGAGCATCCCGCTGCTGTGGCTGCTATTTTCATCCCCTGAAGTGCTTGGTGGGCGAAATTCTCCACTCTTGTTTATAGGATTGTGCCGAAGTGTTCGCGGAGTACGTCAGACTGCTGCGACAGAAGTTCAGCACGGCTCCGAGCCTCAGCGACACGATCGTGCCCGACACCAAGCATCAACTGTGTGAATGGTAAGAAGTCAACTGAGTTTGACAGGAAACTGAATAAAACAATAATGCCGCGTGTCTGCCTTGCAGCTATACGGTTTTAGCCATTCAGAGTGGAGGTCAGATACCTTCCAGAGACATCATCACCTGGTGAGAACGTTTGATCTTCTCTCTTTAATTTTAATTGGGCAGCTAATTAACGGTGTCTCTGTGTGAACTCTGCAGCAGAGAAGACATCCACACTATAGTTTTAAATAACCTGATCCAGAGCACTCTGGCAATGAACAACAACCAGATGAAGTCCTCCAGATCTTTTCAGGTGAGCTGATTGTTATTTTTACTGTCGGCTCTGACAATCAGAACACTGTCAAATATCTGCCTGTGATCTTCAATTCTAGACCTTCCAGTTGTACAGCAAATATAACCAGGAATTGCTGTGCAAAGTGTTCCTGGAGTGCAGAAGGAGGGGTTTGGTCAACCGACGCCGCGTCAATCAGTCATTTGGACCGAAGAAGAACCGAGCCCTGCCGATCCTTCCAATGTCGTACCAGCTGTCCCAGTTCTACTACAGGTACTCCCAGAGAGGGTCGATGTGTGTTTGAAGTGGTTGCAGCAGTTGCTGAACATTGAGGCACTTGTAATGTGTTGACAGGTCTTTTTCGACCCGCTTTCCTCATTCCCTCTTCACCGATTCCTTCCGCTTCCTGAAGACTCTGAGAAACAGCAAGACGGACGACAGAAAGCTGACCATTGAGTTCTACAATGAAACTCTGAACAGGCTGGAGAATGTTGAGGAAACTACAGGAATGACTAAAGAATCTGGAAAAAGCAAAAAACAAAATGTCAGTAGTGAGGATGATGGAGCAAGAGATGGGCCGGAGATGAAGGAGTCCACTGTGGAAGAAGAGAAAGAAAAAGGAGAAGAGAAGAATCCAGAGGGACGTCTAACTTCAGACTCTGCTGAGGTTCTTCTCGCCACAGAGTCTGGAGATGATCGTCTGCCCAAAGCTGCCTCAGAAGAGGCTCCAGACGTGTCGGACATGATGGTTTTTTCTCTGGATTCTCCAGGGGGTGTGTGCATGACCTCTCTCACTCTGATTTCCCTGGGAATGCTGAATGTCCACATATCCATACCGAAACACATCGTGGTGGTGGACAGCAACCTGGTGGACAACGACACTGTGAAGAGGTGAGAAGAAATCATGTTCCATATAAACCAAATGCCTCTAGCTGTTTGACATGGTTCTAACACTGCCTTGTGCTTTATTACATTCAAGGAGATATTTACGCTTTGCAGCCCTTTCAAAACGTACAGACAGTAGTTAAATTACCTCTTAAGTCACCGCTTCTTCAAAGCGTCCGTATTTGGTTTTACCACAAGAGGGCGTAGTTTCGCGCAAAGCATTTATGAACGTGGAGACAAATACTCAGTAAAATGACAACTAGTTTAATTTATTTTAAAGTCTAAAGTTTTCTTATTTTTCAGTATGGCAGCACTGGATGATGACGAAGATGATGATGATGATGAAAATGAAGAGGGTGAAAGAAAACAAATGGTGGTGAAGGCACACCAAGCATCACACACCAAGTACCTGATGATACGTGGATACTGTAACCCTGGCATCGGTAGAGTGGCTTTTATTTAATAATACAACTGTGTAAAAAGTTGTTTTAAATCATGGATTTATTATTTATTAGGTGTATCTTATTATTCTCAGTGAAACGACGTGACCTCCACACCGTGGACAGCATCGTGGTCGAGTCTTGCATCATAAGGCTGCAACTGCGCAACACGCCTGCTCATCATCTGTTACCAAGAGAGGGTAAATATTAATCGGGTCATACTCCGATGCGGTGAATGCTGCAGAAACTCGTAGACTTTCTCCCCTTTTGTCTCCCCAGATGCTCTGCTGGATTTGAACAAATGCGGTCCTGACATGCTGCCGCCTAGCCTCACCTTCACTTACCCCTCCCCTCCGTCCAGCGCCTTGGAATGCGAGAGTCGCTTGATTCAAAGAGGATACACGCCGCAGGATGTAGAAGCATGTGCTCGGCTCCAGAGGAACTTGGACGCAGCTGGTGAGGCTGGCTTGGACCTGCGCGACCTCTGCAAGACCCACGCCCCGCTAGAGGACCCGCGGTCTGGGCGCACCAGAAACCTGCTGCAGTATATGAAGGTGTCACGTTTACTGCCTGCTAGAAATGGATCATTTCAGCATGAATTCAGTGCGGTGCCATAGCAGCACAACTTTAAACTAGTTAGTTGTTGATGTTTGGGGATTAATCAATCAATACCTCGTTTGTACTCCGTGTGTTTTGTAATTCCTGATCCAGGATTTGCGAGAAGAAGGACAGGTGGTTCAAGTTGGGTGTCTGGCCATGCGTTGGGTGCTCACGCATCACGCCGACCCGTGGTTACTCACTTTACAAACCAAATGGGCCACTGCCCTTCCCACCCGTGACGAACCGAAGACCCAGTCCAACGTGCGCAAGAGGAGCAGACGAGACGCCCTGCGGGAGACGGAATGTCCCGCAAAAAGATCAACGGTGGACGCAGGAGAGGCTGAGCATGCAACGAAGCCACCTGGAGAAGCCGCCGAAAAGAGGACGCATGAGGAAGAGCTGGGGGATGAAGAGGGCAAAGATGGAGGCAAACTGATGAACGTGGAGGCAGGACAGCAGGTGCAGCCTGAAGACATTGCAGGTGAAAAGAAGATAGAAGCTGAGGAAGAACAAGAAAAGAGTGAGCCTGCAGTCAGAGATGAAGAGGAACACTTGCTGACAGCAGCGTCGTCTGACGTCGATGATGAGTGAGCACACTGAGTCATCGTTTTCCAACTGTAATTTACTGTTGATCAACTCTTCACGCCTTCTCTTTCCTCCATCAACAGGAAGATCTGGAGCTTCGTCAGCCGTCCGTGGCGGATGGTGGACAGCAACTTGAACCGACCAGTGTGCAAGGGCATGCTGGAGGGCGTCCTCTGCCACATCATGTCCCGCCCCGGAATCACACACCACACGTTGGTGGAACATTACAAAACTGCGCTGCAGCCGATGGCACTGCTGGACCTGGTGGAGGTAAGTGCAGGCTCTCCCTCGGGCGAAGTCGAAGCCAGATTATTAGTTCGGCTCGTTTGAATGCCCTCGTCTCCCCCGCAGGCTCTCATAGACATGGACTGCGTGGTGAAGAAAACTCTGGTCAAATCAGCCAAACCTTCCCTGTTCTCCTGCCCCGCCAGCTCCGCTGAGGCGAGGCCGGGTATGGAGGAATTGGACGCCGTCTACTACGAACCCACGCTCACCTGCAGCCTGCGACTCGCCCAGGTGTTACCATACGAACGCCACTGGAACTACTGCCTCGGTTAAACTTTAGAGACCAGCTCAGCACTGTCAGACTGTTGTGGCAAACCCTTTTTGATTTATTTATTATTTTTCTTAAATGTATTTTTGTATGTAAAAATTCAAGATTGCAGATTAAAGTGCAACATAATAAATTCTCGTCCTGTTGTGTCGTGAGTGTAATGATTGTTGGTTTTATTAAGAGAACAATGGGCCAGATTCACCAATATGTTCTTAAGAATCTTCTTAGATTCTTTCTTAAGTTGTTATTAAGAAGTTTTTTAAGAAAACCCTACGTCGGATTCATCAACGCGTTCGTAAGCCTCAGAATTGTTCGCAGCTGTGTTCTTAGATTGATGAATGCCATCTGTTCGTAAGTTGAAGGGCGTGCCAGGTGAGTCTAATTAACAGACGATTAGCATAAGTCACCGCCCACTAATGCCCATAAAAGGAACTGCAGCAGGACCCTGTAGACAGAGCAAAAAGCAGCCAAATGCCCAAAGCGAAATGCCCAAAGCTTGCCTCTCCACGCCTGATTTCTGACGCCGTGTTGAACAATCAAGAAAGGATGGCTAACACGCTTGATAAAATTGCCTCAACCCTGATGACTATAGCCAACACGCTTAAAGAAATCAACGAGAATGTAAAAAAAATAAGAATGTAAAAAAAAAATAAACGTGTAAAAGCTGTGCTCGGATTGTGACAATAATGCATTTTATTCACAAACGGGCAATTAATCGCGCTCGAACGTGAACCGCGTGCCTGCAGTCTGGCCCCATCATTGCGTCAGGACGCACATCCTCACGGGGTTGTGGCTCTGTGTCCAAACACATCCAGCGCCCCTTTAACATGCCGATGGTGCGTTCAATGGTGGAGCGACTGCGCGCAGGCATCTGATTGAATAAAACTCCTGTGGAGTCTGAGGGTTGGTCAGTGGTGTCAACAACCAGGGAGCCAGGGCATATCCTCGATCCCCTAATAAAATAAATCAAGATAAAATCAAATAAAAAGACAGTTTTGGCATGGTTTCCAATTTGGTTGATTAATGTTAAGTCATTGGCACATTTACGTAATTTTAAAATTCTCCGTAAATAGGAAATAAACAAATAAATAAATAAATATGACAGAATTATCATTGTAATATTGAATTTTATTGAACTGCACAAGAGAAGAAAACACAACCATGCCAACATGTCGGCACTGAAATGTGCGCCATATACATCTAACACAGAGATCATATTTTTTTTTAAAAAGCTTCCAGGAAACAGATAAAGGAAGGCAGCTTCCGGACTCCTTTCACCAAGATTCAAAAAGGGCAACCGCTTAGCTCACTATAAAAGGAACACAAACCCGAGTGTGGGCTATTTTCTATAGATTGCGAATTTTCTATTGTACGTGCGCCGATTTAGCGTCACTCCAGGTCAAATACAAGTCAACCCAGTCGTGATAGCACCGGTATTTCTTGCCTCTTCCGTTACTTTCAGTGTCTTCAAGCTCACGTCCTGCCCGCATCTGAGAACATTTACACCCTCTATTCTGCTTTCGGACTTCAATTTTCGACCTTAAGTCGCTCGCTGAGCCTTTTACATTGGAAGTCATGTTTTTGTCCACTTTGCTGCTCGTTGCTTTGATGGACTTTTTGATCCACTTCTCGGGTAAGATCTACGACCTTTAATAATGTCAGGTTCAGTCATTCGTGTTACTGTCGCACGTGTTCAGATAGAGTCTCCTTGGCCTACGCATTCTATTTATTGTTTCTTTGTTTGAATCGTTGGTTTTAGAAAACTTTCCGATATTTTATATTTGAGTTGAGAACGGAGACCACGCGAATCGCGGTGCGTTCAAGGCTCTTTCGATTTTCATTTTAAACACGGGCAAAAATAGACCAATGAAGAGAAGCTTCCTTTCAGCATATTTGCTGTGGAAGAGTTGTAGAGTTTAATTTTACATTAATGTACCTGCATGACCTCTGCCTATTCTCTCTTCTACCTGTCCTCCACTTCTCCTGTCTCTCTAGTCGCCATCAGCAGGAGGGTCCCATGATCCTGGTCCTGCTCAAGGGTTCTTCCTGTTAAAGGGGAGTTTTTCCTTGCCACTGTTGCTTGTTGGGGGTCAGGCCCTGGGAGACAATTTTGATTGTAACAGAGGCTATATAAATAAAGATCGAGTGATTTGTTGATAGGACAGAGGCTCACCGATACAAAAATCATGAAAACTTAAATGATCATATTAGAAATATTATTAGAAACGTAAAGAACACAAATACACACAGGTACACACTTGATAACTTGGGGTGAAGTTCAGATAAGCAGCTTACAGTCTGTTTTCTGATGTTTTCCTGACGGGTACAGAACAGTGTGTGGATGCCCCTGTGTTCACGCCACCCTCGCTGGTAGTGAAGTTTGGCGCTTCAGCCACGGCCAACTGCTCCGTGTGTGAGAAGGATTGCCTTGGCACCGACTTTGGTTTGGAACATGCCACCGGCACCAAAGAAATAAATGGAACCAGTATCGTTTGGAAGGTCAACAGCCTGACTGAATGGGTCACGTCACTTTTATGTTACTATAACCGTAAGGATGGCCGTCAATGTTCTAAGACTTTAGGCATAACTCTCTACAGTAAGTCACCTTTCTGCAGAACAAATACTGCCACCGGCACATCTTCCAGCATTTGCAGTCAGCATGGTCGTTTTATTTCCGCAGAGCCTCCAGATAGAGTGTTGGTCCGCTTTGGCCATGGCAGTGAGCTGTTGTTGGAGGGTGAAAGTTATCTTCTGGAGTGTCTCGTCGAGAACATTGCTCCCCTCAAACACCTGATCGTGACCTTCTACAAAGGACCGGAGGCACTGGCTCAGATGTACTTTAACAGCAGCCTAGAGCCGAAACCAGTGACTACAACCTCCATCCTCCACATCACCGCCAGCAAAGAAGATGATGGAGCCCAATACTGGTGCGACGCCCGGCTGAATCTTGATGTGCAACAGGTTCCTCTAACGGTGTCTTCACAAAAACTCTACGCTACCGTATACTGTGAGTATTGCTGTTTTGGCTACTTTCCACCATTTCTATTTACAGTATTGATCACTAGACGTGTTATTTCCCCACCTCCTGATCCAGATGAGCCCCGGCTCTTATTGCCATTGGATCCAGTTGTGATTACCGTCACAGAGGGAGAACAATTGGAGCTGAACTGCTCGGCTGTGGGAAAGCCCACTCCTTCATACGTGTGGATGCATTCAGCCAGTGCAAATATCTTCTCTAACACCAGTGTTTACAGCATAAAATCTGTGACCTTTGGGAATGAGGGGCAGTACAAGTGCACTGCCAGCAACATCATGGGGACGGTCACCGTCAACTTTAGCGTGCACGTCAAAGGTGAGCTCTACCGAGTCTGCCATCTAGTGTTGAGTAGACGTTTGCTAATGAGGAGCAAACGCAGAAGCTGATTTGTCTAAAGTGATTTCTTCTTCTTTTTCCCACCCTGACCCTGTATAGGAAACAACATCGGATATATCATAGGCCTGGTGATAGCAGCCATTGTTCTCATCATCATTGTTGGCCTGGTCATCTACATCTACTGCAAACGCAAATGAAGAGGGAGTTTCAGCCCAGAGCAGTCTAACCATCTTCGCACAGAACACCCTCCTGTGCCCAAGTCTGCACAGCCTGCAAACACGCGCACACCTCACGTGCCTTCTTCTACGTGATGGTACAAATGCTAGAAAAGGACAATTCACTGAAAATTTTACCAACTATCCAATAATCTCTCAATACTGAAGAGAAATGGGAGAAGAAGGATGGATAGATGGATTACTGTATCTAGTGTCACTGCTGTCTTGTAACAACATGTATGTTTATATAAATGCTTTTGTGTAGTGGCTGAAAGGTTAAGCCGGAATTACATCGGCCGGTTAATTGTTATCATGTGTATTTGTTGGTCTGTTTTACAATTTTGTATTCCAGTGAAGAGTGTTGGATCGCAATACCTCCCGTATGTAACTGCTAATCTGCGTGTTCTTTGAATGAAGACTTCGAGAAGATCAAGAGTCCACTTCCACTGTTCTTCCACAGACCGAGGATAGGGAGAACATTCTCCCTGATCCCAACACACTTTGCCACATCCCAGTTCCATCTTTAACTATGCTCCCAAGTGAGATTGAATGTGAATGACTCCAACGGTCAACTCAATGCCTCAGTGAAACAAGCTTCTAGATGAAACGTCTTTGATCCGGTTCCACTCTGGGGGTTAATTCCCAAGGACAAAGAGCCTTTTAATTCACGTTCACTCTGGCACTTTTCCAACCCACACAAAAACACAAATCTCGGGGGTCGGGAGTGTCCGTCCCGTCAACTGCGCTCCGAGTCCCAACCCAAATCTTTTTCATATACAGTGCTGTGTATATGCAATACAGCACTGTACTAGTTCCGGTTTACTCTAACCGTACTTGCGGACTCTAACCGTTCTTATTTACGGACTCTAACCGTATTTACTAACGGACTCTAACCATTCTTATTTACGGACTCTAACCGTACTTACTAACGGACTCTAACCGTTCTTATTTACGGACTCTAACCGTAATTCCTGCAGTCGTTTCAATATTTTCTATATTTGTATCTGGAATTTATAACTAGGACACTTCAATTGACAGTGACGACAAACCTTTG
This sequence comes from Takifugu rubripes, assembly GCF_901000725.2. Taxonomy (NCBI): domain Eukaryota; kingdom Metazoa; phylum Chordata; class Actinopteri; order Tetraodontiformes; family Tetraodontidae; genus Takifugu; species Takifugu rubripes. Next base: position 10,990,901 of record NC_042301.1, read on the forward strand.
GAAATTGCCAATATGCAGAGCTTTGATTAAACAGGCGTCTGCTTACCTTTTTATTAGGGATCCCTTTGTCGTCAGTTGTCCTCCGAAGTGACCGTTGTTTAATTCTTTGCCTCAGATGACTTCTCTGTCTTCATCACGTCGGGGTCACCAAATTGTTGGATCGCGATACCTCCCGTATGTAACTGCTAATCCGCGTGTTCTTTGAATGAAGACTTCGAGAAGAAAAGTACCAGTAGTAAGTTTGTTTTTGGTGCGTTCGGTTTGTTTCATTTACCCTCATCATGTATGTAAGACTCATGGAGTTTGCACTGGTGGCTCTACTCATTTTTTCCACTTTTCGCTTGTTTACAGCAGGGATCAGTTGTTCGCCCTGCGGAGCTCTGCGGCGCTGCCCAGGGAGCGACCCGATGTGCCCCCCGAGCTGAGGAGAAGGAAACGGGGATGCCGCGCCGGGGTCGAGCGCCGTGCCAGGAGGAGACGCTATCGGCCCGTCCTGTCCTCCATCATCATGGGGAACGTCAGATCTCTCCCCAACAAGATGGACGAGCTGGCGGCACTGACCCGGCATCAGCGGGAGTACCGGGAGAGCAGCCTGCTGCTGTTTACGGAGACCTGGCTAACCGCGCTAACTCCGGACACGGCCGCACAACTTGAAGGATTTACTCTTTTACGGGCAGACAGAAGCAGGGAGAGTGGTAAGAGGAAGGGAGGAGGACTGGCAGTGTTTGTGAACGATAGATGGTGTAACTCTGGGCACATCACTATCAAGGAGCAGCACTGCTGTAAGGACATCGAACTGTTAGCCGTTAGCATGAGGCCTCACTACCTGCCGAGGGAGTTCACACATGCCCTCGCGGTGGTTGTGTACATCCCCCCCTCTGCTAACGCTGATGCAGCCTGTGATGTCCTGCTCTCAGCAGTGAGCAGGCTGCACACACAGCACCCTGACGCCCTCCTCATCTCTGGAGACTTCAATCATGCCTCTCCATCATCTTCTCTGCCCAAATTCACCCAGTACGTCACATGCCACACCAGGGACTCCCAGAGAGGGTCGATGTGTGTTTGAAGTGGTTGCAGCAGTTGCTGAACATTGAGGCACTTGTCATGTGTTGACAGGTCTTTTTCGACCCGCTTTCCTCATTCCCTCTTCACCGATTCCTTCCGCTTCCTGAAGACTCTGAGAAACAGCAAGACGGACGACAGAAAGCTGACCATTGAGTTCTACAATGAAACTCTGAACAGGCTGGAGAATGTTGAGGAAACTACTGGAATGACTAAAGAATCTGGAAAAAGCAAAAAAACAAAATGTCAGTAGTGAGGATGATGGAGCAAGAGATGGGCCGGAGATGAAGGAGTCCACTGTGGAAGAAGAGAAAGAAAAAGGAGAAGAGAAGAATCCAGAGGGACGTCTAACTTCAGACTCTGCTGAGGTTCTTCTCGCCACAGAGTCTGGAGATGATCGTCTGCCCAAAGCTGCCTCAGAAGAGGCTCCAGACGTGTCGGACATGATGGTTTTTTCTCTGGATTCTCCAGGGGGTGTGTGCATGACCTCTCTCACTCTGATTTCCCTGGGAATGCTGAATGTCCACATATCCATACCGAAACACATCGTGGTGGTGGACAGCAACCTGGTGGACAACGACACTGTGAAGAGGTGAGAAGAAATCATGTTCCATATAAACCAAATGCCTCTAGCTGTTTGACATGGTTCTAACACTTATTACATTCAAGGAGATATTTACGCTTTGCAGCCCTTTTAAAACGTACAGACAGTAGTTAAATTACCTCTTAAGTCACCGCTTCTTCAAAGCGTCCGTATTTGGTTTTACCACAAGAGGGCGTAGTTTCGCGCAAAGCATTTGTGAACGTGGAGACAAATACTCAGTAAAATGACAACTAGTTTAATTTATTTTAAAGTCTAAAGTTTTCTTATTTTTCAGTATGGCAGCACTGGATGATGACGAAGATGATGATGATGATGATGAAAATGAAGAGGGTGAAAGAAAACAAATGGTGGTGAAGGCACACCAAGCATCACACACCAAGTACCTGATGATACGTGGATACTGTAACCCTGGCATCGGTAGAGTGGCTTTTATTTAATAATACAACTGTGTAAAAAGTTGTTTTAAATCATGGATTTATTATTTATTAGGTGTATCTTATTATTCTCAGTGAAACGACGTGACCTCCACACCGTGGACAGCATCGTGGTCGAGTCTTGCATCATAAGGCTGCAACTGCGCAACACGCCTGCTCATCATCTGTTACCAAGAGAGGGTAAATATTAATCGGGTCATACTCCGATGCGGTGAATGCTGCAGAAACTCGTAGACTTTCTCCCCTTTTGTCCCCCCAGATGCTCTGCTGGATTTGAACAAATGCGGTCCTGACATGCTGCCGCCTAGCCTCACCTTCACTTACCCCTCCCCTCCGTCCAGCGCCTTGGAATGCGAGAGTCGCTTGATTCAAAGAGGATACACGCCGCAGGATGTAGAAGCATGTGCTCGGCTCCAGAGGAACTTGGACGCAGCTGGTGAGGCTGGCTTGGACCTGCGCGACCTCTGCAAGACCCACGCCCCGCTAGAGGACCCGCGGTCTGGGCGCACCAGAAACCTGCTGCAGTATATGAAGGTGTCACGTTTACTGCCTGCTAGAAATGGATCATTTCAGCATGAATTCAGTGCAGTGCCATAGCAGCACAACTTTAAACTAGTTAGTTGTTGATGTTTGGGGATTAATCAATCAATACCTCGTTTGTACTCCGTGTGTTTTGTAATTCCTGATCCAGGATTTGCGAGAAGAAGGACAGGTGGTTCAAGTCGGGTGTCTGGCCATGCGTTGGGTGCTCACGCAGCACGCCGACCCGTGGTTACTCACTTTACAAACCAAATGGGCCACTGCCCTTCCCACCCGTGACGAACCGAAGACCCAGTCCAACGTGCGCAAGAGGGGCAGACGAGACGCCGTGCGGGAGACGGAATGTCCCGCAAAAAGATCAACGGTGGACGCAGGAGAGGCTGAGCATGCAACGGAGCCGCCTGGGGAAGCCGCCGAAAAGAGGACGCATGAGGAAGAGCTGGGGGATGAAGAGGGCAAAGATGGAGGCAAACTGATGAACGTGGAGGCAGGACAGCAGGTGCAGCCTGAAGACATTGCAGGTGAAAAGAAGATGGAAGCTGAGGAAGAACAAGAAAAGAGTGAGCCTGCAGTCAGAGATGAAGAGGAACACTTGCTGACAGCAGCGTCGTCTGACGTCGATGATGAGTGAGCACACTGAGTCATCGTTTTCCAACTGTAATTTACTGTTGATCAACTCTTCACGCCTTCTCTTTCCTCCATCAACAGGAAGATCTGGAGCTTCGTCAGCCGTCCGTGGCGGATGGTGGACAGCAACTTGAACCGACCAGTGTGCAAGGGCATGCTGGAGGGCGTCCTCTGCCACATCATGTCCCGCCCCGGAATCACACACCACACGTTGGTGGAACATTACAAAACTGCGCTGCAGCCGATGGCACTGCTGGACCTGGTGGAGGTAAGTGCAGGCTCTCCCTCGGGCGAAGTCGAAGCCAGATTATTAGTTCGGCTCGTTTGAATGCCCTCGTCTCCCCCGCAGGCTCTCATAGACATGGACTGCGTGGTGAAGAAAACTCTGGTCAAATCAGCCAAACCTTCCCTGTTCTCCTGCCCCGCCAGCTCCGCTGAGGCGAGGCCGGGTATGGAGGAATTGGACGCCGTCTACTACGAACCCACGCTCACCTGCAGCCTGCGACTCGCCCAGGTGTTACCATACGAACGCCACTGGAACTACTGCCTCGGTTAAACTTTAGAGACCAGCTCAGCACTGTCAGACTGTTGTGGCAAACCCTTTTTGATTTATTTATTATTTTTCTTAAATGTATTTTTGTATGTACATATTCAAGACTGCAGATTAAAGTGCAACATAATAAATTCTCGTCCTGTTGTGTCGTGAGTGTAATGATTGTTGGTTTTATTAAGAGAACAATGTTTTTGCCATTGAACCCTCCCGGGATTTTGGCCCTTGTTCCGGATCTTGATTGTGAAGCTTGACAAATGGATGTGGGGGTGTTGAATGGGGTGTGTGGCCTTCGCAGATGACATGGTTCCCTGGGCTCCGCCACCATATACATCTAACACAGAGATACTTAAAACTTGAGGAAATTCAAGCTGGAGGGGACACGGGGTCAACTTCCTCTTTGTGAACGTCATCATACAGAAACTTCGGTTTTACTTCTGTTATTTGGCAGGTTTGGAAAGTCTGTGTCAGACTGTTTCCTCATCAGTTTTTCCAGACTGAATTAAAACAGCTCTGAAAGTTGTTCGCAATAAATGAATGGTTAATGGGCCTAATACAGTATCTTGGATCTCCTCACAGCAATAAAAAGGCGTATCACCGGAAGCGGAACATGAAAAAGGGGACGACGCTTTTTAAAATCTGTTGGCATGAGAGGCACGGATGGAAAAATCAAACCACAGCCGATATATTTTTAAAAAAAAAGCTTTCAGGAAACAGATAAAGGAAGACAGCTTCCGGACTCCTTTCAAAGGGCAACCGCTTAGCTCACTATAAAAGGAACACAAACCCGAGTGTGGGCTATTTTCTATAGATTGCGAATTTTCCATTGTACGTGCGCCGATTTAGCGTCACTCCAGGTTAAATACAAGTCAACCCAGTCGTGATAGCACCGGTATTTCCAAAAGAAAAATCTGTCTTGCCCCTTCCGTTACTTTCAGTTTCTCACGTCCTGCCCCCATCTGAGAACATTTACACCCTCTATTCTGCTTTCGGACTTCAATTTTCGACCTTAAGTCGCTCGCTGAGCCTTTTACATTGGAAGTCATGTTTTTGTCCACTTTGCTGCTCGTTGCTTCGATGGACTTTTTGATCCACTTCTCGGGTAAGATCTACGACCTTTAAAAATGTCAGGTTCAGTCATTCGTCTTACTGTCGCACGTGTTCAGATAGAGTCTCCTTGGCCTACGCATTCTATTTATTGTTTCTTTGTTTGAATCGTTGGTTTTAGAAAACTTTCCGATATTTTATATTTGAGTTGAGAACGGAGACCACGCGAATCGCGGTGCGTTCAAGGCTCTTTCGATTTTCATTTTAAACACGGGCAAAAATAGACCAATGAAGAGAAGCTTCCTTTCAGCATATTTGCTGTGGAAGAGTTGTAGAGTTTAATTTTACATTAATGTACCTGCATGACCTCTGCCTATTCTCTCTTCTACCTGTCCTCCACTTCTCCCGTCTCTCTACCCAGTCGCCATCAGCAGGAGGGTCCCATGATCCTGGTCCTGCTCAAGGGTTCTTCCTGTTAAAGGGGAGGTTTTCCATGCCACTGTTGCTAGTTGGGGGTTAGGCCCTGGGAGACAATTTTGATTGTAACAGAGGCTATATAAATAAAGATCGAGTGATTTGTTGATAGGACAGAGGCTCACCGATACAAAAATCATGAAAACTTAAAACTGTTTTCTGATGTTTTCCTGACGGGTACAGAACAGTGTGTGGATTCCCCTGTGTTCACGCCACCCTCGCTGGTAGTGAAGTTCGGCGATTCAGCCACGGCCAACTGCTCCGTGTGTGAGAAGGATTGCCTTGGCACCGTCTTTGGTTTGGAACATGCCATCGGCACCAAAAAAATAAATGGAACCAGTATCGTTTGGAAGGTCAACAGCCTGACTGAATGGGTCACGTCACTTTTATGTTACTATAACCATAAGGATGGCCGTCAATGTTCTAAGACTTTAGGCATAACTCTCTACAGTAAGTCACCTTTCTGCAGAACAAATACTGCCCCCGGCACATCTTCCAGCATTTGCAGTCAGCATGGTCGTGTTATTTCCGCAGAGCCTCCAGATAGAGTGTTGGTCCGCTTTGGCCATGGCAGTGAGCTGTTGTTGGAGGGTGAAAGTTATCTTCTGGAGTGTCTCGTCGAGAACATTGCTCCCCTCAAACACCTGATCGTGACCTTCTACAAAGGACCGGAGGCACTGGCTCAGATGTACTTTAACAGCAGCCTAGAGCCGAAACCAGTGACTATAACCTCCATCCTCAACATCACCGCCAGCAAAGAAGATGATGGAGCCCAATACTGGTGCGACGCCCGGCTGAATCTTGATGTGCAAGAGGTTCCTCTAACGGTGTCTTCACAAAAACTCTACGCTACCGTATACTGTGAGTATTGCTGTTTTGGCTACTTTCCACCATTTCTATTTACAGTATTGATCACTAGACGTGTTATTTCCCCACCTCCTGATCCAGATGAGCCCCGGCTCTTATCGCCATTGGATCCAGTTGTGTTTACCGTCACAGAGGGAGAACAATTGGAGCTGAACTGCTCGGCTGTGGGAAAGCCCACTCCTTCATACGTGTGGACGCATCCAGCCAGTGCAAATATCTTCTCTAACACCAGTGTTTACAGCATAAAATCTGTGACCTTTGGGAATGAGGGGCAGTACAACTGCACTGCCAGCAACATCATGGGGACGGTCACCGTCAGCTTTAGCGTGCACGTCAAAGGTGAGCTCTACCGAGTCTGCCATCTAGTGTTGAGTAGACGTTTGCTAATGAGGAGCAAACGCAGAAGCTGATTTGTCTAAAGTGATTTCTTCTTCTTTTTCCCACCCTGACCCTGTATAGGAAACTACATCGGATATATCATAGGCGCGCTGATAGCAGCCATTGTTCTCCTCATCATTTTTGGCCTGGTCATCTACAACATCTACTACAAACACAATCGAACAGGGAGTTTCAGCCTAGTGAAGTTTAACCATCTTCGCACAGGACACCCTCCTGTGCCCAAGTCTGCATAGCCTGCAAACACGCGCACACCTCACGTGCCTTCTTCTACGTGATGGTACAAATGCTAGAAAAGGACAATTCACTGAAAATTTTACCAACTATCCAATAATCTCTCAATACTGAAGAGAAATGGGAGAAGAAGGATGGATGGATGGATTACTGTATCTAGTGTCACTGCTGTCTTGTAACAACATGTATGTTTATATAAATGCTTTTGTGTAGTGGCTGAAAGGTTAAGCCTGAATTACATCGGCTGGTTAATTGTCATCATGTGTATTTGTTGGTCTGTTTTACAATTTTGTATTCCAGCGAAGAGAGTTGGATCGCAATACCTCCCGTATGTAACTGCTAATCCGCGTGTTCTTTGAATGAAGACTTCGAGAAGAAAAGTACCAATTTCAAAATTTATTTAACAATAGAACCAATTCGAGATACAAATATTACAGAGCTCCGGGCCAGTTCATAACCCTAGCAACAACAGAGTCAATTGTCAGGGCATGAAGTCTGACAACCTAACTATCCCTTGGCCCAGTCTTTTATAGTAACACACATGTAAATTCACAATGTTCATGCAATCCAATCCAGATCCCCTGCTGGGATGACCTCGTCCTCTTCTTCCCGTCCCATTTGGTGTTGGTACAGTCCTTCTTTTCCATTATTTTCCCAGGTGGCCAGATCAAAGTTCCCATTCTTCATGCAAATAAGATCATCAACCCCAGCCTGATGTCCCATTTACAATGATGGTTTAACACCCCCTGCCTGACTGGTCCTGAGATTACAGTGGAACAAACAACAATCCTGTGAATGAAAAGTCTCTGTTCTTTATTACATTTGCTAATGAGTCTACCTTGCCTAACTTCTAAGAGAAGACAGGAACATATGGTGAAACACATAACAACAAGATAAAGACAATTCTCATCAAGAGTTAGGTCACAGAGTGATGAAACACAAGCATTTACCAAAGTATACTTTATGCTGTGAATGAGAAGAAGGACAGGTGGTTCAAGTTGGGTGTCTGGCCATGCGTTGGGTGCTCACGCAGCACGCCGACCCGTGGTTACTCACTTTACAAACCAAATGGGCCACTGCCCTTCCCACCCGTGACGAACCGAAGACCCAGTCCAACGTGCGCAAGAGGAGCAGACGAGACGCCGTGCGGGAGACGGAATGTCCCGCAAAAAGATCAACGGTCGACGCAGGAGAGGCTGAGCATGCAACGAAGCCGCCTGGGGAAGCCGCCGAAAAGAGGACGCATGAGGAAGAGCTGGGGGATGAAGAAGGCAAAGATGGAGGCAAACTGATGAATGTGGAGGCAGGACAGCAGGTGCAGCCTGAAGACATTGCAGGATGTACCTGGCGCCGCGCGAGTGGCAGCCTGTAACAACAGCTCCCGCTCACCCTCGAGCTTTTCTTTACTTTTTTCTTCTTTCTCCGCACCTACTACCTTTGTTTTTGGTGCGTTCGGTTTGTTTCATTTACCCTCATCATGTATGTAAGACTCATGGAGTTTGCACTGGTGGCTCTACTCATTTTTTCACTTTTCGCTTGGCCCAGTCTTTTATAGTAACACACATGTAAATTCACAATGTTCATGGAATCCAATCCAGATCCCCTGCTGGGATGACCTCGTCCTCTTCTTCCCGTCCCATTTGGCGGCGCTGACCCGGCATCAGCGGGAGTACCGGGAGAGCAGCCTGCTGCTGTTTACGGAGACCTGGCTAACCGCGCTAACTCCGGACACGGCCGCACAACTTTAAGGATTTACTCTTTTACGGGCAGACAGAAGCAGGGAGAGTGGTAAGAGGAAGGGAGGAGGACTGGCAGTGTTTGTGAATGATAGATGGTGTAACTCTGGGCACATCACTATCAAGGAGCAGCACTGCTGTAAGGACATCGAACTGTTAGCCGTTAGCATGAGGCCTCACTACCTGCCGAGGGAGTTCACACGTGCCCTCGCGGTGGTTGTGTACATCCCCCCCTCTGCTAACGCTGATGCAGGCTGCAGACACAGCACCCTGACGCCCTCCTCCTCATCTCTGGAGACTTCAATCATGCCTCTCCATCATCTTCTCTGCCCAAATTCACCCAGTACGTCACATGCCACACCAGGGACAATAAAACACTGGACCTCTTCTATGCCAACACCAAGGAGGCATACCACTCTCTCCCACTCCCTCCCCTGGGCCGTGCCGACCACAACCTTGTACACCTCCAGCCTGTGTACAAACCTCTTGTGCAGAGGCAGCCTGCTGTCACCCGCACAGTGAAGAAATGGTCCGAAGAAGCCGAGGAGGCCCTGAAAGACTGTTTCAACACGACCCTGTGGGATGTATTCAGCGACGCCCATGGGGAGGACATTGACAACCTCACCAACTGCATCACTGACTATATTAACTTTTGTGTGGAGAACACCGTACCCACCAGGACTGTACGGAGCTTCTCCAACAGCAAGCCCTGGATCACCCCACACATAAAGGCCCTCCTGAAGGAGAAGAAGAGGGCTTTTGTGTCTGGAGACAAGGAGGAGCTGAAGTCTGTGCAGAGGGAACTGAGGAGGAAGATCAGACAGGAGGACAACTACAGGAGGAAGATGGAAAACCAGCTGCAACAGAACAACATCTGTGGCGTATGGAAGGGACTGAAGACCATCTCGGGCTTCAAGGAGCAGAAGTCCCAACCTGTGGGTGACCGGGGATGGGCTAACGACCTGAACTTGTTTTTCAATAGATTTGATCAGGTACCCACCCCTCCCCCAGCCCAGTCTCCTCTGCTGCTACCCCCGCCACTGTCTGTGCCTGCAACCCATTGTTCCTCCTGTCCCCCCTCCCCCTCTCTCATGACCTTCAGCTCACACATACCTGACACTTCACACTCTGGCCTATACCCATCCCCCCCACCAACACCTCCCTGCTCCAGCCTTTCCCTCACACCACACCAGGTGAGGAAGGCCCTGAAGAAGAACAGGGCCAGGAAAGCAACGGGGCCGGATGGCATCAGCTCCAGGCTCCTGAAGTCCTGCGCAGACCAGCTGTGTGGGATCTTCAGTCACATGTTCAACCTGAGCCTGAAGCTGCAGAGAGTGCCACAGCTGTGGAAGACGTCCTGTATCGTCCCAGTGCCGAAGACACCGCACCCCAAGGAGCTCAACAGCTACAGGCCGGTAGCTCTGACGTCTCATCTGATGAAGACGCTGGAGAGACTCGTCCTCGATCACCTGCGCCCACTGGTGAGCTCCTTCATGGACCTGTTGCAGTTCGCCTACCAGCCGAGCATCAGGGTGGACGATGCCGTCATCTACCTCCTCCACACCTCCCACAGTGGAAGCACTGTGAGGATCATGTTTTTTGATTTCTCCAGTGCATTCAACACCATCCAGCCCAGGCTGCTGGGGGACAAGCTGCAGGTAGCTGGGATGGACCATCACCTCACAACATGGATTCTGGACTACCTCACACAAAGACCACAGTTTGTGAGGGTGAAGGGCTCCGAGTCAGATCGTCTTCTCTGCAGCACTGGTGTCCCGCAGGGAACAGTTCTGGCTCCTTTCCTGTTCACCCTCTACACCGCGGACTTCTCATACAGCACATCTTCATGTCACCTCCAGAAGTTCTCTGATGACTCTGCTGCTGTTGGCCTCATCACTGATGGGGACGATACGGAGTACAGGGAACTTCCTGACGGATCGGAGGCAGTATGTGCGGCTGGGGAAGACTGTCTCGGACTCCGTCACCATCAGCACTGGATCACCCCAGGGCTGTGTACTTTCCCCCCTCCTCTTCTCCCTGTATACAAACTGCTGCACCTCAAGCCACCAGTCTGTCAAACTGATCAAGTTTGCGGATGACACCACCCTCATCGGGCTCATCTCCAATGGCAATGAGACTGCCTACAGGAGGGAGGTGGCTCGTCTGGTGTCCTGGTGCGGACACAACAACCTGCAGCTGAACGCTCAGAAGACAGTGGAGATGATTGTGGACTTCAGGAAAGTCACAGCCCCTTTGTCCCCCCTTGCCCTCATGGACTCCCCCATCACCATCGCGGACTCCTTCCGCTTCCTGGGCACCACCATCACCCGGGACCTTAAGTGGGAGGCAACCATCAGCTCCCTCATCAAGAAGGCCCAGCAAAGGATGTTCTTCCTACGGAAGCTGAGGAAACTCAAACTGCCTCCCAGGATGTTGGCGCAGTTTTATACGGCCATCATCGAGTCCATCCTCACCTCCTCCATCACCGTGTGGTACGCTGGTGCCACCGCCAGGGACAGACTGAGGCTGCAGCACGTCCATTCGGACCAAAACCTCCCGCTACATGAACAGCTTCTTCCCCTCTGCCATCAGGCTGCTGAACACAAAGTGACTTATCACTTAAGCACCATGTACAGCAGCCAGTCGGACCCATGAACATCACATTACTCCTGCATTGACCTGCACTATTTCTTACCATTTATGTATATACTGTATATATGTCTTATTTTATTTTATTTATCTTATTCTAGTGTTTTGTTCTTTATGTTGAATGTCGCAGCGTCACACCAAGACAAATTCCTAGCTTGTGTAATACTGTGTATTACATGAACAATGGCAATAAACCTGATTCAATTCAATTCAACTTATTCAGGGCTTTGTGGACTGGAGCCTGCAGAACAACCTCCAGATCAATGCTGGCAAAACCAAGGAGCTGGTGGTGGATTTCCGCAGGCGTAACAACCTCCCGCCTGCACCGGTGAACATCCTGGGAACGGACGTTGACGTGGTGGAGTCGTACAAATACCTGGGTGTTCACCTAAACAATAACCTGGACTGGACACACAACACAGACGCCCTTGTCAAGAAGGGCAATAGCAGACTGTTCCTGCTCAGGAGGCTGAGGTCTTTTGGAGTGCAGGGACCCCTCCTGGGGACTTTCTATGACTCTGTGGTGGGATCAGCCATCTTCTACGGGATTGTCTGCTGGTCCAGCAGCATCACGGACAGGGACAGGAAGAGGATGGACAGACTGGTGAGGAGGGCCAGCTCTGTCCTGGGATGTCCCCTGGACTCGGTGGAGGTGGTGGGAAACGGGAGGATGATGGCTAAGCTGTCATCCATGTTGAACAACACCCCCTACAGGACACCCTGACTGCACTGGGCAGCTCCTTCAGTGAGCGGCTGCTCCACCCTCGCTGTGTGAAGGAGAGGTATCGCAGATCTTTCCTGCCAGCTGCTGTCAGACTGCACAATAAACATAACGCCCGCTAACACAATCTGAATATTATATATTCTGATATGTATATTGTATTCAGCCTCTGTACTATGTACAGGTATACAGAGGCCGAGTATCCATTTATCTGGATTATTGTAAATATACATCCTCTTTGTATATTCCAAATCCTATTCTATTCGATTGTATCTTATCTTTCACTGCGTGCTCTTGCTGTTGTTGCACTGTAAATTTCCCCGTGCGGGACAATAAAGGATCTGAATCTGAATCTGAAAAGAAGATGGAAGCTGAGGAAGAACAAGAAAAGAGTGAGCCTGCAGTCGGAGATGAAGAGGAACACTTGCCGACAGCAGCGTCGTCTGACGTCGATGATGAGTGAGCAGACTGAGTCATCGTTTTCCAACTGTAATTTACTGTTGATCAACTCTTCACGCCTTCTCTTTCCTCCATCAACAGGAAGATCTGGAGCTTCGTCAGCCGTCCGTGGCGGATGGTGGACAGCAACTTGAGCCGACCAGTGTGCAAGGGCATGCTGGAGGGCGTCCTCTGCCACATCATGTCCCGCCCCGGAATCACACACCACACGTTGGTGGAACATTACAAAACTGCGCTGCAGCCGATGGCACTGCTGGACCTGGTGGAGGTAAGTGCAGGCTCTCCCTCGGGCGAAGTCGAAGCCAGATTATTAGTTCGGCTCGTTTGAATGCCCTCGTCTCCCCCGCAGGCTCTCATAGACATGGACTGCGTGGTGAAGAAAACTCTGGTCAAATCAGCCAAACCTTCCCTGTTCTCCTGCCCCGCCAGCTCCGCTGAGGCGAGGCCGGGTATGGAGGAATTGGACGCCGTCTACTACGAACCCACGCTCACCTGCAGCCTGCGACTCGCCCAGGTGTTACCATACATTACCTCGGTTAAACTTTAGAGACCAGCTCAGCACTGTCAGACTGTTGTGGCAAACCCTTTTTGCTTTATTTATTATTTTTCTTAAAATAAATGTATTTTTGTATGTACATATTCAAGACTGCAGATTAAAGTGCAACATAATAAATTCTCGTCCTGTTGTGTCGTGAGTGTAATGATTGTTGGTTTTATTAAGAGAACAATGGGCCAGATTCACGAAGCGTTCTTACGAACAAATTTGTTCTTAAGTCCCACTTACGAAGAGTTGACGAAGATTGTGGCATTCACCAATTTCTTCTTATCCTGGATTTATTCGTAGGTAAGAACAAATCCTACGAACACTCAGGAGTACTCTTGCGCACATTTCAGTGCCGACATGTTGGCATGGTTGTGTTTTCTTCTCTTGTGCAGTTCAATAAAATTCAATATTGCAATGATAATTCTGTCATATTTATTTATTTATTTGTTTATTTCCTATTTTTGGTGATTTACGGAGAATTTTAAAATTACGTAAATGTGCCAATGACTTAACATTAATCAACCAAATTGGAAACCATGCCAAAACTGTCTTTTTATTTGATTTTATCTTGATTTATTTTATTAGGGGATCGAGGATATGCCCTGATTGTTGACACCACTGACCAACCCTCAGACTCCACAGGAGTTTTATTCAATCAGATGCATGCGCGCAGTCGCTCCACCATTGAACGCACCATCGGCATGTTAAAGGGGCGCTGGATGTGTTTGGACACAGAGCCACAACCTCGTGAGGATGTGCGTCCTGACGCAATGCTGGGGCCAGACTGCAGGCACGCGGTTCACGTTCGAGCGCGATTAATTGCCCGTTTGTGAATAAAATGCATTATTGTCACAATCCGAGCACAGCTTTTACACGTTTATTTTTTTTTTACATTCTTCTTTTTTTTACATTCTCGTTGATTTCTTTAAGCGTGTTGGCTATAGTCATCCGGGTTGAGGCAATTTTATCAAGCGTGTTAGCCATCCTTTCTTGATTGTTCAACACGGCGTCAGAAATCAGGCGTGGAGAGGCAAGCTTTGGGCATTTGGCTGCTTTTGGCTCTGTCTACAGGGGCCTGCTGCAGTTCCTTTTATGGGCATTGGTGGGCGGTGATTTATGCTAATCATATGTTAATTAGACTCACCTGGCACGCGCTTTCAATTTACGAACAGATGGCATTCATCAATCTAAGAACACAGCTGCGAACAATTCTGGGGCTTACGAACGCGTTGATGAATCCGACGTAGGGTTTTCTTAAAAAACTTCTTAAGGACAACTTAAGAAAGAATCTAAGAAGATTCGTAAGAACATATTGGTGAATCGGGCCCAATGTTTTTGCCGTTGAACTCTCCCGGGATTTTGGCCCTTGTTCCGGATCTTGATTGTGAAGCTTGACAAATGGATGTGGGGGTGTTTAATGGGGGTGTTTTAAGGTGGTGAGGGACAGGATGGTGTTGAAACTGCGGACAATCATGGACAGTCCCTCCCACCCCCTCCATAACACAGTGGACAAACTGAGGAGCAGCTTCAGCAACAGACTCCTGCAGCCTCGCTGCTCTAAGGAACGGTACAGGAAGTCATTCCTGCCGTCCGCTATCAGACTCTATAACTCATCCAAACCCAGCCAATAACAATAACTGTGTAATGTTCATGTTGTAATTTTATTTCTAATTTATTCTATATTTATGTATATATGCTTATAATGCTTATAATATGTATATATTATATTATGTATATATTTTTTATATATATATATATATGTGCTTATAATATATGCTTATAATATATATATATATGCTTATAATATATGCTGTATATATGCTTATAACATTCTAATCTTATCTGTATTTATTTTTTCTGTCTCTTTACTCTGCATACACTGCTACTATAATTCAATTTCCCCACGGGGATGAATAAAGTTCATCTTAATCTTAATCTTAATGGGGGTGTGGCCTTCGCAGATGACGTGGTTCCCTGGGCTCCGCCACCATATACATCTAACACAGAGATACTTAAAACTTGAGGAAATTCAAAATTTTCGACCTTAAGTCGCTCGCTGAGCCTTTTACATTGGAAGTCATGTTTTTGTCCACTTTGCTGCTCGTTGCTTTGATGGACTTTTTGATCCACTTCTCGGGTAAGATCTACGACCTTTAATAATGTCAGGTTCAGTCATTCGTGTTACTGTCGCACGTGTTCAGATAGTCTCCTTGGCCTACGCATTCTGTTGGTTTTAGAAAACTTTCCGATATTTTATATTTGAGTTGAGAACGGAGACCACACGAATCGCGGTGCGTTCAAGGACAACAACATTATGTTATCTGACTAAGAAGTTAAAGTATGACTAATACGCTTTCGATTTTCATTTTGAACACGGGCAAAAATAGACCAATGAAGAGAAGCTTCCTTTCAGCATATTTGCTGTGGAAGAGTTGTAGAGTTTGTTATAATTAATGTACCTGCAATTTTGATTGTAACAGAGGCTATATAAATAAAGATCGAGTGATTTGTTGATAGGACAGAGGCTCACCGATACAAAAATCATGAAAACTTAAATGATCATATTAGAAATATTATAAGAAACGTAAAGAACACAAATACACACAGGTACACACTTGATAACTTGGGGTGAAGTTCAGATAAGCAGCTTACAGTCTGTTTTCTGATGTTTTCCTGACGGGTACAGAACAGTGTGTGGATTCCCCTGTGTTCACGCCACCCTCGCTGGTAGTGAAGTTTGGTGATTCAGCCACGGCCAACTGCTTCGTGTGTGAGGATTGCCTTGGCACCGACTTTGGTTTGGAACATGCCATCGGCAACTCAGAAAAAAATGGAACCAGTATCGTTTGGAAGGTCAACAGCCTGACTGAATGGGTCACGTCACTTTTATGTTACTATATCCATAAGGATGGCCGTGAATGTTCTAAGACTTTAGGCATAACTCTCTACAGTAAGTCACCTTTCTGCGGAACAAATACTGCCACCGGCACATCTTCCAGCATTTGCAGTCAGCATGGTCGTTTTATTTCCGCAGAGCCTCCAGATAGAGTGTTGGTCAGCTTTGGCCATGGCAGTGAGCTGTTGTTGGAGGGGGAAAGTTATCTTCTGGAGTGTCTCGTCGAGAACATTGCTCCCCTCAAACACCTGATCGTGACCTTCTACAAAGGACCGGAGGCACTGGCTCAGATGTACTTTAACAGCAGCCGAGAGCCGAAACCAGTGACTAAAACCTCCATCCTCAACATCACCGCCAGCAAAGAAGATGATGGAGCCCAATACTGGTGCGACGCCCGGCTGAATCTTGATGTGCAACAGGTTCCTCTAACGGTGTCTTCACAAAAACTCTACGCTACCGTATACTGTGAGTATTGCTGTTTTGGCTACTTTCCACCATTTCTATTTACAGTATTGATCACTAGACGTGTTATTTCCCCACCTCCTGATCCAGATGAGCCCCGGCTCTTATCGCCATTGGATCCAGTTGTGATTACCGTCACAGAGGGAGAACAATTGGAGCTGAACTGTTTGGCTGTGGGAAAGCCCACTCCTTCATACGTGTGGACGCACCCAACCAGTGCAAATATCTTCTCTAGCACCAGTGTTTACAGCATAAAATCTGTGACCTTTGGGAATGAGGGGCAGTACAACTGCACTGCCAGCAACATCATGGGGACGGTCACCGTCAACTTTAGCGTGCACGTCAAAGGTGAGCTCTACCGAGTCTGCCATCTAGTGTTGAGTAGACGTTTGCTAATGAGGAGCAAACGCAGAAGCTGATTTGTCTAAAGTGATTTCTTCTTCTTTTTCCCACCCTGACCCTGTATAGGAAACTACATCGGATATATCATAGGCGTGCTGATAGCAGCCATTGTTCTCCTCATCATTTTTGGCCTGGTCATCTACAACATCTACTACAAACACAATCAAACAGGGAGTTTCAGCCTAGTGAAGTTTAACCATCTTCGCACAGGACACCCTCCTGTGCCCAAGTCTGCACAGCCTGCAAACACGCGCACACCTCACGTGCCTTCTTCTACGTGATGGTACAAATGCTAGAAAAGGACAATTCACTGAAAATTTTACCAACTATCCAATAATCTCTCAATACTGAAGAGAAATGGGAGAAGAAGGATTGTTATCATGTGTATTTGTTGGTCTGTTTTACAATTTTGTATTCCAGTGAAGAGTTAGGTCACAGAGCGATGAAACACAAGCATTTACCAAAGTATACTTTGTGCTGTGAATGAATTAAAACTATTTGTCAATACACTATGATGGAGCTATGTGTGTAATAGTTATGGGGCCAGTTTCCAACACAGAGTTTTAGGGATTAAGTGCAAATGAAAATGTAACCACGAAAACAGTATGGCGACCTCAGGTGAGATGTCTACATTACTGTCTGCATTCCACATTTATCATATTCATATTGCTGTGACATCACTCATGTTGAATGTTTTCTGTCTTTAGGCTCGGTGGAAGAACTTTAAACCGGCTTTAAACAAGAAAAATAATTCAATAATCCCAGACAGCAAGGCACTCAATTTATTAGTCTTGAGTTTTATTTGTGGTTTGCTGTCTGGAATTATTGAACACCAGCAACCTCAGGATGATGACCATTTTGATTGTTCAGATGAGGACCTGAGCGTAAATAGAAAATGTACCAAAGAAAGTAAACAGATTACTTCCTTTAGTAAAGACAGTACACTGACTGTGTCAATCTTTGACACATATCCTCCATAGGATGAAAATGACTTTATTTGTTGTTTTTTCCAGGGGAAATTAATCTGAACAGGGCAAAAGAGCCTGCAGTTCACAGTGAGCGTGGACTTCTGCTTTAACATCCCTGAGAGAAGATAGTATAGATAAGTGTTTTTCTCATTTTTGCCATATTTGAATGCATCTCGTCTAGCTGAAGTGTTCCAATGTGAAAAGCGGCTACACATCCTCTAGGGTCATTCCCTGCTTCGGCCACATCTGCTTGACCCCGAGCTTCCAGCAGTGCTGCTTCAGGTAGTTGTGGAGCACAGCTCTTGTTACCTTGCAGCACCTTCTTGGCTCCCATGCTAAGTGTATTACGTAAATACTGGAATCAATCTTTCACACAACACAATGCGGAGATACTGTATTTATCATTTGATTACGCAGAGAACTACAAATCGCGCTTGATGATGACGTGTTTACTTCCGGGTGCGTCTGATGACAGCTGGGGGATTTCTCTAAACGGCTTCATCCACTAAGGGGATTTTGAAAACTCTTAACTGTCTTGATTATTGGAACTGTGTTGTTTCAGCTCTTCTCAACAGAAGACGAGAAGATGAGCGGCGCAGCGGGCATCGATTACAGCGTCTGGGATCACATATACGTGTCGGACGATGAAGACGTGACCAGCCCGTTCGTCGACACGTCGAGTTTGTTCAGAATGAGACACCGGGTCAGCACTGAAACTTGTATCCGTGAAGTCTGGAGTCCTGTACCCGGTTAGTTTAACCTTCTAGAGGCGACCCTATAGAAGTTCCAATCCCAGAGTCGCTACAGGAAGGTAGCCTGTTGGTGTTAAACTTGTCGCCCTAAACCACCAGGAATCTCCTTCATTTGTTCTTAACAGATTATATGGATGATTTTTATGACAGTATTACGAAAAGTAAAGGAAAGGTGGATTCGAAATCAAAGAAAATGAGAGAAGCCATTTCAACTGTAAAAATGTACCAAAACAAGCAAACACTGGCCTTTGGGAATAAGAATATGGTAATAAAGGGAACCCCTTTTGTGATAAGATTTGTGTAGAACGCGTGAGCAGGTGTTTAACCAAATTAAACAAAAGGTTTCATCCATTATCCTGTAGCATGAACTGAAACATTTAATCGATTGGCTGCTTTGGTTTACCTCAGTTTGTGCGGCTCTGGTTCTGTGTAATGAGCTTAGTTGCTGATGTTTAGCTGTTACGTGACCAGTAAAGTGAAGGTCCCATCCTGACCTGTAGTGTCCTGGGCTTTCCTGCTATATTTTCATCAATATTTCATCATATATATAGACATGTAGATGAGTGTGCTAACGTACAGCTGTCTAAGTGGGTGTACTTTTGTCAAATGACATAATGTCAGCCTACTGCTAAGTGATCTTTCTTTGCTTTAACAGTTTTTCCTCTACATTGTCGTAGTTTTCTTCACCATATGCGGTGTCTGGCATTTAATTTTATGTTTAAACTATTGCGCTTGTCCTCGTTGACCCAAAATAACAGGCCCGGTTGGAGAGAATGGCTGAGTTTCAGCAGAGAGGAGACGACTTGGAGAACAACTTTGCAGAGTGCAAAAGGAGGCTGGAGGAGGCTGAGAGACACCTGAAGCAGCTGGAAGCAAGACGGAGTGATGGAAAGGAGGATGAGGAGCGAGATACTGAGCTGAAGAAGGTCCAGGCTGTGGTGGAGAAGCTGAAGGAAGATCAAAAGTCTTTTGGGAGATTGGTCAGAGAATACAGGCAAGAAGAGAAGACACTGCCCTGGAATGTTGATACGCTCAGCAAAGAAGGATTCAGCAAGGCAAGGCCGCGGTGGTGACCTGCATGTGAGGGTGGGGCAGGACTTCATACTGGTTATCTTTCATTCCAGAGTGTGCTCAACATCACGACTGTTGCAGATGAGGAAACCGAGGAGCAAAAGGTGGAGAAGCACAAGACCTTTGTGGAGAAACACACAAAAGAAATCAAACACTTTGGTAGGCTTTTACACTGTTGTGCCAGTTTATTCTAAAAATCACCAGTTAAATCAGACTGAAGACTGAAGATGCATCTCAGTTGCTAGTCTTTGAGTTACCAGAACTGGCTGATGTGCTTGTGCGTGCACCAGGTATGCTGCACCGCTGGGACGACAGTCAGAAGTATCTCTCAGACAACCCGCATCTGGTGTGTGAGGAGACGGCCAACTGTCTCGTTGTCGTTTGCATCGACTTTGAGATAGATGAGGTGAATGTCTAGGTGAACAAATCACGCGCCTTTCGTGATATACAGCTTTGAAAAAAGCACCATGCATTTGCAGAAACACGCGCTGATGGAGCAGGTTGCCCACCAGGCCATCGTCATGAAATTCATCCTGGATCTGGCTGAGACGCTGAAGGTGGACCCGAGAGGCTGCTTCAGACAGTTCTTCTCAAAGATCAAGGTCGGCGACAGCGTGATCCTCCCATTCTGATAAGCCTTTGGGTAGAGATCACAAGGTAACGCGGTTTTACTGTCCACCTCAGACTGCAGACCAGCCCTACCAGGACGCCTTCAACCGAGAGTTGGAGTCGCTGAAGGATCGGGTGCGTGGCTGTGCACGGATCCGAATGGAGAGCGCCATGAAAGAGCTAGAGGAAGAAGAGAGGCAGGAGAGACTGGGTCCAGGGGGTTTAGACCCTGTGGAGGTCTACCAATCTCTTCCAAAGGTGTGTGCACACGTGGGCTGGTTTTGGAGGTTTTAGAGAGAGCTTCAGTCCGCAGTTGCAGGTCTGTGACGACGTGAGGGGGTTGCGGCATGTTGTCAAGCGTTGTTTAGCAGCTTAATCAGGAAATTGTGGACTGTACAATCACAATCAAGTTACTGTACAAGCAGAGTCTGAGATCATCCACGTGAAAGAAACGGGAAAGGAAAGGAAGTGGTTTATATTTCCACCGTGTGGCGTGTGGGAGGCCACAGATGACTGTGACACTGTGGTGTTTATAGTCATGTCTGGTCACAATAGTGAGGATCAAGTCTAAGATATTGTGCAAAGACCTCAGTGTAACGAGGTAATGCAGCCTTCCACCGTGTCCTGTGATTAGAGACGGGCGTAGGAGCATCTCCTCTCTTCAAACATTAAATCAATAAACATTTTGTTATCATCAGTACTCCTCCTGTTCACGTGGGTTCAGCTTGGCTGCTTTAGTTGACCACTTATGTAAATTGTTTCACAGGAAATGCAGAAAAGCTTTGACGATAAGAACATTGAGATGCTGCAGGAGGTCATGAACAGACTGTCTCCTGAGGTGAGCTTGTATAGCTGTTGACAATGATCCTGGCACAAAGTGACATCTATTTATGTGTTCACAGGAAGCAAAGTACCACCTGAGGAGGTGCATCGACTCCGGACTATGGGTGCCTGAATCAGATGAAGAAACAAATGGAGAAGAAGATTATTAATGTGGGGAAGACCTTAACTAATATCAAAATAAGCATATGAATTTTTGTTAGTTTTACTTCAATTCTTGCAACAAATTAAATCATGTGTGACCTTTAAGTGTGTCTGTATCAGTTCGGCCAGTAGCAAACAACAAAAATGTTTCATTAAACCAACTGATCTTCCTCGTTTGGCTCGATTCGACAGCGAAACCCAGTGGTTGGAAATCTGAACTACACCGGCGAAACCTGCATCGGTCATCTGGTGAATCATTCTCAACTAGTCTCTCAATAATTAACATAAACCTTTTTATATTTGAACTTTCAGGCATTTTGAATATGGGGTGACAGGTATTAGAGGTACAAAAATAGGAACCGAGCTGACAGAATGTGCTCAATATAACCACAACACCACGGTTACCTACTATACATTTGACCTGAAATGCACGTATTCGAATTTTTCCATAAAAAAACCCCCCAAATAAACACAACCTTTCTTAAGAGTTGCTGGGACAGATCCAGAAATTATCTTTTTTTTTTTTTTTTAAGTTGACACATTTAAACTGTGACGGTCAATTTCAGACCCTTTGGGATTCCCGCTGATCCCTGACATGAATCATTAAGGTAAAATGTGGGTATATTAACGATTTCTGTTAAAAAAAAAAAAAGAAAAAAAAATCATTTCCAATTCATCTCAATGTGCTGAAATTTGACTCGCACATAATTAATCGGTCAGACTCTCATAATCAATCGGTGGGTTTGATTTAGTGGCCTGTTGAGGGTTTTTGAGGCGAAGCTCTTTTATTCAGTCAATTTTGTAAACAGGAAACAATCAGCGCGGCCCCAGGCAGGAATCAAACATTCCAACAGCTCTCCTCTTGATGTTGATGGAAATCCTGCGTCTAGTTTTTATAAATTATTTTTTAAACTGCTTATTCTAGTAGCAATAAAAAAGTCATTTTCCCCCGACACGTGTAGACATTTATCTTTCAAATGCAACATGAAGAGAATTTGGTTGGATGTAATAAATGTCCTTGAATGCCATGAAAAAGGGCAACAGAGGAAAGTGAGTAAAGGCTACCGTGAATCCATTGCCCCCTCTATTTATGAGTGTTGCAACAAAGCTGCTGCGTGTGTAGGTATGCACAAAAGAGAGAAACGACCCCTGACTTTGGAAGCAGGGAATCGGCGTGTGTCTGATGAGGGGTTGAGAGCTGGGATGCAGAGCTGGAGCCTATGCAGAGAGGAGGTGCGGAGGCTGCTGTAAGGGATTAATGGGCACGGCGTGTCTGCTCGGGAGGAGGGAGGGATAGGTGGGGAGATGGGTTTCTCCGTGGAGGATGTGGCGGTGCTGCTGGTGGGGGGTTGGCTGGGGGAGACCACTGTGGCGGGGGAGATGAGAGACCGGGAGGGAGAGAAGCTGCTGAAGCCGCGGATGTTCACGGAGATGCCAAGTGTGGTCGTTTCTTCCCCTCCTTTTCCTCAGGCTGCGGCGACACGCTGATCGTCTGCAGAGAGACAGAAGGAGAAAGGAAAGGAGCCGAGCGGAGGCAGGACCAGGCCCAGCCCATCTTCCCCCTGATCTTGAAGCGATCAAGGTGAGTGTTTTTATTCCTACCCGCAGCGGGCTGACAATGAGCGTCTGCGTAAGTGTCTGTCACTCACCTCCTGCTGGGAAGCATGATGGCAGGGCTGTCCCCATGCATGCTTTGCCCCACACTGTCTGTGCTTGCGCGCGCGTGTTTTTACGCATTTGGATGTTTTGTAACATAAGAGCAGGCTGGTGTTTGAGCTGCATGTTGATGCCTTGCTGCTGGGATTTTATACATGTGCGAGGCAGTGGCCATGATGTGCACGTGCCGAAACGCTCATACGTGTGGGTGCGTGTATATATGTCACTGTGTCACTGTGCATTTGTTTACCCCCCCCCCCCCTCGCCCCCCAGATGCTTTTGGACTCCCGTGCCTATGCAGAGTGTGTGCGTTCTGATGACTGGTGTGTTTATCGGTCCGGTCCCAAACACACTGATATGCAGAATCTGTCCTGTCCGATGGAATTAGGTCATCTCGGACCGCTCTGAGTAATTATATAACGCCGGAGAGCTTCGCTGCAGCTGGATCCACGCTGAAGGTTCTGCTCCTCCAATCCCGAATTATGTAGTTTGAGCAGAAGGAGGGACTATGTGTGTTTTCTTCGGCATGCATGAGGTTTTGCACTTTATAAACAGCAAATATCTCCCAGAATGGTCGTATTAGAGACACAGGTCACCTTTTCTGAGACTTATTGAATAAACGCAACGTTCTGGAACAGGGCGGAGGACATGGTTTTGTCCGCTCTAACTGTTTGCTCTGTTCTTTCACAGGGCTCCGTAGAGACCCCCACTGGGATGGATTTGAACATGGATTCTGTCAAGTCAGACGTGGAATTTTGATGTCTGGATTTATTGCCTCTCCCTATGCAGAATCCAGACAGGAAGAAGCTGAGAAGACATTTCTGGATTCCTGATTAATGGAACAATTCATTCATGTGGGACCAGGTTTCCAAGTTGGAAATGTCATGCGAACAATACTCCAAGCTGGATAAATACTTAAGACAGCTTGGGAAGAGGTTTTTCTCAAAGCTGACAACATGAACACCGGCCGATCTATCCCACTGGCTCTTTCAGGCCAAACAGGACGACATGTAGCCGCGTTCCTTTCTTTCCCCGCAATTTGTCGTTTACAGGAAAATGGAGTAATCGTTTAAAGGATTTCTATCACATTTCAGTTTGAGAACAACCAGCGATCAACGCAAAGGTGATCCGCGTCAGGCTGGACCTGGAGCCGTGGAAGGTCGCGCGGACGCACCTTCGGCGCTCGCTCGGGTTGGACACACACCTTCAGCCACCTGAAGACTGAGCTGGAGCGAGCTGGTTGGCTGGCTGAGTCAGCTCCGATGGGGGCCGGTTGTGACCCGGTCTGACCCCGGTTTGACCTTGTGGTGACCTTTGACCTCTCCTGTCCTGGCTCTCCACCTGCTCTGCTGCCTGGGTTCGGGAGCGCTCCGCCCTGGGGCCCAGAACGAGCCGATCAGAATGAAGAAGAGCCGCAGCGTGTTGTCTGTGACCGGAGAAGAGGTGAGAATGGGAGCGTCGACAAACGGGGCTACGTGCCCGGTTTGAGAAGAGGTTTACGCCTCAAAGTAAGAAACCAGAGCTGACCTTCACTGTCTGTGTTTGAGTTATGATGTCATACAAAGCCCGCCACTTCTATCCAAAGTTCCTTTTGTTCTTCTCAAACCCCCGGAGGTCAGACTGGACGTTCTGTCTCCTGCAGCCTCCACTCACAGTCACCATCCTCGATGCAAACGAGCCGCCGTTCATGTGAACGGGCTAATTTCACGTAACGGTAACATCGTGGTTGAAGGACACGACGGCGTGCATTATTCATGAACCCGTTCAGCAGGTGTCCACGCGCTCATGCAGGGACGCCGACAACCTTCCACATCTGGGTCTGGACAGCATCAAACACAGCATGGAAACAACATAGCACTGTTGCCTAGCAACTGCTACCATTCCCCTAGTGTTTTGTTGCTACGGTACTGCAGTGCAGATCAGCCTCTCAGAGCTGTCTACGGAGGCCTTCTCCCAGACACACACATGCACGTAACTGAGCAAATGCGCACTCACGTAAATTCTAACGTATATTTGCACAGTTTGATTCTTTTAGAAATCATATTAGATATGTGGCTAAATATTGCCTATTGTGGCTTTATATAACATGTGACATGTCTCCCTGTCCTCACTTGCTCCCCCCCGGATCTCACAGGGCAACGACACAGATCTAACAGGTGCCGGAGAGAAGGCGGAGTCATCTCGCTACAGCCGATCTTACACGTCTGGAGCCACGCTGGGGGCCGACCTTCGTCGAGGGAGGAGCCGCAGACTCTCGTCAAGTCTCCAGGTGATTAAAGAACTGGCTCGTTAAACGATTCCGCTCTCTAGGGTGGATCATAATCTTCCTAATGTGAATACAGTTTAGAGATGCACAAAGTGACTGGTCTGATTATGGGAGATTTGTAAGTTATAACTGGTAACCATTTGGAATGCACCTGTTTTTATTTGGTAGCTGTAGAAAAGAATTTCAAGTCTCTTTTTGAACATCTTTTTTTTGCCCTTTATCAGGATGTTTGTGACAGTGATAAAGGTCATTCAGCATCTTTTTCTGTGACCAACAAGGAAATAAAGGTCTCAAGGCACCCTGTCCTTAACTCCTCACAGAGGCTCCAGACACATGTGAATCAACATTAAATGCTGGGTGCAGCTAGCTGATTAGCATCCTAAATGCAAGTCTATTGTGTTCTCTATGTTGTAAATATCACCATATACCTTTGCCAATAACTAAATTGATTTCTTCCCTGACTGAACAGTATTTATACATGCTGAATTAGATACTAAAATGTTCCCTATTACATAAATATATTGAAAATGATGCAATTTAGTTCACCTAATGATAAAGAGGAATCTACCCTCCCTTTCTTATTATTCTACAGGTCCCCTGTTGGCTCCGCCCCCGTGACCGTACCCGTTCACCTGAGATTCTGAACAATGTGTCACGACCGACAACGCTTCCCCTCCGCATCCCGCCACGCATTTCCATCACACAAGCAGACACTGACAGGTTCACACAGTTTAACCTCACCAGTTGTCCCCCCTCAGCGTCCTCTCAGACCTTCTGTCCCTTCTGTCACGCTGCAGTTACGAAGCAGAAAATGGCGTCTCACCGGGTCACACCCCACTGGGGTCGCAGAGTCCCGGCCTCACCCTGCACACCTCCCTCCAGGGCCAGAGAAGAGAGTCCTTCCTGTACCGCTCCGACTCGGACTACGACATGTCCCCCAAGACTGTCTCGCGTAACTCCCTCGCCAGTGAAGGGTGAGGAAAAAAGGGAAAAAAATCAATGTCAAATGTCAGTGAATGGAAGGATTTTTTTTGAATGATTTCTCCTCCCGCCTGTCTCTCAGACACACAGCAGAGGACTTCATTGTCACACCTTTTGCTCAAGTAAGTTCAGTTTATTAATAAACTCTGTCCCTCATGTAGATTTTTCACTTTACTGACCTGTCGAGCAGGATTATTGGTTACTCCTCCTAAGGAGCAGGTTGTCCCTGCACCACAGCAGCTCCTTGAGTGGTCAGAGATTACTATAAAGCTGTGACAATGTCTTGATTTTAGGTGCTGGCCAGTCTGCGATCAGTGAGGAGCAACTTCACCATCCTGGCCAACGTGTCCACGCCAACTGTCAAGTTAGTGTCTCTCAAATGTCCTCAAGTATGTGCAAATCCTGACAGTGTTGTGACTTCTGTGAAAGAACCCCTGCACCATCTGCCACAGGATACCCGTTATCTGTTAGCAGGCTGCTAACAGATGGTATCTGACTGATTTCAGGAGGTCCCCCATGACCGGCGTGTGCGTCAGTCCCAGGGCGACGCTGTCAGACCAGCAATACCAGCAGCTCGCACTGGACACGCTGGAGGAGCTGGACTGGTGTTTAGACCAGCTGGAAACCATCCAGACGCACCGCTCCGTCAGCGAAATGGCCTCCAACAAGGTGCCTGTTTGCCTGTTTATTTTGGTTTTGGAGCATTTCTGCTTGAATTTTTGCTGTTTTTTGCTCCCAGTTTAAGAGAATGCTGAACAGAGAGCTGTCCCACCTGTCAGAGATGAGTCGCTCTGGCAACCAGGTGTCCGAATACATCTCCAGCACTTTCTTGGGTGAGGCAGACCAGAACGTAGAGTGTTTCCATATGTGACATTTGTCAACTTTGCTGCGAGAATAAATGTGTTTCTTCCATCTTGCAGACAAGCAGAACGAGGTAGAGATCCCGTCCCCCACCCTGAAAGATAAATCCATGAGCCACATCAGTGGGGTAAGGAAACTGTCCCACAGCTCCAGCCTCTCCAGCACCTCCATGCCACGCTTCGGTGTCAACACGGACCATGAGGACGAGCTCGCCAAGGTCTGCCCGCTCCTCTTTTTTTTCTCTAATGTAAGTTTCCTTATTGGTGCAGGAATATATATGTTTGTTATCTCTGACAAGGAATTGGAAGATCTGGACAAGTGGAGCTTTAATATCTTTAAAGTAGCAGAATTCTCCAACAACAGACCTCTCAGCTGCATCATGTACGCCATCTTCCAGGTAAAAAATATCAAAAAACGTCCATATTTTTTATCTCAAGTTCTCGTCTGAAGGGCTTTCCTGGGGGACTGTCTTTAAATTGTGGCTACTGCGCTGCGTTCTCAGGAGCGGGAGTTACTGAAGACGTTTCGCATCCCAGTCGACACCTTTGTCACTTATGTGATGACCCTGGAGGACCATTACCATAGCAACGTAGCGTACCACAACAGCCTCCATGCTGCAGATGTCACCCAGTCCACACACGTCCTCCTCTCCACACCTGCTCTTGATGTATGTCCTGTCTCTCTCTCTCTCTCTCTCTCTCTCTCTCTCTCTCTCTCTCTCACACACACACACACATACACACACCCCCCCACATTATAGGATGAATAAAACATAACTGCCGTTTTGAGCCCATTAAGGTTTATGTTCCTTGTTCTCCTTTCAGGCAGTTTTTACTGATCTGGAGGTCCTGGCTGCTCTGTTCGCTGCAGCCATCCATGATGTAGATCATCCCGGAGTTTCTAATCAGTTCCTCATCAATACCAGTAAGAGGAAACCCACCTACACATTCGTACTATTTTCGTGGACTCTCATTGGTCTAGCGCCTCCCCTGCTGCCTCTCTCTTCCGTCCACTCTCAGACTCAGAGCTGGCCCTCATGTACAACGATGAGTCCGTTCTGGAGAACCACCACCTCGCGGTTGGCTTCAAGCTCTTGCACCAGGAAAACTGTGACATCTTCCAGAACCTCACCAAGCGTCAGCGCCAAAGCCTTCGCAAGCTCGTCATCGACATAGTGAGCTAAACCTCCCCACGGCGAAAGCAGAATTTGTATTATTTTAGGAAGTAAAACTTGGTTTGAAACTACCTCAGTGATGCAGTAAGGCACATAAAAGGAGCTTTTGTGTGGTTTCTCAGGTTTTGGCCACAGATATGTCCAAACACATGACCCTGCTGGCGGATTTGAAGACCATGGTGGAGACCAAGAAGGTGACCAGCTCTGGCGTGCTGCTCTTGGATCACTACACAGAACGGATACAGGTGTCTCACTGCACTCATCCTGGGTTCACAGAAAGATTTGAGGACATTTACGTGTTTATTTTTACGCATTTCTACATTCCATGGACTTACGTTTGGTGTTTTAGGTGCTGAGGAACATGGTGCACTGTGCAGACCTGAGCAACCCCACCAAGACGCTACAGTTATACAGGCAGTGGACAGAGAGGATCATGGAGGAATTCTTTCGACAAGGGGACAAAGAGCGAGAGCGAGGGATGGAGATTAGCGCCATGTGTGACAAACACACTGCATCAGTGGAGAAGAGCCAGGTCACTATTTCCTCCACTTTTAAACCGACAGTTTTCATACTGATTCAATGACATCTGACCTCTTTTATGTTCTTTTTCCCAGGTGGGTTTCATCGACTACATTGTCCATCCACTGTGGGAAACATGGGCCGATTTGGTTCACCCAGATGCCCAAGAGCTACTGGACACACTAGAGGAGAACCGGAACTGGTATCTGAACATCATACCCCAGTCTCCTTCGCCTCCTCCAGACAGACACCTGCAGCATGACCGCTTCCAGTTTGAACTCACACTGGAGGACCTGGAACACAACAACCACAACCACATCCACATGAGCAGTGGTCGGAGGGCCATCTGCGCCAGCCAGGTGGAGCCCACAGCTGAGGAACAGAACCATGTTGAATCTGGGGAAGAGGATGAGGAGAACCACAACAGTGAGCAAAATGGGCTCCAAGAAGAACAGGAAGAAGAGAGAGAGGTGGAAGAGGAAGGGAAAGAGGAAGGGGAGGACCACGAAGAAGAACCGGGAGCAGAGGGGAATGAGGATGCCAAAGATGAGGAGGATGATGAAAAAACTGAGGAAGAGCAACAAGAGGAAGAGGGTGATCCCCATGAAGAGGATTTGGAAAAAGATGAAGAAAGTGAGGAACATTTGGAAAAGGTTGCTGGTGAAGAAGAAATGCAAAATGGGGAGTCAGAAGTCGAGGAAAATGTAGAACAAGGTGAAGAAGAGGAAGATTGTGAGAAAGAAGAGGGAGCAGAGATGGAGGAGAAAGAAGAAGGGGAAGAAGTGGAGGAGAAAGAGGAGGAGAACGATCATGATGAGGTGGAAGGTGATGAAGTAGAGGAGAACATTCAGGATGAGGAGCCTGAAACAGCAGATACTGTTGATGAAGGAGAACCAGAGGGTGCGGATGAGGAAAACAAACAGGAGGAAGAAGTGGAAGAGGCGCAACCTGAGGATGAAACAGAACAGGAAGAAGAGAAAGGGGAGGAAGAAGAGGAGGAGGAAGAGGAAAGCTAGTTGTGTTTGACGATTTGAGGAATCATTAAATAGACACAAAGACGAGGAGCCAGAAAAGCTCCAGCAGGTGGCAGCAGAAGGCAAAGAGCAGAAGCTCCACGATGTCTTAAATCCAACCTGCTCTGAGGACACGCAGGCCAGACCATCACCTGACCGCCGGCTGTCACTGTCTGTACGTCATCACTGCCGTAGGAAAACAAAACTGAGGCGTAAAAAACTTTTGCCGACCTTTTGTAGCTCCTCAACGTACCTACGAATAAATGCAACCCATCATCTTGTCTGTGTGGCGTTTATGGAGAAGGCGCCGCCGCATCGAACAGTAACTGTTAGAAGAATGTCAGATTCCTGTTTGTCAGTGATGAGAAAAAAAGCAAAAAAAAGTCTGGAAAGTGTATTCTGTTGTCTTATATTTCCTAAGGACAAAAACGTCCACTTGTGGTCAGGATGCAAGTGTAGCCTCCCTTACTAACCTTCCACATGCTGGAGCAAAAATCCGGAACGTTTCCATGGAAACATTTGCAGTCAGATCACTGACCTGGTGTTACGTGTCAATGTCAGTCTGTGTTGAAATGAAATAGACGAAAAAACGTAAAATGAAAAAAAACACCCAGTTTTTGTCCACCACCGCTCCCAGACTGTGATTCCCGGGTGAATTGTGCCAAAACTGTCCCACAAACCACTGAGCAATTCAGCCGTCCTGCAAAACCAGGAGGCCCCTCTTCTGTGAAGCAATGCTGTGGGACCAGTGTAACAGGTGTGATGGTCTTCCACAAACCCTTTTTTCTTTTTGTAAAAATGGTATTTGGCACTTTATCTAACACCCCTGTTACACAAATGTACATAGTTAACATGTATTTTAATCTGCTGATGTCATATAATAAATATGATCGACAAAGGTGCTGCTTTGTTCTGATAAATGTCACTTGATACCTGCAGGTTTGAAACCAAGACTTCTTTTAATTCCGTTGTGAGGTTTACCGACAGCTTTATTGATGGCAGTGGGGAGACCAACACAGACCAGACAGGAGCAGGTTGGGAGGATTTGTTCTACACAGAAACTCATTTTTGGCTTACAATACAAAACAAGAAATATCATATCTGAGTTTACCGGGCAAAGTTTAGGTTTATCGTGTAAAAAACAGGTAATGCGATGAAGCTAACACACAATTCTGCAGTTTTCTTTACAGTGTTCTGAGAAGGTATTCCTACAAAGAAAAACACATTAATAAATACATGGTAGATATTACAGGCACTTGGGGACAGAGGCAGCAACATCACATACCGGAACTACAGCAGAATACTGAGAACTATGAGGCGAGTACCAAACCAGATAGAAATATAAAAGCCTGTAAATGTTAATGTCTGTTCATGTATTGTTTTTGGTTGCACTTTGTGAGGAGCGAGCCGGAGGAAACCTTTCTTTCTCACTAGGGTGGAAATTTTAGATCAGTTCGTTCAGTGGCCAACCAGAGCCATCCAGTCTGGGAGGCTTTCGATCTCTCCGGTTTCGTTCAGCTGCTGGTCTCCGTGCGTCAGAGTCAACCTGTAGCGGAGGCGCACGCTTCGCTGCAGAGAGAGAAGGCAGATTTCAAAAGAGGCTCTCAAATGAGCCAAGCGCTCAGGTAGCTCCAGTGATGTTGGGGAGGCTGAAACGAGCACCGGTTCTTCACGAATCGGTTAGTCCCTCCCAAGTGGTCGAGGACTAAAAGTGATAAAGATCAGGGAAGACTCACCTCTTGTGGGTTAGCCAGCAGGAGAACCTGAGAGATGGCCGGAGGAGGCAGCAGAGGGTTGTAAGCGGTTAACTGTGTCCCTGAAGCAGGCTGGAGTTTGACAGACATGGTCTGCAGGCGAGGGAACAACATCACACATCAGCTCACGCCAACAAGCAGAGGTTCAGGGGTCAGGAGGTTAAACTGAAGAGGCGCCACCTTTGGAACAGCAGCTTGGAACAGGTAGTCTTTAACAGGGAGGGCGGATGTGTTCACCGTGGACACGACCAGCACGGCAACATCTGGATGACTCCGCGGACAGACTGTGAAGTGGAGCGAGACGCGAATCCCGCCGCGATCGAGCAGAGTGACGGGCTCGAGGTGACCTGAGGAGGAGGGCAGCCTCACATGAACACAAAGAGCCCGACTGGTTCACAAACCGGACCTTCAGTTGTGTCACATACTGGATTTGATGGACTCCAAAGGGACAAAGATGTTCTTCAGTTCACCTGAAGGACACGGTTTGTGCTCTGACCTCCGCGGGGATCCTGAGACCTGCCCAAGATCTTTCTGCAGCATAGACGGAGCTTCAAAGCCTGTAAACTGGTGATTCTGAGGGAGAGACCTGACAAAGGAAGCAACGATACGGATAAAAAAACAAATAAAGCTTATCATTTTAAAGAAATAGCAGGAACAGTGATATAGTAATTCAAACTGCTGCCTCCAAGTTAATTATTACTTTTTAACTTTTGCTACATTTGCGTGCTGTCAGCTGTACATTCTTCCTGGAAGCCTGATAAAATCTGATCTGGATCGTTATTCTTTTTAAATGTTAAAGACGTGAAACTCCTTTCATCAAATGCGCCACGCGGGCGGGTTCAGCGAACGCGGATGAGTCAAATTGAATTAAATCACCAGATTGCAATCACCACCCGTCGCACATTTGCCCCATCACGCGTCTCAGGCGTCCACTTCGATAAGCTATCTGTTCGCACATCTTCGTGCATCTTCCTCTGAAAGCGTCCCTGCACGTCCTTCCAGGTATTTGGCTAGATTTTCAGTCTAAAAGCACTACAGATTAGATCAAGACCTGATTGATTCCCCACCGATCGCTAGTGCCGTTTGAGGTTGTACAGTGCTCTCCACATCCACGGGACCTCAGCACCAACCCTCCATTCTGTTCAGAACTCTTCACCTGGAAGTCGGCGTTGAGCTGACAGAAAAACGATAAATTGTGTTAAACACACTCGGTTAAACTTTAACCGTCTGTCTCCACGCTTCAGCTCCACCTGTATTAATTCCTCGTAATATGATTTCGGCGTTCCTTCGGACGGCCTCGTGAGCCCGTTTTCAAAGTCTGTGTTTCAGAGCACAAAAATACTAGTTTAGGACAGACGAGCGGGGCTGTGAAGAGGAAAGAACAACAGTGCGTAAAGGTTGAACAACCTAATTCGTTAAAATCCAGGTCATTTTCCATTAGAGGAGGAAAGACGGGTGTTGGCGAGTCAGCTTTTCTGAGCGTCTCCGGCGAGTCCAGTCCTGAGAAGTCGATGAGGCGGTAGCTTTTAATCTCTCTGGTGCTCGTTGGAGCTGCAGAAAAAAGAGAAAAGAGGATCAGCTTAAGCAGAACAGGCTGGAATTCACCACGAGGTCAAGGTGTTCTGTCAGGGAAAACCATACCATTGGTTTTAGCCTCCGTTTCTTCCTCACTCCCACTTCTTTCTCTTCCAGCGTTTCTCCCCACCTGTTCTTTGAAGGCATTTACGACAAGCGTCAGCTCGTCGTTGGCCTCCAGGATCTGGTTGAGAGCCAAGTCGTCGTCCATGGTGTCGCTGGCGAGGCGGAACAGGGTGGGCCTCATCCGATCACAGCGCTCATACACAGTCTAGAGCAAAAGAGACTGTTAGGATCCAAAGTATGTAGCAATTTTAAGGTATTTGGGCATTTTATTCTACTTTTTCCCACTGTGTTTTATCTAAATTTTCCTTCTTCGTTGGAGTTTCATATATTCTGGCCATTTTACTCTGAAAATTGTGGCAGTATTTTAACTTAAAAATTGGAGAAACTGCTTAACACGACAGAGGGGGGCAACAGAGACAGCGTGTTCTTTTCCTCAGTGTTTTTTTTTTCCCTCGATGAAGCACAAACCTTCACATCGTCACTCAAATCTAACAAGGTTCCACTGATTTTCTGCTGGTCCAATAACCCTCTGAGTGCTTTGGTGTTGCTCTCCACCTCCTTCAAGGTAGACTCACGCTTTGAAGCTTTCTCAGCTTTCTCCTGCTCCTAAAACGTACAATCGCACAGAAATAAATAAATAAATAGCTTCGGGTGCAGGTTGGGCACGGGTGACGTGTCACCGCCGCAGCTTCTTACCTCCTTAAGGGTGCTCTTTATGAGTCTGTTGGCTGTTTCCAGGTCTTCAGGGCGGTTACTTTTTAATAACCTGGCTAAAAGCTAAAATACACAAACACATTTTAGGAGGGGTAAGCACACACACACACACACACACACACGTACGCACACACACGCGCGCACACACACACACACACCGTGGCCTTGTCTTCCTGGTCAAAGACAGACTGTGTGGTTCGTTGTGGCGGAGGTGCCATGATTATTGTGTCAGGCAGTTTGGGGTCTTTCTCCACAATGCCTGAAGGACAAAATCAGACATGAGTTGCTGCAGGATGTTGTCCCAGGCAGGCTTTAAACACCATTTTTTAATCTCTACTTCAAAAACAAAAATCACAAGAGATCCACACCTTGTCTCTTGAGCATGCCGTAGGCCTCCTTTATCTTGGGTTCATCTTTAAGCCACAGAGTCCAGCCGTAGAGGACCTCCGTCACCCTGTCTTTAACTGTCTGTGATGTCCACGCGCCAAAGTACTGTTGAGAAAGACCAACCGCGTGAGTGCTAACACTTAGATAACCACGTTTCAGAGTTAGAACCGCTCAGTATATCTCAATGCCCAACAATAAATGGCTGTCCTTTATAATGCCTGTTAAAAATCATCTTAAATTTGTCTTCTGATCATTAAAGAAGCCTCTGGGCTGTCCCCTACCTTGGGTGATAATACTTTAATAAGCTCGTTGAGAAATCGAAACTTGGCCACCTCTCCGTGGAACCTCTTCCCGCAGTTGTTCATACATGCTTCCAGAAGCTGGAAAGCACCAAAATCACAATCCATCAATGCTGATTCAAGTTTCGAGAAGTGAAAGTGAAAGCATCAGTTTGGGTTTCCTTGCAAAGTCAGAGGCAGACTTTCTTACTGCACGTTTCTGGTTAACCGTAGATGTCACACGATGGGGAACTCTGTACATCAGTTAACCGAGAAGGTACGGTGGCTTTAACAGACGGATGAATGTCAAATGTGTGGCGTCACAGCACATTTAAATGCTGACTCACTCAGGCCATGTGAGGAAAGTTAGTCACAGCTTTTCAAACAATGTCCCAACTCGGCCTTCAGACAATGCTGTCTCACTGCATCAATGAAGAAATAAACGATTATCGCGGCCATCAAAAGGAACCCTGATGACATGAGACCAGTTCAAGTGAATCACGCTGAGGCTGCACCTTAGGAAGTCATTTGTGCCCTTTGCGGCCGACATGACAAGCAAAACCCTGTTTTCTGCATAAAGAGGCAATATAAGCCGACATGGGGGGGAAATTGCATGTAATCATAACAAATGTGGCTCGTTAGAAGGTAGTGGGCAGTTATTTCCTCAAACCAGCACAGATTAACTTAATTAAAACAAATTTAAAAATGAGTAAATGAGGATCCCCATTACATACAGTAAGCGCCTGCAGAGCCTCCTTCTCCTGTGGTGATTGGATTTTATGGGAAAGCAGATGTATAGCAGCCTGAGGACTGGAAGCAGAAATAAGGGTTAAAACTGACAGACAGCAAGCGCAAAGAGAACCGATGCCAAAGCGGAACTGGTTTCACACTGCACTTACACACAGCTTCCTTTTAACTCTTGTGGGATGGTCTAAGAGCAGCTGTAACTATAATGTGGTTGTGCAGGTACTCTTTCTTAAATGTCAGAGTTGCATTAAAGTTAGTGTCACAGAAGGCGGCAGTCTTCAGCTCAGCTTCTAACCAGGCAAATAAGCCACAAACTGAAATTTACCCATCAGTCTCTTGGTTCACAAGCTGGTAGAAGCTCTGGATGCAGTCCCATCTGTCCTCTTGATTGGCTGGGTCCGTAATTTGGCCTGGAGCAGCAGCAACATCATAGAAACATTAAAAAAATTTTTTTTTAAAAAAAACAAAAAAAAAAACTAACTAAAATTACCCTAATTTGCCAAAGTGTGTCAAACATGTTATACAGAACACCTTAATGAGGAAGTGAAAATTAACACTCCATCATCAAAAACTATTTCCCTATAGTAAGTAAAGTACATCTTTAAGTTTTGAACCCTAAATAATAAAAAAAAACTTGTCTGTGAATCCGAAAAAGAAGAATTAATCAAGTTCTAAAACTGTTTCAAGCTGCTTCTGTCTTTGATGGAACACAAGTATTGTGTATAAGATTTGGAAGTTCTTGTATTATCAGTATCTCCATTTCCTTCTGCATTAAACGTGTACATCATGATTTAGGTGCTGAATACTACACTTTAACGTCATAACATTGTTAGAAAACCTCATCATAAGGCTTTAATGGTTATATAACTACGTATAATTCTGAAAATTTCTTCAGTTTGAAATGAATTACAAATGAGCTGCCGGCGCGCGCGCACATCCAGAACGCTAGAGCGCCTGATCGGGGGCGCGCGTGGTGCAACCAACTTCCTGTTGATAACTTTCTGCACCAAGGCAAAAACTTTTTTCTTGTAACTATATTAAATAAATCCAAAATATCTCTAAAATATTACATGAAGAAGGAAGATTAACGGAAAACGGCGTGATGGCGGGATAATGCGAAATAAACAAAGTTCGCGAACGTTATATCAGAGGAAAAACGCGAAAACGGGGAGAAAATGGGAGAAAGGCGCGTTTGACTTACAGAGCAACGACTCCAGAGTCTGCTGGCCGTCCGCAGCCGCCATGGAGCTCCTGATCTGGCCGCCGGTTCGGAGTTTATCTTCGGCCGAGGGCGCGCGTGCCTCCTCGGGAACGCGAAGGTGTCAAACTGCCGTCGGCGCGTGTCGACATGTGACACTCACGCCCCGCCAGTCACACTCCTGACCCACAAAGCCCCCCCCCCCCCCTTCCAGCGAATAAACGCGTCGGTTTAATGACAGTTGGAAAATTCTAACGTGAGTAACTTGTGTCAGTAGCGGAGCATAAATACAGGCAACCTAGTAATTTATGTAAGTTGCTTTATGATCAAAGCCCCTTGGCATCGAACCTGGGAAGAATATCCCGTTACTTTTTGAAAAATTCATTTTAAAAATCAGTTAATAACTTTTGGAGTCGTTTTGTTAAACAAACAAACAAACACCAGCTTGGGGGAGACGATAAGTGAGGTTCACAACTAGCATGTTGATGGTGGCGTTAAATTAGAAATGACCCATTATTAACTAAAAATTACATCAAAGTTAGGAATCTAATGATAAACTGATTGCAAAACAACCCCAAATCACACAAATAAGTCATCCCTTGCAGAAAATATGCAGGAAAAACAAATGTTCTATCAAAGTTTTGACTTTTTAATTCTTTAATCGGCTTCGCGCTCCTTTTGGCCCGATGCAAATCAATTTGTCACAGAGGTGAATTTCACTTTTAACCATCTTCATGCATCATGTGACTCTGCAGCCCAACTGTTGTGGTTTATTTAAAAAAAAAAAAAAAGGGTTCATGAAAAAAACTAAACATATTTGCATAAAACAGACTAAAGAGCTTTTCTGTGCTGATCCAGTGTCAGAGTCCAGAACCAGTTTTAGTCTCTTTAATAAAATAATTATGGGGTTCTTCACATGAAGCTTTTCCAGCTTGTGTCGGGTCTCCGTTGGCCTGCAATTCTCCAACTAACTGGACTCGCACACCCGCAGAAGATTCTGGAAGCGATGGTAGATCTCCGCAGGGCCCAAACACACCATCATCTCAGCTACACTCGGTCCTTGCTGCTGGTCAGAGAACCACTGATCAGTAGAGGAAGGGTGAAGTGATACTATCACACCATAGAAGGAAAAAACAATCATCAGTCACTTCCAGGAGGAAGTCATTTGGAGAATGACTAAGGAAGGTTCTGGTCATGCTTTTTCTGTTTTTAGCTTCGTCATTAAAGTTGCAGAAATGAAAATAAAAAACAGAGGAAGAACGTGATTAGTCCCCCAGAGAGTCAGAGTGGTTTTAAAATACTTTAAAAGTGCCATCACTTCAGGTCAGCATCAGTCCGTCTCATGGACATTTATGAGGGACTAAACTGGTTTGTGTCAACTGAAGGTGAAATTCCAGGTTAAACGGCAACATCACATTACTGCGACTGCGTCAACAGAAAGAGTACCTGCAGACCGCTGAGAGCCAGGCGTAACAGCTTCATCAGTTCCCTGTGCTTGGTGATTTTAGTCTGCTTCGCCAAAGTCTTCAAATCTTTACTGAGCTGATCCAAGGCCAGCTCCTCCCCCCTCTCAGATACTAATCTGTAATACAGAGGTGATCGTCATCCTGTTTAACATGTACTCTACAGAGGTACCAAAAAATTACACAATCCTTTTAAATAACATACTTTAACACTAATGAACCAATGTGTTGGGCCTCTGATGTGAGTGCTGCCACCTGCTGGCTGGAAAAGGAAGGACGCACCCACAGGTACGAGTAAACTGGAGTT